>NW_021604600.1:4330137-4347788 GCF_004785775.1 Grammomys surdaster
GCTCCGTCTTATGGGTGTGACACCTGTGTGGAGAGCAGCTCCGTCTTCCAGAGCTGTGTGATGTGGAGTCTAAAGAATCACTGCCTAGGCTGTCTCATCTGTTAGCCATCTGAGCTGATGGATACTGTCTACCTTGCAGAACTAGGACAGGGAGTGAAGGAGAGGACAAGTAGGTGAACATGGCGGCACACACTTTTAATCCCAGCACTCAGGAAGCAGAAGCAGGCTGATCTCTGTGAGTTTGATGCCACCTTGATTTATATGTGAGTTCCAGGACAGCCAGAACTATATTTAAGACCTTATCTCAAAACAACAAAACCAAAAAGGGACAGGTACGGTCCTTTGTAGTGCATATACAACAGGAGCTCACTGCATTAGATATCATTTCCTTCAAGGAGAGCAGAGCCACAGGAACAAGAACAGCAAATGAACATGGTATCACTGCAGTCTATGACTCTGGACGTATGGTAAGAGTCTGTGTTGGATAGCCTGTGTTTGAGACGTTGATGCCTGATAAACATCTATATTTTGCTGAGCCAAGCACAGTGAGGGACACACACGACCTCATCAAATTAACACGTTCACACTCTTTCTTCTAAGCAAAAATTCAAGTATTAGGGCTTATTCCCTGGTCTGACTGTCATACAGGGTTCTAGACACACATGTATACATGACAAGTACACAGCAGAAGCCTCTGTCAGGTACTAGTCCCAGCACTTGCTATCTCTAGGGTATGAATTATATCATACAACCAGCATGTGGGGTCCCAGCCTGTCTAAGAAACAGTTCTCTTCACAGAAGCAGAGGGCATTTGTACCAGCTCTATCCTGCCTTTCCAGCTGACTGCAAGGGACCTCTGCACTAAGAGAGGGATCAGTGGGAGAATCAAATAGCGCATGAAGATTGATGACACTGGCTTGACGACTGTACTTCTTCCCACTTCTTAAACCAGACAGGTAGACCAAATACTGAGGCACTGATTTATACACTGAATGGGCTGACATTTATTCTCCTTCACCTACACCCCTGTAATTGGGTGCTGACTCAGAGATGGCTCGGTGGTATCTGAGAAACTAAAGAAATGCAGCAGCCACAAGCACATGCTCTAGAGCAGGAGCTGCTTCCAAGGCACCCTGACAGAGATCCTCTCACCCCACAGAGCCATGGGCCCAGAAGAAGTCACCAAGACTGGGTCTGTATGCAAGGTTTCACTGGAGCATGCATGCACTGCCATGCCTCTGTCCTTCTACTAACTCAGTTATTGCTGCAGTACTGGGGATGGACTCTAGGTTTCTCTGTGTGACAGGCAGGCAAGCACTTACCTTGGGCCACAGCTGCTTTGTGCTGTGACAGGAGAGTGAGGTGGGTTACACTGAGCTAATCTGGGGTGCAGGTTAAACATACTCACTGCCTGGCCTTTTATAGGGGTTTGTTAACCACTATGCTGCAGTAAGAGAAAGGACTGGGCTATAGGTTCTTCCTGTTTCTGTTCCCACATATGACAGGATAAAGCATGTGAATTCTGGCTAAAATAAGGACAGAGCTGGGGCAGCAAACCTACCCTGGCCATAGGGGCTCAATAATAACATTCCTCGAATGGACCAACAGCTCTGTGGCCCTGGTTCTCCGGGGTTCTGTGAGTCCTTCCCTTTCTTGACCATGGAGGGTTTAAGACCCAGTGAGGCTCTCATAAGCTGGTAGGACCACAGCTCTATCATCCCTCAACTCCAGTGTTTTGAGAATTGTGATCATGGAACTGTCAGCCGCACCCTTCTCCTAGTAATCTATTTTCCTAGTGCTTCTCTCTGCTCCCTTCGTTGGTGGCTCACATAGTTCAGGATGCTCTAGCAATATACCTCCTGTCACACATGGAAGGAACAGGCTTAAAGGGGGCATGCACAAGCTGTGGTCTGATCAGTGACCCTGGTGTCTGACTCTGACAGGCTTGAATGCTGATCACAGGACAGAGGCAAGGATTCTGCATTCTTCACTACTCTCTCATCACCTTACCTCGCTCTGACTGAATCCCAGTCCAACACTAATTTAGCAAGCTGCTTCCTCTGCTTTTGGATGTTGGGAATCTCCACCTGGAAGGTAAAACAGACCACAAAAATAAACCTGGACATTTTAGCTGAATTCTTCAAAGAGCAATTACCTCTTTACAAAAGTTTTCCTTTAGACACAAACTTCCTTTACTTCCCAAAATAGGTCTACATTAAAACCACTGACTAGTGTTACATAGAAACACACTAGCCATTTACTGTCTGATCTCTGCCAGGTCAGGCAGCACAGGCACCCACCTCTGCTATGCCATAGAGAGGGTCCATGATCTCCTTCTCCACAAAGACTTCGTGCTGTGAGAGTTCAAGAGCCAGCTGATTCTCAGCATCCCCACAGGTTTCCAGCATCTTCCTTTAGGGAGAAGACAACAAACAATAGCCATGCACTTGTTAAACCAAGCTGTCACGTGGCTGCATTCTGCCATGACAGGAACACAGCAGAGCACTACCCATCAAAACCTTTACAGTGTTTTGCATGTGTGCTATCACCTAAAATACAAGTCCAAATTTGGGCTTTTAAAATGAAATAGAGACAGAAAGGTGGTTCACTGAAGATACAGTTCCTGCCTAGAGTGTATGAGGACCTAGGTTCCAACCTGGGAACAGGAAGCTGAAGGGAAGGAGGGATGCACTGTCTCTGGCAATGTACTTAACGTGGGTGGAAATAAAGTGTGAACAGTGAGATCATAACTTAAACAAGAATTAGATTCTCAAGTTAGGCGAGAAGAGTGTTCTCAAAATACCCAGAAAAAACTTACCATGTGCAAAGGTCACTCACTCTTTACATGTAGTTTTGTGTCTGAGTGGGTCTAGCCTTAGAGGTGCTTCCTCCAGAGTCAACCCAGAAACTGGGTCTCCAGCTTACTACATTCCTCCATGGCACCATAAAACCAGGGCTCTGACGGCAGAGGCGGTGGCTGGCTAACACGTGCCATGGGCACTTAACGTCATACTTCCTTCTCATTAAACACACAGCTGATGCAGCCCCAAATACATGTGCAAATGTGTGACTCCATGGACTCCACTCACCCTCCTGCCCTTCTTTTCCATAGTGCCCCTCCAGTTCTCTATGGAAAGGGTGTGGTGTGGTGAGAGGTGGCTGTCCTATCAGAGCCAAGTTGAGGAGTCTGAATACGGCTCTGTGCTCTGCAGCCATGTGCTCAGGCAGCTCCCTGACCCTTTTTCCTTGCCTCAGTTATGAACACAAGCATCTGTCCTGCCTACTGCCTGGGTTGTTTTGAAGGCTAAGAGAGCTAATACTTAGAGAGTATTCAGCAATGGGCTTGGACACAGCATCACTGTTGTGATGTCAGTGAGGAAAATGACATTAGTACAATGAAGCAAAGATGGAAACCTGTGTGGGTTTCAGAGAAAAATCTTAGCGTGCGTGTGTGTGCGCGCGCACTTGTGCATACACACAGTGTATGTCTGACAAGCATTCCAATTACTCAAGATACAATCATTATACATCATATCTTAGACTCATAAATATACAATTATATATGGGTCAATTAAAATAAAAATATATTTAAAAAGAAAAGAAAGTAGGCCTAACACTTTGAAGTTAAAACAATTACCACATGAGCCACATAATTCAGGAAATGTACTCACTTGAGAATACTACCTTCCATGCTTTCGTGGCCACACTGGTAGTGAGTGACACTGAAGGACTGGCCAGTACTAACTCTGAGCCTGCACACTGACATGGGAGGTGCGCATGCTCATGACCAAGCATGGAGGAACACGGACTGACCCCTGTGCACAGCTAAGCTCCTACTAGAGAAGTTCCTCCCTAGCATCACAGCCTTGAGGTATCTCTCCTCAAGGTCTAAGCTGCTCCCCTGATGAAAGAGTCTCCACCATTGTGCTCCCAATTGCTATGGTGGCTGCCAGATACAACAGCTGCCCACCTCTCCTGGGTTCCAGGCCAAGGGATCTCCAGAAGTACCACTTACCCCAAGAGAGACTCTTCTAGCTGGGCTGAAGCCTCCTGCATGTTCTGGGCGAGAGCTGTCAGAGGAAGCTTTTTCTGGAAGGCAAAAACAAGGTGGATTCATATGTGTAGCTTCCCAGTCACTCTCACTGGTCTGCTTCAGGTCACTCTGGGTACCCTTGCCCTCCAGGCAATCTGCACCAGGAAAAGGACTGTCCCTGTGGCTTTCCTTTAACTAAATTAAATTAACTTCAGGTGCCTCTCGAATGGGGGCATGCCTAGCACATGGGGGGGTGTCCCCACACGGGGTGAGCTTACCAGGGGTCCAGAAGCTGCTACTGTTGCTGTTGCTGCTGCTGTTGTTACTAATTAATCAGGTGAACAGAGACTGAGTATGCTTTTCTGAAATCTTGGGACTAGTGTTTGGGATTTTTAGACTTTGGAACAGGAGCACTGTTTCTACTAGCTTTATATCCCTAACTTGAAAATCCAAAAGGTTTCTGAGTTCAGACCATTTTGGACTTCGGATTTTGTTTTTTTTTTTTTTGTTTTTTGTTTTTTAAAGATTTTATTTATTTTATTTTTATGTATATGATGAGTACACTGTAGCTTTCAGACGCACCAGAACAGGGCATCAGATCTCATTACAGATGGTTGTGAGCCACCATGTGGTTTCTGGGAATTGAACTCAGGACCTTTAGAAGAGCAATCAGTGCTCTTAACCACTGAGCCATCTCTCTAGCCCCATAAATGATCCACATTTTTTTTTCTTTTTTTCTTTCTTTCTTTTTTTTTGGTTTTTTTTTTGAGACAGGGTTTCTCTGTATATCTCTGGCTATCCTGGAACTCACTCTGTAGATCAGGCTGGCCTCGAACTCAGAAATCCATCTGCCTCTGCCTCCCAAGTGCTGGGATTAAAGACGTGTGTCACCACAGCACCAAATTTTGTTTTAATTTTTAATTAAAATTTAAAATTATTAAAAAAAATTCATTTACTGGGGGGGGGCTGTGCCTATACCAGTGCAAACATGGAAGTCAGAAGATAACTTGTGGGTCAGTTCTCTCCTTCTACCCTGTAGGTTTCTGGAATTCAGCTCAGGTCATCAACCACAAATGGCAAGCACCTTCACCCGCTGACTCCTCTTGCCAGCCATGTCTGTTCTTGAGACAGTCTCATGTATCCTAAGCTGGCCTTGAACTCACCATTTGTAGTCAAGGGTGACTTTATTGTTTACACATCCCAGAGTGCTAGAATTATGGGCAGGTACTGTCACAGTCTGTGTAGTGTTGGGGACTGAGACTAGGGCTTTGAGCATGCCAGGTCAATATTCTACCAGAGCTAAAGCCCTAGCCTCTGGATTCTAGAGTTTCAGATTGTTTCATGAATAGAACTTGCTCTCTAAATATCATCATAAATAACTGTAATAAAATGCTCAACTGCAAAACGTTGGCTAGAACACTCTTAAGCTGGGTCTTGATTTGGCTATAATCCTAAAATATAGTTTTAAAAAACTAAAAATATCTAAGCAAGCTTTGTGGAGTTTTAAAGCATGAAGCCAATCATTTTCCTATCAGGGATTTATTCTTAATCAAAAACAGGATTATCTAACCAGGAAACTCAGACCCAGAGGTGAAGTGGCTGGCTTGACGCCTCAAAGAGGGCAGAAGTGCAGCCTTGGTACAAATGGGCAACACTAGTCAGCACCTGTAATACCATTGGCTGGCGTTGTCTCGGAGCATATGTTGAAGAGGGCTGGAAAGTAACAGAGAGGATTCTTCTAATGACCAGGTGCTCATAACACGATGCTTTCATTCTGAAAAACCATGTCATTCTGCCTCCCAAGGGAAAAGGACACTTATGTCAGACACCACTTGACTTGTCTGCATGCACTGGCTTATGCTACTTGGAAGGACTTCTCTCCAGGAAAGTACCAATGGTGGTAGCTCTGGAGGAGGGAGGGGGTCTGGGACAAACTTCACCCATGTTCTTTTGTACATTCTGAATTTAAGTTTTCTATGAGGTTGGAGAGATGTCTCAGCAGTTAAAAGCACTTGCTACTCTTCCAGATGACCTGGGTTTCATTCCCAGCACCCAGAAGGAGACCATGGCTGGCTGCCATGCTTTCAGAACAGAAAGATCTGAGCATAACTGAAGGTAAGTCGAAGTTCAGGTGAGCCCCTTTCAAAGAGACAGAGACAGACAAGAACCTGTTTTAATGAGTACTACTCATGATCCCCCTGACTCAATAGCCTTGATCCTGTTTCCAGACGTACATAAACAAGGAAAGTCTGCTGAACAAATGAGCTTATTAACAAAGATGTATCTTTACACACTGAAACTCTACAAGGAAAGGCCTGACTCCTAGGGTAAACAGCAATTCCATCATCAGGAGGAACTGAAAAGCTCTCCACTGGTTACATATGTGTCAACTACACAGACAGGCCAGGCCTACTTTATGGGCTCTGCTATGTGCATGGAGGCTCTCAGAGCTGAGAAAGTTGCTGCTCCATCTCTCCTCCCACCCTTTCTTGCTTCTTCCCATGTGGTGGGCTATTGCTGTCCCCTTGGGAGCTCTACCTGTGTTTCCTGGAGCCTCTCTACATGTTATATGCCCTCCTGAGGACTCCTAATCTTTCTTGACACTCTCATGGCAACTCTTAGTGTCTCTTCACAGAGCCTTTTCTTTGGCACATTTGCTTGAGGTTTTAAAGGAAAACTATGTCATCAGATATTTCAGAAACTAGGATGAAGGCCGGGCGGTGGTGGCGCATGCCTTTAATCCCAGCACTTGGGAGGCAGAGACAGGCGGATTTCTGAGTTCGAGGCCAGCCTGGTCTACACAGTGAGTTCCAGGAGAGCCAGGGCTATACAGAGAAACCCTGTCTCAAAAAACAAACAAACAAACAAACAAGAAAGAAACTAAGATGAAGCCCCTTGCTCCTAATGCTGGCATGTTCCCACCACCAGCAACTCTCCTATCTACAGCTCAGGCACTGAGCCTCCAAGAAGCCCACCCGACTTTGCTCTCTGTTCTCAGCCCTCCCTCTCATAGCATCATATGTATGTTTTATTCACCATGCTGTTTTATAATTATCCATTGGTGGCATCCATCCCCCAACCGGGCCATGAGCACTCTTCTATCTTTAGCACTCAAACACAGTAAGTATTTGATAAAAATTCAGCTTGTTTTTAATGAAGAGGTATGACAGTGGAACAGTATCTCAAAGAAGACAACGGTATGACAGTGGAACAGTATCTCAAAGAAGACAACAGAAACAACAGGACAAGCTGTGTAAAGAACAGTGTTATATTTAGGGACTGCTGGGTATTATGTGTTTGGACCACAGTGGGAATGAGAGGAAGCAAGAAACAAAGAACCCTGCTGAGGCAAAAAGGGATTAGGATACAAAGAGTTTAAGTCATGCTAACGAGTTTGAGCTGTATTCCAAGGACTGACAATAGGTAGAGCCCCTTAAGAGGTCCCACTAGCTTTTTGTGCACCTCCTTGTGTCCAGCTCTGCCAACAGCACCACAGAATATACAGCATCTTCCCACATTGGCAAATGACTCTTGACAATCAGACTGAGGACTGACTAAAAAGGACGGAAACTAGAGGCAGGAAATGTGGTTCAGAAGAGAAACAGGATGACAGCCCAGACAGTTCAGGTATTTATGACAACCAGGTCTCATCTTAAGGAGAAGGTAGGGATGAGGCGTGGTGAGGAATTTTAAAGACGCCCACAATGAGAACTACAGGAGGACGGAGATAAGGGTGGAAAGTTAGCAGAGCAGAAGCCAGGCTGGGACAGGAACAGTGGAGACAGAATCAACGACATCTGTCTCTGAGGGACAGACCAAAGCAAGCATTCCTGGACACATAGGTGCATGCAAATGCCCACTAGATTTACACAACTGCAGAATCCTAACTATTATGCAATGGAGGGAAAACTTTGTGGTCAGGTGCCCTGAAATTAACTGTGGGAAACTCAAAAGGGTGACACAGTTATTTGCATACTAGCTCTTCCTTCTTCGAAGTCTGGTGATTAACAAAGCAGCAAACCCTAGCTTCATAATGTGCCACTGAACTGCCATTGTAATGTGGCTGAGACGCATCTGATACTCACATGTCTCCTTTCGGCGTCGGTGCCATGCTGACCTTGGAAGCAGGCTATCAGACGCTTATGTGAATGGTGGCACATTGACCGCACAGTGTCCAGGCGACGTTCAATCTGTCAAAGCAGAGACAGAAGAGTCATTTTCAGGGCTTAAGAAGAAATCCAGCTTCTTCCATGTGTGGTGTGTGCGTGGAGGTAGGAAGAGCAAGCTGCAGTGAAACTGCTCAGCTTTTAGGTGTGAACAGACAGTTTCTATTCACTCACACCACGGTTGGTTCTCACTGCTGACACTCGACAGTCCTGGGTTGCAGGACGTTGCCCTGTACACTGTGGTGTGTTCAGTGGCATCTCTGGCCTCTACCTACTAGATCCAAGTAGCACTCCACTCCCCAAGCTGTCATCTCCAGGAACACACACAGCTAGCCTCCTTACATGGCATAGTCCAGACCCTCCAAAGCTGAGTCTGTTCAGGCTAAGGAACAATGGTGTGTCTGTCTATGAGGCAGAGTAGTGGCAGTCAACTCGCCAGCTAGAGCACCAACAAAGCTCTGGTCCCATCAAACCAACCTCTACCTACTGCCACATGGGACAAGTCAATAGGGATACCAGAAGCACCGACAATTAGTACTTCCCCACACAGAGCAATAGACCTAAACTCCACACAGCACAACCAAAACAAGATCAGGATTAAAAACCTTCTTCCATAGTAAGTTTGGGGTAGGTTTTTGTTTCTGTTTTAATGAGGCCCCCACAGCAGAATGGATACCCAGCAGTAGGGAAAACTGGCCTAGGGACCCACACATCTTGAATAGCTTTCCAAAATAAGACTGTTGAGATATAGCTGTTTATGGCAAAGAGGGCTGCTTGTTACAGGAAGGAATGCCAAAAATGTGTGTTCTGATGACTCATGAAGAGCGAGAGCAAGCCCTCAGGGATGCTTTCTATTTTAATGAAATATCAGCAAATTCAAAGCAGAGTACATTTTGACCCTTAGTTACTTTGTGCCTGTTTCTCAACAGTACCTGGACACAGGAGCTTCTCTTCAGATCCAAACCCCAGTCATCAGGGCTATGACCTGCAGGAGCACGTGTCATAGCACCTCCCTATCGACAGTGGCCACATTGCAGAACATTAGAAAACTAGCACAGTCTCTATGTGCCATAAGAGCAAATGAATACCCAGACTCCTGGAACTTTTCATCAACACGTCAGCTCCATGAGGATAAAAGCCCTGTCTGGTCCGTTCACTGGCCCCCCAAATGCCTGGCCCAGTGTCTGTCACAGGAGCAGAAGGTCTCTACTTTTGACTATGCTGGACAAGTACCGAGTTCTCTCCTATGTCTAGTATTAGAAAAGCAACAGAGAAGACATTCTGGTCTCTGTCTGCTACAGTTGACAGCCTCCTGGTGCAACACTATGCCATTAAAATTAAATGTAGCTCTGGCAGAAAGAGATGAGAGAAGATAGTGTCACCTCAGAGACAGGCCAGCAATACAAACCTGGTGGCCTGTAGTGGAGATCAGAGCAGAATCAAACAAACCTTTCTCTCAGGCTCAACTCTCAGGACTCACTACCATTTGGTCTGTTCCCTCATTAGTCTCTCCCCATGGGGCAGACTGCCAGAAGCCTCACTTGAGTCTAGTGGAAACTGAGGCACTGGGGGATTAACTCAACCCTGGGCAACAAGGTCAGCCCTGGCAGCAGAGTCGTTGTTGTTTCCTTCAAGTTAAAAACAGTAGAAGAGAGAGAGAAAAAAACATCTGTGGCAGTTATGACAGACAGCAAAGAGAAGTCTCCATTATCAAACTAGAGTGTGTTCCAGAGCTGGTGTGTGGAGCTTTCACACTCCAGACAATATAGACAGCTCTCCTCTAACTACAAGGGTCTCATCTCAGAACATCAAGGATGGATGGCATCAAACATATGAAAATCCAACCAAAGCTAAAGTGCATAAACAGTATTCAGGAAGAAAGTGAATTTAAAATATGTGCCCCAAACTAAGAAGTGTCAAGAATGTAATTCCTTAACAAATCTTTTTTTGTTTTGTAGGCTGGCCCTGAACTTAGAATCTGCCTGCCATTTTTTTTTTAAAGCTTTAAAAAATATACTAAACTGTAGATGTGGCTCAAACTCAAAGCAGAATACAAGCTTAAGACTCCTCTTGGTTCAATCCCCAGCACCAAAACCCAAATCAACCCCCACCCCCCATATCCATGGATTTGGATACCCGTAACATTTAGCCAACCATGGACCAAGAACATTGAAAAGGAAACTTTTGTAAGAGCGCTGCACACTTTTCGTTGCTGTTCCCTACGCAACCCAGCATGAAGACTACACATATGGCACGAACACGGCATTAGGCATCGTGAATAACCGAGAGGGGAGTTAAAGTACAGGTGAGGCTGGATGAGGCTCGGTGGCAGGCAACTTTCCTACTATGTGCGAAGGCCTGGGTTTGGTTTTCAGCACCACAACAGTAAGCAAATAAATAAATATACTATCAAAAGGATGTGTGCAAGCTAAATTCCAACACTGCACTATTTGTATGAGGATATCTAAAACAAATCTGTCCATGGAAACTAAGTGACTACATCCTGCCTGCAGGTGGTTGATGCAATTCAAGATATGTGGCAGGCTGCGATGGAGGGAAACCCCTTTTCTAGCTTATGCCAGCTCCTTTCTCCATAGGAAGGAATAGACAGACTCCTAGGGCCAAACTTTTGGTCTTTAGAGCCACACTTGATTATACAGACTGCTGTATAGGTTAAGGAAGCACAAGGCAGGCAGGCAGGCCACACAGCTTAACAAAGACTCCAGGCAGCTGGGGCTTGCTCTCCCTCAGCCCTCTGCAGTGGGTGGGGATGTGAGCAGAGAGGAAGCATATAAAGGCCCCGGGGTCTTCTCCAAGACCAAAGTTGGAAACTTTTTGACAGATGGAGCCGAGTGGCCATGGCCAAAGTGTCCTGGCAGGAAAAGGAAGGACGGTCTGAGCCGAGGACACAAAGTGTCCCAGGCCTCTGGGTGGTTGCACTACATCTGCTCTGTTACTATAAGGCTAACCATCCAAAGACCCAAGCAGCCCAGAGTTGGGGAGAAACAGCATGAGCAGGAGAGACATCAGAGCTCCAGGCTAGAGCCGCTGGGGCCTCTAGGCAGTGGACAGGACCTGTCCCAGCAAGCACAGCATCACATCAGTGTATCAGAGTGCCACCCTGCCCAGGGCCTGTGACCAGGCCACAGTGCAGGGGACTGACCAGGTCTCACCCATTCCAATACCTGGCACTTGAGAGCAGGACTGGCATCATCTGTACTCCATAACATGACAGAAAGTTTCAGATCCCCTTCCTCTCACAATCCCATCCCATGCGTCTTTCCCCACACAAACCCATACAAACTCAGTTATGCTGTCCCACCCAGGAAAGAGGAAGTGAAATGCCTCACAAGCTCCAAGTCTCCTGTGTCTGCCCTTAGTGGTCTCCTGTGTTGGGGTCTGAACCCAGGGCTTATGTGTGGTAGAGGAGGTTGTTTTACCAGAGATGTGGCCAGCCCCACATTTATTATTTGTTTTCATTCTATATCTTTAAAGAGATTGTTTTAAGACAATTCGAAGCACAGATGTGTAATTCCAGCTTGGGGGAGGGGGGCGCTAAGGCAGGAGAACTGTGAGTTCAAGGCTTGGAAGGGCTACAGAGAGAGTTTGAGGACAGCCTGGGCATGCAGTAAGGCCCTGTTGTAGAGCACTCGCCCAGCATGCATGGAGCTTGGAATGAGATCCCTAGTCAGGGGGAAAATGTATTTTTTTAAAAAATTATTTATTTATTTTATGTATATATGAGTACACTGTAGCTATCTTCAGACACATCAGAAGAGGGCATCAGATCCCATTTCAGATGGTCGTGAGCCACCATGTGATTGCTGGGAATTGAACTCAGGACCTCTGGAAGAGCAGTCAGTGCTCTTAACTACTGAGCCATCTCTCCAGCCCGAAAATGTATTTTGTTACCTGTAGCAGATCTTCACTGAGGACTTCTGTCTTCTCAGCTCTATGGAAAAAAATGAAGTTCAGAATTAGAAGTGTGGGAAAAGTAATTTGTGAATCTTAAAAATGGTTAACTGGGGATTTTTAACAAAACAGACAGGAGGAAATTTACATCACAGGGCAATGTAAACAAAACCAAAGGAAAACAAACAGGCTGAACAGCAAGCAACACAAGAGCCCATGGTGTGAGACAGTGGCCCTCAGCTTGGAGCCTACTGCAGAGGTCACTTACAGTCTTTCTCCATGGTCAGCCACACAGCATTCTAGACTGACACCGTGTGTATGGAGTACAATCCTGAATTACAGAGGTCTACACAGGCCCAGGCCATGCTTTGAGAAACACCTCCTTTCTGAAGGCTTAACTTCAGATCCTAAAATAATCACAGCTAAGTTTTCACAGCCAGACCTATGGAGAAAAACTGGTCTTAATCTGTAAAACTTATGCGTCACACCACAGTATAAACATTCCTTTTTTTTTTCATTTCAAATGGAAAGAAAGGTATTTCCCAGATTTCTCTTTGCAGTGCTTAGATCAACTACTAGATTTGCTGAACTCCACAGAGAACAGGATGTGGCCAGCTATCGGAAGCAGGGCACGTCTCTGCTGCTGGAGCACAAAGATGAAGAAAACTGCCCAAAGACCCAATTGCTAAAGGGTATTTGCCACTATTAGGAAGGTAGCCCTTTAGTAGTTGAGGAAGGTAGGTCACCCAGCATGGCACACCCTTGGATAAGATTTCCTATCTTTCATGGTTTTAGACCATGAAATGACCAGGCTTGTTTGTTGTTTTCCCATGACATTCTGTGCGACCACAGGTGCAAAGTGACAGAGCCAAGCAACCGTGAACCAAAACCTCTGGAGCCAGGAGCTAAACTCTTTCTTCCTTATTTGTTTTACATGGATAGAGCATGCATGCATGTGTGTGCATGTACATATGTGTGTGCATGTACATATGTGTGTGCATGTGTGTACATGTCCAAGTGTGTGGAAGCTCATGTGTGCACAGGTACACATACATGTGTGTAGGTAGGTATACACGTGAAACCCAGAGGTTGATGCCTGGTGTCTTCCTCAGTTGCTCCCCATGTTCAACACTGAAGCAGAGACTGCCACTTTGAGCCAGAGTTTCCCAATCCAGCTAATCTAACTAGCCATCTTGTGCCGAGGATTTCATGGCAGGCTGCCACACACCACACCTGCTTTTTCACCTGAGTGCTGGGGACCTGAGCTCTGGGGACCTGAGTGCTGGGGACCTGGAGTCTGGTCCGTACAATCTCATGGCAAGCACTTTACCCACTGAGCCATCTCAGAAGCTACCCTGTCCTCAAGTGCCAAGTACTTTGTCACAAGTGGAGAGTGCTTTTCTCTGCAGTTCATAGGGCTGCTTATTGACATATAAAACCCCAAATTACTAAAGTCTCAAGTGTTATTTTAGACTTGTGGTTTAACTAGTGATTTGAGAAGCTGTTTGTGATACCTACCAAATTTCCATTAAAAATGAACAAGGAGAGTTTTAAGGAGAGAGAAAAGCTGAATAGTTTGGAGAAGCCCCAAATGAACTAGAAACCTGAGGACCTCCTGAAGACAGGATTGTACTATGTAACACTATCCGGCCTATAACTTACTATGTAGACCACGGTGGTCTCAAATTTAGAGATCCACCTGCCTCTGCCTCCCAAATACTGGAGATAAAAGGTGTGTACCACACACCTAGAAGAAATGACTTTTTAACAAACTATGGTAGACTACAGGGCTGCATAATCTTAGCCCTGAACTAATACAAGAGAAGAAAAAGCTGTTTGGTCAAAAAGTGAGGGGGACTCTTAGAATGACCTGGACACCCAACTCAGAGCAGTGCCACCTGCAGGCAAGGTAGAGAAGTGTCAGGCCCTCCAGCCTACACTTAACAGCTGTGGTATGATTATCAAAATGGTCATTACTACACAAAATGCCAGCACCATGTGTCACATAGTGCTCCTGTTAAACTGGAGATGCCTAGAGGACTGGCTCGTTTACCAGATTTTGCAGGTCAACACAGGACAGGCCTCCTCATACCAGAGGAGCAGAGGCTGGGGGAGCCAAGGCCCCAGTCAGCAGCAGTGGAGCTCTGAACTCTGAGGGAGAGCACAGCAGCAGCCCACATGTGCCCTCTTAGTCTTGCCTTGAGTATCGTGGACACTAACATGCCAACATTGGTAATCATGCCAGCCAGGGAAGTGTGGCAGGGGCTCACTGACCAGGAGATGAAACTCATACTCGAGAAGGAAGCCTGAGGTTCCCCTAGAGGGAATCAATAACATTCAGGCACCCAGATCCCTCCACGCCTCTCACTGACAGCCACGACCCTCCATCCTGGATTGTATAACCTTTTCTTTTTCCTGTCTAATCAGGGCCCAGAAATCAAATCAGTTGCAGGGCCTTGTAAGCTTCAGTCTGAACCTACTTCAACTCTGAAGCTGCTTAGTCCCAAGGCCTATTAAACATTCTCATAAATCTAAAGGAAGAGAATAAAAGTGAAGAACAGACCTGACAGCTTAAGACAGGGAAAACCGAACACATTACAAGCAGAGGGAACTTCTATAGTCTCACTGTGGGCACAAGAGGCAGCTCCAAGGGATACTTTAGCTGGTCCAGGAGAACTGATTGTGTGCCGTTTTTCCCATTTCCTGTTCACTGACCTCTTACAGATGCCTTGTGATAGAATATTAGGGCTGGATACAGCTCAGAAATAAAATATGGCATGTGCAAGGCCCTACAATCCACCCCTAGGACGAAAGAAGAAAACCAGAAAAATAAACATAATGCAACCCTCACAAACAATTCAAATTATTGCCTTTTAAGTCTTTGGTTGTTTTACATTTTTTGTTTTGTTTTGTTTTTTGAGACAAAAATCTCATGTAGCCCAGGCTGGCTTTCTTATGCAGTTAAGTTTGATGTTGAATTTCTGGTTCTTCTGCTTCCACCTCCAAAGCACTCAACTATGGAGGTATACTATCATACTGGTCTTTTTAGAATTTTGAGATCTAGGCTTAAGATTTATAAGTCTGTAAACACAGTAATATAATAGCCACAAATAAAATTAAGCAAATATAAACACAAAGCAAGTAATAACCTAAAAAAAAAAAAACAAAAAACCCCTAAAAACTAAAGGTCCACAGACAGTCATGATACATTTCTATACTGAGCTGCACATAGCTTAGATATCAAAGAGTAATACAGGCAAAAATTATATCATGACTGTATTGGAAGGATGATGGAGTAGAAGGAAGGAGAGGTTCTATAAGTCTTCTAATCAAATAACAGCTTATACATAGTGTTTATAAACATATATGTCGCTGTCAGAAAAAATAGCTATAATTCCTTACTGGCTGCTACTGGGGAACATACTATAACTACATGTACACAGCTGCCCCTCCCGCCTGTGCTTGTTTTCTGTCTCTGTGTGTGTGTGTGTGTATCTGTGTGTGCTGTGTTATGGATCAGATTCAGGGCTTTGCAATTAGACAAACAATTTATCAATAAACTGTAACCCTCATCCAAATTGTGTGTGAAGGGGGCAGAGGTAGAGGTCAGGTGTGTTCTTTGACCTCCACCTTATTTTCTGGGATGGGAGCTATCCGATTCTGCCAGACTGGCTGGCCTACAGTCCCCACCTCCACAACACTGGGTGTGAGCTACCACACTTGGGTTTTTCCATATGGGGAAATCAAACTAGAACTTCATGCTTGCACAGCAAGTGATTTAAAGACTGAGCCATCTCCACAGCTCATCGACCCAACAGTTTAAAAACAGAGTGTTACTTACATTTTACACCACGAGCCTTACACGGTTAGAATTATCTGTTACTTAAGGCAATGGGTCTAACTATTAATCTCTTCAAAAGCTAACAGAGTACCAAAATACTTAAACCCTCAAAGTACCTAAAATAAAAAGGAATTTTACAATATTAGTTTCCTTTCCCAAATTCACTTTTGCTTTAAATTAATAATTTAAATTTAATTATTTGCTTCAAATTTAGAGGTGAGACTGTGAAGATTGCTCAGAGGTTAAGAACAGAAGTCTGAGTTCAATTCCCCCCTAACCACCTAAAACTGCAGTTCCAGGGGATCCGATGCCCTCTTCTGACCTTCTCAGGTACCAGGCATGCACATGATACACAGATGTACATACATGCAAAAAACACACACATAACATAAAAATAAATTTAAAATAAATGACTAAATTAAGAGGCATCTGATCTGTAAAGGTACTGAAAGCCGAGAATACAATGACCATATTACATTCAACTGTTAACAACATACTGCTTAAAAATGAATCGGCCTGGTTTTGCCTTTGTGGATATTTTTTATTACATTCACATAATTGCTTTTAGAAAATAAATCACTATAGATCTTAATCAGATACTGGGGATCACTGAAATTATTAAAAATTATCTACAAATTAGGAAACATTGTTTTAAACTGCTAAATTTCAATTATGAAATGTAATCGGCAAATGGATAGCTCTATCTACAGAGATTCTCTGCTGGCCTGTGCTAGCTCTACCTCAGTTGAAAATTACTGCTGTCCTTACCAGCAGACATGGTCTCAGTGGCCCAGCCTGCCCTCTTCCCCGGGATGGCCCATGACTCTCTAAGTGCCATGGTTGTTCATTTGTGTATGTTGGCGACATCATCACACATGTGTATGAGATACTTAAATTTTATTTATACTACCCCAAAATATATCCTCCCACCCTCCTTCATGGCTCCTTCCTATTTCCTAGCAGTTTCCTTTCTATTTTTAGTAACTATTTTTAAGTACTCATCTTTACCAGAGGTGTAAAATTCCTAGCAGGGAAAGGCTGGCAATTTTTCAGAATACTGGCCAAGGTGCACACTCTGTAAAGAAGTGAAGCCAGTATAAAAGCTTGCTGGATTTCCTAAGTTGTATTATATTATTGACTATAGTGCTTTTCCACAAGGTGAATGTGAACTGTTAACTGACTGGTTGTCTCCATTTTTAACTTGTTAGAACAAAGACTGGGACAATGGATTGAATGAAGACACCTAAAGATGGGAATAAAAAACAATGATACAAAACAAGCCACTTGTGAAACATTTGCTAAGCAAGAGTTTCAAGCCAGACATCTTGCTATAGACTTCAACTCTGTACTATTAGAGCCTCTTTGTGTCCAACGTTCTATGCTTCAAAGTACACTCCAAAGTTTCCTGTCCATAACTGGGAGAACAATAGCACTCAGGAAGGAACCTCCCACTTGCCACGTCACTCCGGGGCTTGTTGTTTCCTATGCAGGCCACTTTGCTGTCTCACAAAGCATTCACATATGGCTTACTCCACACACAGAATATTTGCTGTCTGTCTGTCTGTCTGTCTATCTAATGTGTGTGTGTGTGTGTGTGTGTGTGTGTGTGTGTGTGTGTGTGTGAGAGAGAGAGAGAGAGAGAGAGAGAGCGAGAGAGAGCGAGAGAGAGCGAGAGAGAGCGAGAGAGAGCGAGAGAGAG
>NW_021604600.1:4348750-4385891 GCF_004785775.1 Grammomys surdaster
CATCCGAGAGCAGCCATCACGCCTCCTCAGCATGGAGTGTAAAGTTTACCTGTCACACAGCAAGGGCTGAGGAGATCCTCACTGTGTGACATAGGTGCTGCCCAAACTAACTTTTACTTCAAAAGAAGCAGTAAAACAATTCCAATAGAACCAGCAGAAGAGCAGCTGCAGCGTAGAGGACTGCTTTCCCTAGCAAAACCCACAGCCACTAAAAGAAAACTAGGGCAGTATTTTTCAAAATTAATGTGTTTAAAATTTAGGGGGAAAGAAAGGAGCATGGTAGTGCAGGCCTGTAACCAGTGCTCACCAGGGGGAGGCAGGAAGTCAGGAGTTCAAAGTCATCCTCAGCTAACAATAGCAAGTTTAACACCAGCCTTGGCCTTAATCAGAAAGTGAAAACAAAAAACAAAAGAGTAAACCCACCTGTATTACTATAGAAGTTTAACATTTAGATTAGAGAGGCAGGAAAGTCATCCTTCTACCCTGTGACTCCACACTGCAGCTGGAGCTATTGTTATCAACTTATGCATCCTTCCCTGTGTAGTTCTAAATCTAAACTAGTGATTCCCAACCAGAAGTGGCTGTCCCCTTAACACCCCAACGCCCTAGGAACATCTGGTTTGGCCTTCTTGTGTTGGGAGGTTGCAATGGAGCGTGGAAGAGAGCCCCGCAGCAGAGATTCAGGGGTTGGGTCTCTAGCTGCATTAGCTCCCCACTGCTGCTGAATACCCGCCACACACTG
Source organism: Grammomys surdaster (assembly GCF_004785775.1). NCBI lineage: Eukaryota > Metazoa > Chordata > Mammalia > Rodentia > Muridae > Grammomys > Grammomys surdaster. Next base: position 4,349,493 of record NW_021604600.1, read on the forward strand.
AGGGCTTAAATCATACACATGAATTATTAGCTTGCAATTCTAGAGGTCAAAAGTTCAAAGCAGGACTCGCTGGGCAGAAATTCAGGGGTCAGAACAGCCAGGCTCTTTTCCGGACACTCAGAGGAGAATCCGCTTCCTTCTCCAGCTCCTGAAAGCCACCCACATTCCTTGGTCCTTTCCTGTACTGTCCAGGACAGCAACATGCAATGTACACTCTGTGCTTTTCCTCCCAGTCACAGCTTCCTATCAGGACTGTCAGTGACTCCCTCCTTCCATGCCTACCAGCCCTGTGATGACAATTGGGTCCACCTGAAAATCCAGTGTAATTGCCCCTTCCATCTACATGGAGCTTGGCTCTCCTCTGCCATTATAAAGTCATGCATGCACATCCTGGAGACAGCTGTGTGGACACCTGTAGGGGTAGCAAGCATCCTTTCACCTGCCACAGGTCCTAAATACGAACAGTGCCAAGTCTGAAGAACCCAATCTCAATGATACATTCACACAAATATAGAATCACGCATATATGACACCCATCCACACAGGACTGACAGGCAGACACACCCGAGGAACATCCTCACAGGTCAGGACCCTCAGGCCTACCTCACTGCTTTCATGGCCTACTTGTAAATGCCTACATGTGCCATTGCCTATTTAAACACACTGATGGTCACTACATGAAATTAAGGTAGTGCCTCCCAAGCCTCCCTCCTTTCTGTGGAGTCTACTTGACTAGGACTAAAGACAGGCCCAGAGTATCAACACTCGTGTCACAAACAGTTCTGCCATGGCTGAAGGATACCTGTAAGAGCCCTACTGAGACACCACAGCTAAGACAGATGAGCTGTCTCACCTGGTCTTTCCCTGAATTCTTGCACCAACTCTATGAAGTAGGAGCTTCTACTACCTCCATTTCCAGATGAGCAAAGCGAGGCTGTGGAAGGTAACTTGACTACAGCCACACTATTAGAGCAGAGACTCTGATTCAAACCCAGCATACCTCATCCTGCAGCCTTAACCCTTGTTTATCTCAGGGTTCAACAAACTTTATCTGTAAGCCAAAGCCAGACAGAGAAGCTAAGAGAGTTTTTATTATTTTTAAGTAGTTTTTTTAAACGAGGAATAATGTTTTATAGCACTTGAAATTCAAATGTCAGCATGTGCAATCAGGTGTGTGTGTGCATGTGCATGTGTGTGTGTGCAGGCATACATGCATGCCTATGCACGCGCATACACATGTGTGTATATTTGTGACGGTCAGTGTTAAAACTTTAACTTGCCACAACTTGAAATCACCCGAGAGGAAAGCCACAATTGAGGAACTGTCTAGATCAGGTTGATGTGTGGGCCTGTCTGTGGGTGATTATTTTGGTTGTTGATACAGAAGAACCCAGACAGTTGTGGGCAGTGCCATTCCCTAGGCAGAAGATCCCGGACCACGTAAGAGGAAGAAACAAACCAAAGCAGAAGCGGCAGCAATGAGCAGACAACATGGGACATCTGTCTCTATCGGCTCTAGACTGTGCATTTGAAATGACCATCCGCTTCAGATCCCAGCTTAACTTCTCCTCTAGGATAGACTATAATCTGGAATTTCAAGCTAAATAACCCTTTTCCTCTATCAAGCTACTTTTGGTCAGAGTGTTTTATCACCACTACAGAAAAGAAGCTAGGATAAATAAACATAGTCTATAAATAAAGTCTGCTGGAGTACTGCCAGGCTCCAGTAGACTACCTACGTTTCATACTACCTACAACTGCTGGGGGCAGAGCTGAGTTAGTGTCATCACAGCTCCAGGAACTCACTACAGTAGGGCTTTTATGGAATGTGCATGCCAACCTGGTCCACACCAGCAGCTCTGACTAGGCAAGGCAGAGACCTCAAAAGCTAGCCTTTCGGCATCATTCTGTAGGCTAGTAGATAAGGCTAGTATCCGCTACATCTTCTTTCCCAATATTTTACATTATATTCAAGATGTGACTATTAATTACAGTGAATGGTGGAGGCTGAACTGATACAGCCCTGAAGCAGAGCCACAGCTCAGGGATAGAACCAATGAAAAGTATATGTCTCTCCTCACCCCTCCCCATCCCTCAGGCACAGAGACAGTAGACTATCTTCAATTTGGTCTCTACTCATAAACGAACTTCAGAACAGAACTGAAATGAGCACAGATCTCTATATAAGGAAGGGTTTAGCTAGTTTTTTTTCTGGAAAGACCAAAGAATAAATGTTCCAGGCTTGCAGACTACACTGTGCTATGGTTGCTCAGCTCCACTGAAAGTATAACACATGGGATGAATTTGACGGTGGCCCAAGACTTCACCTTTTAAAATTGATCCTTTTCCATGTAGAGGCTTGTAATTCTAGCCTTGCTATGGTATCTGGGGTAAACAAGCATACAGATGGGGGATCAACACTGATACCAAACACTAATGTCACTCCATGTCTGCGACCACACAGCTGCCTTCGGTTTACATACTCACATGTAAGATCACAGTCTTGCCCACACATCACTTTGATATGTAACACAACAACAATCTACCACAGAATGTTGAAATAATTTTTAATAAACTGATTTTAATTCGAATTACCTAGAAACAAAACAGGGAAGCTCCAGCTGGTCAAGAAATCCTAGTGTTCTACACAGCTGGAGACTGCACACATCATGATTGTATCCACAGGGAAATGACAGAAGCCAGCCAGGTTTACAGATAAGAAGTAGATCTCTGTCCCTAGAAATTTGAGTTTGTGTGATCCTGTTACAAATGCTTCCAAAACTCAAAGAGCTGCAGGCCTGGGTGAGCTGCAGGCCTGGTGAGCTGCAGGCCTGGGTAAGCTGCAGGCCTGGTGAGCTGCAGGCCTGGGTGAGCTGCAGGACTGGTGAGCTGCAGGCCTGGTGAGCTGCAGGCCTGGGTGAGCTGCAGGCCTGGTGAGCTGCAGGCCTGGGTGAGCTGCAGGCCTGGGTGAGCTGCAGGCCTGGTGAGCTGCAGGACTGGTGAGCTGCAGGCCTGGTGAGCTGCAGGCCTGGTGAGCTGCAGGACTGGGTGAGCTCTTACTGTTTTCTCTCACCAGCTCTGCTATCTTCTTGAGCTACTTGCTAAAAAGGAATCTGAAATCTACTTAATTGGATTTTTAAAAATAAAGGCCCCTCTCATACTTCATACATCAAACGATTTGTTTCACATTCCACTAAATAGTTTAGAAAGCCCTGAGTTCACAGAACTGTAAAAGGGTCAGATGGGGGCAGGGGATTCCCACATGTGACATGTAAAAGGAAAGGGTGCTCTCCTGGGAAAGATCATAGAGAGTATTTAAACAACAGCACACACAGGCAAAGAGAGCTAAGCACTCTACACTCTGAATTCTAAACCTAGGGTTTGTCTAGCTTCTCTAAGATGGAGCTAATCTACTTACTTTTACTTTAATAGACATAAAGCCTTATCAATCTTAACTCAATCTTTTCAGATGATTATTGAATCCCAGTCAGTGACTAAGCCCCACAGTCACACTTTACCGTTCTCTCATGTATGTGAGCGTGTCCACAGCTTTCTGCTTGCTGGCTGGCCTTTTCCCCTCTGGCACATGAAATGGAATCTTTTGCTAGCCCTACTCTAACCATGTGGCCTAAGTCTCAAAGCTCCACCAAAACTTCTTGCCTATGGCAAGGTCCAAAGAAACTTCTCTGCCACCAGCACACTGCACTTTTCTCAGTGGTGTCCTAGAGGATCCCCCAAAGTTCCACATCCCTTAGTCCACTTAAGTGGTGTGTTTTCACCTGCTTAGACCTGGAGGAGAGTTTCAGATCAGACTGCAAAGTTTCTTTTTGAAATCAGAAACAGGTAACAACAACAACAATAAAACAAACACTCAAGTTACTGTAAGGCAGACAAGGCACGGAACACCATGACCTATGGGAGAAGTTACAGGAAGCAGACTTGTTTATTGCTATACAAGGCAACAAGAGGCCAGGAAGAGCTGAAAACCACATAGAAAGTCGCCAGCAGTCTGGGTGGGGCTCAGTGGCTGATTAATTGCCTAGCATATAAGAGATGTGAGAGGCTTTAGGTTCTATCCAGATAGATAAACAGACATATGTATGCATGCTTACTTGCGTGTGTGTATGCACACACACACACACACACACACACAGTGCCAAAGGCCACAAATTTAAATGCTCTCTATACCTTGACTTTGGAAAGTGAGTTTCCACAGAAATCAGGTTATAGATGATAACTCTGTTCCTAATTCAGCTCACAAAGCAGCTTTGGCACTCAGCTGATATAAATGGCAGCCCTAGGAAGGGCCTACTGTTTTTAGTGAACCACCCCAGACCCAAAGAATAGTGATGAAAAGAATAATACTCAAGATGAAAAGAGTGGCTCTGAGCCGAGCCTTAGTTGCTATCACTCCTGGCACTTTGAAAATGGCCAGAAAAGGCCACTGACGGGATGAGTGGCTGGCTGAGTGGAACGGTTATCAGGTTTCACTGTAAAAGGGACTGAGGGATCTTACTTGGGTGATAAAAAATTTACTAGAAGTGAGCTGAACACCTATATGTCCAAACAAATGTCTCCTAATGGTACTGTAATCGCTGATGGACCAAACTCATGCACAGGTAAGCAGTCCCAGAAGATGCAGCTAAAACTCCATCACTGAAGGACAGTGTACTATGGGAACATGGTACACTTCTCACACATTTGCAGAGATGCTTCTGTAAACATATCCTTGCTGCCCACCACAGGAAAACAGCACAGAAACTTATGTCCAGGGTATATAGTACCAGATAATGATTCAAAACAACGGTTACTACTTTCTGTATTTACGAGTTGTTATAGTTTCATTTCTGTTGCTGTGATAAAATACCTTGACAAAAAGCAACTCAAGGGGAGGAGGTTTATATCAATTTACAGTTCCAGGTTATAGTCCATCATTGAGAGGAATTTAAGGCAGCTAATCACATAACACCCACAGTCAGAAACAAATGAATGCACACGCGCTCATGTGCTTACACGCAGCTCTGTTTCTTCATTCTTATACAGCCAGGGATCCCAAGCCAAAGAAATGGTGCTGCCCTCACTGGGCTGGGTCTTCCATACCAATTAATGTAAGACTATCCTCTACAGACACTCTCACAGGCCAACCCAGTGCCTGTGAGAATTCTCCATTGAGAGTCTCTTCCTAGGTGGTTATAGATGTGTAAGCAGTAATTAATGCTAATCATCACAACTACAATTTTCATTGTTATTTTAGAATGTACTTCTTAAGCTGGGCATACACGGTGCCACACACCTTTAATTCCAGCATTCAGAGGCAGAGGCAGGAGGACTGCTGAGTTTGAGGCCAGCCTGGCTCATAGAGTAAGTTCCTGGACAGCCAAGACTATGTAATTCATACTCTTGATTCATTTGGTCTCCATTACAAGTTGTACAACAGAAAAGCAGGCCATATCACAAGGCAAGTATATCATCTAGATATGTAAGTACACTCCATAATGGTTCCACAAAGATGAAATCACAATACACTTTTGAAATGTGCTCCTGTCATAAGGGAAACATGACTCAATATCTCCATGCCTGAACCCAACACAGAACCACTGGGAGCTGGCAGCAGATGATTAAACGTTTATGGCACGTATGCATGTGCATGTGTGTGCAGCACTTTGAGCGCATGTGGAGGCCAGAGGTCACTGTCAGGTCTCTTCTCCACAGCCCTCTGCCCCCCCACCCCCAGTTCCATTCCTTTACAGAAAAAGCTCTGCAGCTGATCCCCAAGCACAGCTGGGACAGGGAGACATGGTAGTGGAGGTCTTGAGGGACAGCAGTCACTAGGGCAGAGCCTCTCACATACTAGGCAGAGAGCACACTCTTCCCAGCTCAGTGCTGCCTGGAGTACATCTCAAGTGTGTGACTCATGGTTGGAACTACTCTCTTGCCTTCTTTGCTTCCAGGAAGTCACCCAGTAATAAGAGTCTGAGTTTCATTTCAGGGAGAGGGATTTAGGGTGTGACAGGAACCAGGAAGTAGGTCTGTGAAGCTAGACACCCTTGACTTTGTGTAAGTGTCTATTCCAGTATAAAATGGAAGTCATTATAACTACAAACAGAAATAAAAATAGTAATACCACCATACTGGTTACTTAGAAACATAACTTTTTCCTTTTTTCATGTGTATTTATTTTTATTTTCTATATATGTGTGTGTTTGGATGCATGTATGTATACATGTGCATCACATGTGTGCCTGGTGCCTGAAGAGCCAGAACTGGGCACTGAATTTCCTGAAACTGGAGTTAAGGAAACTTGTGTGCTGCCGTGTAACCACATGGGAACTGAACCCAAGCCCCCTGGAAAACCAGTCAGGGTTCTTTACCACTGAGCCATCTCTCTAGCCCCAACACCACCTGATTACTTCTCTCATTTACAATGATCTCAGGCATCCAGTGATGGTCTATGGCAATGTCAGCTGTGCAGAGGTACAACAGATTCAGTCTTCAGATAAAAACTATGTCTTATTCAAAGATGACCTTTCCCAGGTTACCAAGCTATTCTAGTTTCCCTTGGGAATAAGGTACTGTTCAAAGAGACCTCACGGTAACAAAAGACAACCTCCAAGAGAGGGCAGGGGCGGAAGAGCCTTCCAGGAAAACTGGGTTTGTGATGACACCTGTGGGATAGGAGCCACTTGGGAGAATCACTGGTACACAATAAACAAGACACAGAGAGACAAGATTCCAGGTGCTGTGCAGCCCTCCATTAAAGGCTCAGCATCTGGAGCCACAGAACACTTGGCTACAGGAGGCAGTTCTCAGAGGAGTGCTCACAGGACCAGAGCCAGCCTCTACCTGAAGTACCAGGCCCAGAATGAACTTGCCCTAAGGCATTCAGATCTTAGATTGCAATTAGCTCACCCGGTATCTATGAAGTACACTAAATGTCAAGAACTGCGGAGAGGGAAAAAGTAGAGGGGAGTCACACCCCACCCTTGAGAAGCTCATGGGAAAAGACAGAAATGTACACAAACAACCTTACACACAGGAGAGTAACGATCTGTGTGGCCAGGACAGGCTTCCCAAGCAATCCCTGAAACTTCAGATGGGTCTAGGAGGTAGGAGAAGGTATGGACAAAGCCTTGTGGAAGTGTCTGGATTCAGCAAGGCAGGGTAGGGCAGGGATCTGGCTAAGATCCATGAGATCTTTGCCATCTAAGGACCCAGGGTTGAGCTTTCAAATGAAAACACAAGTTCTGACTGTGACATACACCAACAAAGGTAGGGACTGACTCAGGCCTCTCAGCTGCCAAGGCATATTCAAGAACATAGACACAAAGCCAATGGTAAGCAGCCATTTCAACAGGCTAGTTAGTACAGCAAAATAACTGGTTACATACTACTCACTCAGGAAACTCTTCAGAAAGAGCAGGGAGTAGGAGGGGCAGTGTTTATAAACTAAAAGACTTGGGAACCTAAAATGCCTATCAAGAGAGCTTCCCATTTAATACCAGATTGCTGATATTATCATTCAGGAAGGTCTCAGGAGTGGGAGTGTGGCTCAGTGGTAGAGTACTTGGTTACCACATACAAGCTCCTCATAGCTACCCCAGTATTACAAAAGGAAGTTTAAAAACTTAATATGCAGCATTATCATCTTTTATGAGGATACTCTCAATACACTAATAAGTTGATAGAAACCTTTACAGCCCAATCCTTACTTTCTGAGGTTGACATCCGCTAGAATGACACCATGTGATCAGCCTCTGAGCCTCAAGAGAAACCTCAGCACCAAAGTTGTGTTCCTCTTCTATTCTCATGACAGATTCTGCTGCTGATGCAAACTAATCATATGATTTAAAAATGCATCTCTTTACCTTCCAGCCCTCATTTTATTTATATTTACATGATCATTCCCACGCCAAGAATGCTACAATTAAATAGCCAAAAAAGAGAATATCCAAACCAGCTTTGAAAATGCAGGACTGTCTCTACAAACATTTCAAGACAAGAGAGGTACTGAGAACCTGAGGAGACAAGCTCATCTAGATTTCTACAATGAGCACAAGTCAGAAACAGCCCAGAAGGTTCCAAGATGAACATGCTCGAAAAATGAAAGGAAAATCTGTTCACTTGGAAAACAGGGTGAGGCTGTGCTGGAGGGGAAGACCCTGGGTGTGGAACACTATAAATCTTACTCACTTTTTCTAAAGGTCGGGTAGCGCTTGGTAGATGAATACTACTACAGATACTCAAAACAGAAAACTCATTTCAAACACATGGCTTGTTCTCAAAAGCATCCACAGAATAACTTAACGGAAACTGAGTGGAGCCATGCAGTGGCACTGAATTCAACCACGGCTGCCATCGTGCTCACTCACACAACCTTCTCATGATTCAGTCACTGAATAAATATTTGTTTAGTTCCCTTCTATGAACAACCGTGAGTAAGAGATATGGCCCCTGTCCTGACAGACAGTGAGGACTATCGAGGAAAATGAACTATTTTCTTCTAGGCAATGAACATTGTATCAGGGAAGTCGCAGCACCGTGGATTCCCTGAGATCACAGTTCTACTGAGCTCATTATTTTGAATTCTATGTGATCCAAGTGTTCTGTCAGAAATAATTCCACTAAGCTCAAAATAACTCTGTAATGTAGGTATTATTATCCCCATTCTATAGGTGAGGAAACTGAGGCATGAGGAAGTAACTTGCCTAGGTTTCAGCAGTGGGGTCTGAATCTGGACACCATCATTGTAAAGACCCTGCTATTGGCCATCTAATATACTACCTGCTGTGTGCCTCAGGATAGCCTTGGGAGTGATACTATTACTATACCCAATTCACAGATGAGACACCTAGGCACAGACAAGTTCACTAACTTGCAGAACAGAGGATTTGGCACAGTGGCAAAGTACTTACCTAGCATATACAAGGCCCTAGGTTCAATTGTCTGTACAGAAAAATAAAAATACAAAAACCTCTTGCAGAGAAAATTAGGAAACAGGAAGAACCTTGAACCTGGTTATGGAAAGGGCTTTCTGAAAGAAGTAATTTCTGAGATCTAATCTAACAGAGGCCCAGCTGTAGATGTGAATGTTGGATAGTACAAGTGACATGGCTAGTACCTAAGCCGAGGTGCGTGTATGAACAGAAGTTATGTTTTAAGCTTTAATTACTGTGCTAAGTGATCCATAAAACAAAAGTGCCTTTAGCCTATAAACCCTTACCCAAGAACAGATTCTTCCTGAAATGCTGAAAGCTATGTTTTAGGCTTTCACTCCCCTAAAAAAGTTTGTTTGACCCAACTGGACTGGATGTGCTTGATCATATGGGAGGTTATATAGGCAGGAAGTACATCAGGATACATTCTGGCCCCTGATTGGACCTGGTGGAAAAGATGCAGTCTTGTAGGTTTGCCTTTATAAGCCTCTGCAAAATGTGACTCTTCTTCATTTGCTGGCAATTCTGGAATGGTCTTGGCTACAGTCCACCATCCTGGCTAGCATTTAATTAAAACTTGCTTCAGATGTTACTCAAAAACACGGAACTGGTCTTTTTCTCATGATTCTCAGATTTAACATATGGGGCTGCCAAAGTCAAAGAGCAAGACAATCTCCTATCCAGAGAAATCTCCTAATCTGGCCTTATCTTGTGCAGAGGTAGGTGCAGCAGACCACTGAGGGGATGGGCAATGTTAACATACATCAGTTCCTCTACGACAACTGAGGCAAAGGAATACAGAGCCTGCTGAAGAACAATGAGAACCTGAGAGAAGCACTCTGTCTCTAGACCTTAAAGTATCAAGCAGTAGTCCTCCTCAGAAGGACAGTGGGGCCAAGAGAGCCCTTAGTGCATAGACACAGGCCTTCTAAGTTCTGGGGCAAGGCAGCAGAGCCATGATATGTAAGACCTGCCCAGAGGAAATGTTAAGCAACAACAAAGCCAAGACCCAAACAACTGCAAGCTAAATGAACACACTAGCAGCCTAGCAGAGGGGCATGGCATTCTCCCCTTCTACAAACAACTAGGAAAAACCCAGAAGGTATCACAACAGCCAATCCAACTGAACTCTAAGACAGCAAAGGTAATGGCTCAACTGTCATGCAGGAACTTTAAAACAATATGATAGATAGATAGATAGATAGATAGATAGATACAAGGGTTTCGTAAAATGAAAAAACAAACCACACACGAGCAGATGAGGGATCTGGAAATGTACAGGAATTCTCCCAACCATAACACAGGGAAAAAGAAGTAGAACAAAGTGCCCAGGATCTAAAGGATAAAAATCAAAAGTCTGTCATGCACTAGTAATCTCAGGTAAGGAAATGAGGGAACAGGGACAGAAGAAGCATGGAGAGTCAACACCTAAGAATTCTCTAAAAACAAACTGAGGAGAGGCTGGAGAGACCAGCTCCCGAACTCTTACAACACCTATAGAACCCTGAAAATAAAATCTAAAACACCCACAAATTTATCTGGAAGCTCCCTCCCAGAAATGTAGTGGCTCTTCAGGGTGGAGGCATATGTCTAAGAATTAAGCCTGGAACCAAGTCAAGCCACTACCAAATACCTGAGCAATCATGAACAAATTACACAACAGTTAAGAGCATCTGCTACCCAATTGCCAGGAGTAAAGGTCAGACAACTAGCATCCAAATAACAAGCTGGGTATCCCATTTAGGTTTGTAACCCCAACTCTGAGAGGGAGGAAGCAAAGGAGGCTTGCTGAGGCTTGCTGAGGCTTGCTGACTTCCAGTTTAGCAGAGGAAACACAAGGCCAGGCTCAGGGAAAAACTGCCTCATGGGGATAGGAGGAAGGTGCTAGAGAACACCTGATGGCCTCTCTTGATGCCCCAACCACCCACACACGGTCACAAGACAGACGGCAGGCAGGAAGGCAGGCATGCAGGCAGACAGGCACAAGTAGACAAATCTTTTAAAATAAATGAAGGATATTAAGCTAAAGATCCAAAAAGACCAGAGAACCCCAAGCTGGATAATATAGAAAAAACATCAGTATTCTCTCTATATTTGTCAACAAAAACTGTTGTTGAAGTCAAAGAAATGAAATAAATCTTAAAAGTAGACAGAAGGAGAAAAGGACATTCAGGGAACAAGGAAAAGAAATCATGGCCAACTTGCAGAAACACTAAGACCAAGTGACAACAGAACAGCATCCTGAAGCACTGGAGAAAAATGTTGTATTTAGAGAGACAAGGACCAAAAGGTCATCTCCAGGAGACCCATCAGGGGTCCATTTACCCCTGGAGTGGGAAGGAAAAGGCAGAAGAAGGGAAGCCAGGAGGAAGACTCCTAGGGAAGGATAGCTAAGAGCTCTTACGACACAAGCCAACTCCAAAGAGGCTGCACCCAGACCCTCCCCCAGAGAGTGGGAGAGAGATCTAGAGGGTACTCCGGCTCCAGGCTGGCAGTCTTGATATCATGCTTTCAGCCCCACTATTCAAGCAGATAAGCAAGGAACAATGAAAGAGTTTAAAGATTTTGTCTACTTTTCAGGAGACTTATAGAATAGAATGGCTTCTGAAAGATTACCGATTCCAACTCTTGTCACTTGGACTTCTCTGGTCTCTAAGGTCCTGGATAGAGAGGTCCTTGGGCTGCTAGCCAGCTAGACTCTTTAGAACTTTAATATTTCTCAAACCTGACACTCCTGACATTTTGTTGTAGGTAATTCCTTCCTGTGGGGGCTGACCTGTGCACTGTGAAGTATTTCATAGCATCCTGGCCTCTACCCACATAGCAATGAGTGACAATGTGTTCTATTCTCTCCTCCTCCACAGCAGTCACAGAAAGAATGTCTGCAGATACTCCCAAACATCCCTGAGAGAAAGGGAGGGGCAACACTGCCCTCAGCATTACAATTCAGAAAGAAGGTGTGTCTGTGAGACCAATGTGTCTTACTCAAGGTAATTGCTGTGGCCTGGCAGTTCAGTAGGAGTTGCATACATCGTAAGCCCTGGGTCCTGGGAAAGCAGAGGATATAAACACTTGCTTTACTTTCTGTCCACATTTCACTTCTACTTCTGAACATGTCACAGTGAGAGAGGTTTTTAATTTCTGTGAACTCTGCATTCTGTTTGGTTGCCCACTTTTTATAAAAGCTAGGTATAATGACATTTCTTAAGTTTAGTCTAATGTCTCCCTGTCCTGATCTGCCAAAGAATGAATGAACAAATTGTACTTGACTTCCTTGTCCAGCAACCCACTTCTTAATAGGCACACCTGGAACTTTTGCTAAATGGCTTCCATTCCCTTTTTTATTCCCCCTAAGGCTTTTTTTTTTTTCTAAATGTCAGAGCTAGAGAGATGGTTCAGTGGTTAAGAGCACTGGCTGTTCTTTTAGAGGACCAGGGTTCAATTCCCAGCACCCACATGGCAGCTCATAACTGTCTGTAATTCCTGTTCCAGGGGATCCAACTTCCTCATGCAGATATACATGCAGGCAATAATACCAATAACATAAATAAAAAGAAATAAATCATTTTTAAACAATGTCTCTTATAACATTTAATGGATTTAAACAGGGGAGAAAAACTAAACATGTTCAGTCAATCATTTCAGACTAATGCTGTGGTTCTCAACCTGTGCTGGAGACTCTTTGGGGGGTCAAACAATCCTTTCTCAGGGGGTCACCTAAGACCATCAAAAAACATAGTGTTTACATTTTACAACTGTAACAAAATTACAGTTATGGAGTGGCAATGTGATAATTGTATGGTTGGGGTCACTACAACATGAGGTACATTAAAGGGCCCCAGCATTTGGAAGGTTGAGAACCACTGAACTGACATGTTCCCCAATGCCCTACATTCTCTCCTCACTGAGTTTCAGAGAGGAACCAGGAGGTAAAGATAGAACTTCAATCTGCTGTGCAGCTGCAACATGCCATTGTGGTCATTATATGCCTAAGACTATCAGAAATCAATCTGTGGTTGGGAGTGGTGTGTGTGCTTTTAATGCTAGGGAGACAGAGGCAGGAGACTTTCCATATAGTGAGTTCCGGGACAGTCAAGGCTACACAGAGATCCCATATCATAAACAAACAAACTAATATCGATTCATGAAGTCAACTGATAAAATGGAAAAATGTAGTGTTCTAGCATGAGCTATTTGGATGCTGTTCAGACGGGATATTAGTTTTCTCTTGCAATCATTCAAGTGTTCTGGCACAGTGCTTGTCCCTGATCACGCTAAACAGGAGCATGGCAACTTCCCACTAGTCCCTAGATGTTTATAACTACTCCAGAACCCTGAATAAAGAACATAAAACACCCATAAATTTATCTGGAAGCCTCTTCCTAGGAATGTACTAGCACCTTAGGGTGGGGGAATATGTCTAAGAGTTAAGCCTGGAGCCAAATCTAGTCACCACCAAAGACCTGAGCAACAATAAACAAATTACTTGGTATCTCTGTGCCTGTGCTTATTAGAAAATGAAGCTAGGAAGAATATCTACCTTACAAACTTGAAAGATTCAAAGAGATAGATGGGCAAAGTATCTGTTTCCTAAAAAACAGGAAAACAGATGTACCAGGTCTGCGACCTGTGCTCCTGTTTTACCGGCAAAAAGGGACTAGACAATCATTTCTCAGGATTTGCTGAGTCTAAACAGACTGGTACCTGACTACATCTGAAACAGTGCTGACATCTAGTAAAAATCAAGTGAGTATTAGCTATTATTACTATAGCTGTTCTTCCAGAAAGCTCTGCAAGCAACTGTGTGGAAGAAGTGAGAGGGATCACATATTGGAGGCTGTGCCAGACAGTTTTATGTCAACTTGACACAAGCTAGGGTCATCTGAGAGAAGGCTGTCCTGGAACTCACTACATAGAAACCCACCTGCTTCTGCCTCTGCTCCCCTGTCCATAAGATGGGGCCACAGGCAAGTCTATAGGACATTTTCTTAATTAGTGATTGGTGTGGGAGAGCCCAGGCCATTGTGGGTGGTGCCACTCCTGGGCAGGTGGGTTCTTTAAGAAAGCAGGCTGACCAAGCCAGTAAGTAACACTTCTCTATGGCCTCTATATCAGTTCCTGCCTCCAGGTTCCTGCCCTGTTCGAGTTCCTGCCCTGACTTCCTTTGATGATGAACAGTGATGTGGAAGTGTAAGCCGAATAAAACTCTTTCCTCCCCAAGCTGCTTTGGTTATGGTGTTTCATCAAAGCAATAGTAAAGTCTGACTAAGATAGAGGTCAAAAGCCATAAAAAAGATGGGACTCAGGTGAGAAGGGGAGAGCCTAAACAAATAGGCTGGCATTCTGCAGAGGGGGCAGGAAAGTGCTCCAACTGTGGTCTGAGCAGGAACTGACCCAATGGTGATGAGCAGCCCTTGTAAGTGGGAAGTAGGAACCTCACACAACCACCAAGAGCATCTACTGAATACCTGTTGGACACCGCAGTCTTCATTCTAAGAAAGTATCTCAGAGATCTAATGGGGTGAATGAGATCAGCCCTGGAAACACTGAGTTCCAGGGCCCTGCAGATAGGCCAGTGGGCATGTCCATGCATACAAGGGAGATCCACAGCAAGAAACAGAGAAAGAATCCCTGCAGAAGGAAGGGAAGACGTCAGGAGAGAGGTGTTAAGAAAGCAAGGCTGGTGACAGGTGGCAGGAGAGTTGAGTTCAGGAATGGATGTGGGTTGAGGCTGAGATGAAGGACAGTATGTGGGCTGGAGAGGAGGGCTGTGACCCCTCAAGACTCACTCCAATGACTTTTCATATACTTGTCTAAAAATGAGTATTGCTATCACTCCCTTCCTAGTTCCTAGAAAAACACACTCGCCAAAACGACAAGAATAGAGCCTGTCAACTAGGCCGTGAGACCAGAAGAAGCACCTCCAGTCTTCTCTGAGAACTGGGAAGGTAATCAAGGGGAGTGGGTGTGCCTGCCATGATAAAAGTCAAAGTCTGGCAAAGGCACTCAGGGAGATGGACTGGGAACCAGAGCCAAGGATGGGAAGGCAGGACTTTATAAAGGCCAAAGGAGCTGGAGGCAGTAAGGTTTGGCAGTGCCGACCTGCACAACTGAACTCTTTCTGTGCTACACCCCACATCCCAGGTACAGGAGAGAAGCCAAAGTCAGGCATTTTGCAGGAGAGATGAAAGGCCAGCTGGAATGAGTCTTGAAAGTGATGTCCAAGAGGAAATGGCGTGACTGACTCAGTCACACCAGAAGCTGGGAAGGAACTGCCTCGGAAGGGATTCTAAGAAGGGCTAGATTGTGGTGAGAGTAGACAAAGGATTAGCATGACATTTCTGGAAGTACTGTAAAACCCATTTCCATCCCCAGCAGTAGTGTGCAGCATGCTCTCCCAGCCTCCCGACAGCAGCACACCATTATCTTGCACACAATTTTGCAGGTGAAAAATTGAATCTTGAAGCTTTCCATTTCTGAAAACAGCCACAGCCAGGCACTGAGGCCACACCTTTAATCCCAGTACTGTGGAGGCAGAGGTGGACAGAACTGTGAGTTCGAGACCAGCCTGGTCTACACAGACTCACTTCAGCCCATCCAGAACTACATAGCAATGTCCCATTTCAATGAAACAAACAACAAAAAGAAGAAAGAAAACAAAAGAGTCTCATCCATTCCTAGTCATCTGCATGCAGCCATGAGCATTCTGCAGCCATGAGCATTCTGCAGCCATGAGCATTCTGCTTCATCTGCTCATTAGGCCAGTGTTCTTTAAAGTGAGAGCTTTACACGTTAGGTGTTAGCCCTCAGTTGTGGCTACTGTTTTTTTCCAAATAGCATGCAACATAGCACTCATTTTGAAACCACAGCAGACAAGGCTACTTATTTTGTGATGCTGAGGACCAAACTTAAGGCCTTGAGCACCAAGGCAATTTTGAGCTCTGCCCAAAATTTAATTGCTCAAATCTGCAGGTTATCTATTGTTCTTTTTCTGCATTTTTATGCCAAGCCACAAAGTACTTTCTATAATAAGCTGCTTTTGTTTCTATTAATTTTTATAGTGTTTTTCCTTATGCTGGACATGGAACCAGTGGCTTCAAGTATGCTAGGTAGTGCTCTACCACTGAACTGACCCCAGCCACTGTATAAAACTCTTGATCCAGTTGGGATTTACTTTGGCATATGACCTGAGGTGAAATCTAACCTGACTGGTCCACAATGCTAACTAACCTGTTGTCTCATGCTATTTCCTCGATGTCTTATGATACCTCTTTCATATGTGCCAATGTCTTAAACATACTGGCGCTTATCCTACTGCTGTGTCAGAAGCCTTTGGAGCACAGCACAGGGGCTGAGCAGACTGAGGTGAAAGAGAGAAAGGAGGCAGGGTAGGGAGAGAAGAGGAGGGAAGGAAGGAGGATAGAGGGAAGGAAAGAGAGGGAGGGAGGGAGGAAGAGAGAAGAGGGAGGAGAAGAGAGGGGAGGGATTAAGACAGAGGGAGAGAGACAGCACAAGACATCATGCGCGCTGGCAAGCTGGAATCAGCACAGTGGCGCCTCAGCTCAGCACACTCTCACTACACCCCACTTTAAGTACAACACCGTCAACTAAGTACAAAGAAAGCGGATTCTGTGAGGAAATAATTTGATGACTATGAATTCTCATCCCTGAAAGAACACTTCTGCTTGGGGGAGCTCACATTTAACACACAAGTGAGTGTTCTAAAGACTAGTGAAAGAGCACACGCGAACACTGCTAGCATCTCTCTAGAGAGTAGCCATGCATGGAGCTCTAGTGGAGAAATGCTGGATTTGCTGAGCTGCCAGACCGGAAGTGAGGTCTCCTCACCTTGGTGTCCTTGTCCTTGATGCCTCTAGAGCCTATGAAATTACATCCAGATCCTCTTGGGCAGTGGGAGGAGTTCTGGACCAAGGATTGTTACAACTTCCATGTAAAATCTTCAGCAAAGCTTCTATTCTTTAAGAATGCCCAAAGAGTCAGAGCCTACAATTAAGTCTGTTGCCTCATGACTTGCTAACCACTTCCTTAAAAGCAACATGAACACACTGCCACCAACAATCCATTTCAGGTCCTCTACCATAGCTCTTCTTTCAGTTCCTTGTCTGAAGTGCATTTGTTCTCTCCACAGAGTCAGAGTAGTAAAATCCCAGCAACTTGCCAGACTGCCACACAGGACAGAGGGCCCATGTAAAACGCGTCCAGGTTCCAGTATAAGCTGACTGTCAACATGGTGGCCAGTGGTCAAAGCCAGTCAGCTCTGAAAGTATCATTAAAGGACAGGTTTGCGTTCTTCTGTAAAAATACTCACCTGCCAACCTTATAACACAGACTCAAGTAAGAGACACACTACATATTGTGTCTTGGAATAGAGAGGAATGCTGTTTGTAGATTGTATGGTTTGTATATGCTTGGCCCAGGGAGTGGTGCTATTAGAAAGTGTGGCCCTATTGGAGTAGGTGTGTCACTGTGGGCATGGGCTTTAAGACCCTCATCCTAACTGCCTGGAAGTTGGTATTCTGCTAGCAGCCTTCAGTTGAAGATGTAAAACTCTCAGCTCTGCCTGCACCATGCTCCTGCCTTGATTATGGACTGGACCTCTGAACCTGTAAGCCAGCTCCAATTAAATGTTGTCCTTATAAGAGTTACCTTGGTCACCGTGTCTGTTTGCAGCAAGTAAAATCCTCACTAAGACATAGACTTTATCAATAACCCAGAGTTACTGATGAACCCACTTGCATTTTGACAGGATTTGTGCTGGATAGTTTCATGTAAGCATGACACAAATTAAAGTTATCTAAGAGGAGGGAATTTCAATTAAGAAAATTCCTCCTTAAGATCAGATGTGGGCAAGCCTTACAGCATTTTCATAATTAGAGATTGATGTGGGAAGTCCTACCCAGTCCATTGTGAGATGGTAGTCCTGGATTCTGTAAAAAAGTCATCTGAGAAAGCCATGATAAGCAAACCAGTAATCACCATCCTCCATGGCCTCTGCATCAGCTCCTGCCTCCAGGTTCCTGCCCTGTTTGAGTTCCCTGTCCTGGCTTCCATCAATGATGGACTTTTGTGATGTGGAAGTGTAAGCCAAATAAACCTTTTCCTCCCAAACTTGCTTTTTTTGTTGTGGTGTTTCGTTGTAGCAACAGAAACCCTAACTAAGACAGGATTCAAGCATTCCTCATCATGTTTCTGCAAAGCCAGGTAGGAACAGACTCACAGGCCCGCCACACAACAATGCCTCCAATAAGGATACAGCAACATATATCTTGGAGCCTGAACAGTAGGATAGAAAAGAAATCATGGGAAGAAGTCACTACTCCACAATGGTATGTCTATGGTCTCAACTACTCTGAAAGATAAGGCAAAGGACCATACAGGGAGTACAGCTCAAAGCCAGCCCAGGGAGGAGCAACTCTGTTTCTAAAATGAGGGGAGGAGAAAAGAGAGGAAAGGAAGAAAAGAGGAAGAATGAAAGAAAGAAACAGAATAGAAAATAGAACAACAGATATAGTATACACACACACACACACATACACTAAACCAAAGATATAATAAAATGATCAGTTGTAACTAGTCAACTATACACAGCACATTAATATCACCCAAGTTAACCAATAAAAGTAGTTAGGTCCTCAAGAATAAGAAAACATTTAGGCACAGTCCGTGTACATAAAAACAAGTGTCATGCCCAATTTCCCATGACCCCAGAAAGATCTACATCTACCAAGTCTCCCTGAGGTTCAGGCACAGACTACTAAATCAGATGTACTACACCATGCACTCCTGACAAATAAATTCATTTACTTTTGTATTAATAGGGCCTAGCATGAAGGTACCTAAAACATAGTACTATTAATTTATTTTATTTTTCAATCAAGTTATCACTATGTAGCTTAGACTGCCTGGAATTCACCATTTACCTTTTTCTGCTCCCCATGTCCTGGGATTCATGCATATGCCACCACACCTGGCCCAATTAATATTTTAATGAGTCTCCAAGAAATCAGAATTGTAAGTTTCCCTAGAAGCTAGGGAAAAAAAAGCAATATCAATATCCCTTTTTAAACAAAAATGGTGGGGGGCAAAAAATAAATAAAAAACTGATCACATAAAAAAGACTAGATAATTGCAGATTAAAACTCAATACACCAGAGGACAACTACCAGTTATTGAGACAGTGCAGAATCACATTTGCAGATCCTGAAGCAGCAGGAGCACGGAGATCAAGCGGAACACACAAGAACACATAAGAAGAGTATTATAAACACAACACAGAGGAGAAGAATCACACTGCAGCCTATTTCAGCAGGGAGCAGCCAACCGTGACTCCTCCTCAATTCTTCCTGCCCTTCTTCTGCAGCTTGAACACTGTAGTCCTGGTTCCCCCTCAGGCTAGGTGCCATCACTTAGGTCTGTTTGTCCTCCCCTCTAAGCCTAGGGCTGCAGTTTCCCAGCCACTCTCCAACACCTCAGAGACACACCTGCTCCCAGCCCAAAGCATCTTCACTTTCTTAGCTTCCACACAGGACCCCCAAAGATGACCATGGTAGTCTGCAAATCATAATTGATCTCTTCAAATTGGAAAATTAATGATAGGCTGCAAATAGGCAAAAGCCACCAATACTGCTTGTCTCGAGCAGTGGGTGATAGTGGTCAAAGACTGTGTATTTTAATTTTGACATCTGGGAATTCAGGGGATGTCACTGGTACATTATTACGTCTGAATATCCCAAAATGCAAACACAGTAAGGGTATTAAATTACAATGGTCTGAAGAAGAGATGTATTAAACCCTGCTTGAAACAGGTCCAATCACCATTTCAACATTTATGGGAGGAGTTTGTGAGTCCCCACCTACCACTGAAGGACTGTGGGCAGTTAATGGCTGCTGGTGGAGGGGGTATCACTCTTTATCACCTATTCCTGCTCACACAAACAACCGTAACTAAACTCAGGGGCTATACACAAAAGTCATGAAAGTAGGGGTGGGGCTTATTGAAAAGAGGGAGTTCACTGGGAGAGGAGGGAGGATGTGGGAGCGTAATGGGAATAAAAATGACCAAATTCCATTATACAAATGTATGAAATTACCAAGAAATTTTTAATGAAAAAATATAAAAAATTTATAAGTAGACTACAATAGATAAAATAACAATAGAATTTCAATGTGCAACCAAATTTCTCTTTGGAGGAAAGATGTTTATCAGTTAATACCAGGTAAAGAAAATAAAGGCACACCAATTCTAACATTTCTGAAAGCTTTCGAGGCCCAAGCTACACTCTATCTATACTGGCTGTTAGTGCACATCGACCGCCACCGCCACCGCCATTGCCATCCTCTACCTGAACAACCTGAAAACGAAAGTGCTGGAGAGGGCTGTCCTTGCTAAGCAGCAGACCCAGCCATCTGTCTGATTTATAAGCAGAAGATATTAAAGTAAAGGATGGAAAATACAGAGTGCCATGCCCCCTAAGGTTATTTCTGTCCTGTTGCAATTCTATTATCACCTAATAGCTCCATCAGCTTGTCATATGAAGCCCAGGTGCTCTGTATCCAGAGAAACCCTAACTGAACACATTGTCCTGCCACCAGGTACATGTCAGAGACCCCTGTGCTACACGAACACCTTGAATCCTAGCAGTCTCATATGCCATGAGTGGAGTACTCAGTGTAGTCCCCCAGGCCTGGCTGCACTGGTTTCAATTGGCCACTTCAGCCCATACATCTGCAAGTATCCAATGACCATGTGAAATCCAAGCTGGTGGATTTCTAATGTTTACACGGACAGGTGACAATTAGTTGGAAGAATCTCCATGGACCTCTCAACATTTGCTGAATGAATATTTGTGTTCACCTGAGTCCCTCTTGATTTGCTCCATGACTTATGTGTTCAAGCATTTATGAAGCAAACATTTGACCGACTCATGTGAAAGAACATGAGAAACTAGAGAAGAAATGCTAATGAAACATTAAAGGAGAGATCAAATGGATGGCGAGACCAGAAGGCATCTCTGATAAGGCAGACACCTAAAAAAGGAAAACTGTGGGAAGGGAGTAGAAGAGAGTTACTTCTTAGGACAATCACCACCCAATAACAATACAGCCAGAAACTTGCAATCAACGAAAGGGTGTGGCCCAGGGTCACCAGCCCTTACAGCTGGCAGAAATGGACTGGACACTGCTTTCACGTTTGACATAGGTTTTCCACAGATCTGTCCTATCTCCTAGAATTTCTCTTAGATTCAGGCTAGTCCAGAACATGTTACTCCACACAATTTACTGCTCTGCTCCTTAAGCCAGCAAAACTAGCTGGAAGACAATCTTCCATCCAGGTGAAAACTGAGAGGCTGACTAAAGTGACAGGAAAGATGGACGTCCATCAAGAACAGATACCACATGAAAGGATAAGAATAGAAAGCTGGAGATGGTGACAGCAGGATTCAAACTGTGGGGGAGAACAGGACTTGTTAAATGGCTGGGGCGAACCCAGCTGGTGGCATTTGCATCCATGGGGAAGGAAAATAAATTTTTGTTCTGTTTTATGGTTGTTGGGGACAGACTCCAGAACTCACAAATGCCACACAAGGACTCCACCAGTGAGCTACATCTACAGCCCAGCAAACTCACTGTCAATTCTTTGGGTTCTATGGGCCACCCAGGTCACCTTTCTAATTACTCAACCCTACTACTGTAGTTAGTATGTGACTGTGTCAGGTGCAAAAAGCCTTCTTTGACAAAACAGGACGGGTCAGATTCGGCCCATAGGCAAAAGTCTAGTGATCTATGGTTTAAGGACGTTAAGAAAATGAGGCGAATTTAAGGGTGAAGGTCATGAGCTCAATGTCTGCAGCACACTTATCGAGAGATGTTCCAGACTAAGATGGGGGTATCACCTAGGAGTGGATTCATACCAGGACCACAGCATAAAACTACAAATCATTATCCAAGAGGTGAGAGTTACTGGGCTGAGATCACCTAAAGGAGTGGCTTCAGAAGAGGAGGGACCAACAACGCTTCCCGGTCCCTATGTATTCCCATCTGCAGATTCAACCAACCTGGGTAAGAAATATTTGGGGGTAAACTGCTTCTGATCTGAACAGATTTCTCCTTTATCACTATTCCCTAAAATATACAGCATTATTTATATAGCATTTACAGTATACCAGGTATGGTAAGTGATCTGGAGATGATTTAAAGTATGCAGAACAACTCCAATGGCTATGTGCACATACTATGACATTTTACATGAGACCTGAGCATTTGAGAATTTTCACATCTGTAGGGGGGTCTAGGCCAATTCTAAAGGTGCCCAGTAACAAAGATACAAAGAGTGTACAGTGTACAACCATTAAGGTCTGAGAAGGAAGAAATAGCATAGCACAGTTTTCCTTACTTCATCCTTTTTAAGAACAGGGCTCCTCTTGTTGGGCATGGTGGGGCAAGTCTTTAGTCCCAGCACTTGGGAGACAGAGGCAGGCTGACGTCTGTGAGTTCATGGCCTTGGTGTACATATGGAGTTCTAGGACAGCTAAGGCTACAAAGAGAAACTATGTCTCAAAAAAAAAAAAAAAAAAAAAAGCATGCAAGAAGGGGGGTTGTTCCTCAGTTTTAAACATTTCTTTATTTTTATTTTATGTGTATGATTGCTTTGCCTAAATATATGCACATATGTACATAATGTATGTGCTGTGCCTCTGAAGACCTGAAGGCGGCACTGGATCTTCTGGAACTAGAATTACAGACAGCTGTGAGTGGACGGACATTTTGATGCTAGGAACCCAGTCCTCTGGAAGAGCAGCAAGTAATCTTAAGGTCTGAGCCATCTCTCCAGCGTTCTTTTTAAAGGAGGGCTTCCATTCCCTTTTCTAAGGTAAATAACTTAGGTTCAGCTGGTAGTGGTAGATTAAAAGGAAACTCTCCAATTGACTAGAAAGGAAGGCAGTTCTAAAGTAAAATACCTACCAACTTTTTTGTTTTCTTCTTAGTATAAGCTACTGTATATGCAAAAAAGCATATATGTAAAAACAAACAAACAAAACAAATAATGACAAAAAAAATTAGCCATCTACATCTTAAGAAGTGGCCCAGTTCTAACTTCACGGACAACTTTTCATGCCACAAGCATTATTAGTCTCTGAGCTAGAGGTCAAGGCAGACAGCCCGAGGCCAGATAAAGTTTGCAGATATGTTTTCTTTGGCCTACATAGATGGAATTTTTTTTCTTTTTCATTGCTAACATTTAAGTATCATAAAACTTTGCAGGAAAATCAGCATTCTGGAGCATCATTAAAATGGTAGATGTGGGACTGGTGAGATGGTTCAGCTGGTTATAATTCTTGCTGTTCTTGCAGAGGACCTGGGTTCAGCTCCCAGAACCCACATAATGACTCATAGCCATCTCTAACTCCAGCTCCAGGAGACCTGATGTCTGTTCTGACTTCCACAGGCTCATGCATGCATGTGGTGCACATGGATATGCACAGGCACATACACTTACACAATATATGTATGCACATGTGTGTTCCTCTTTTTTAAAAAAGGGAGTTGTGGGTAAACTGTATGTACATTCACCACGGCAACAAGTGGCTAGAGCTGAAAGCAGCCCCCCTTTGGATGGATAAGTGTTCAACAGCTTCCACCATTTCCCATTCGCACACCTGGTCTCACCTCAATTCTTTATTTTATCTGTTCTGGCACTTGAGTGTGTGAGCCTTGCTCATACACTATTAACTGTAGTTTTTAATTTCTTGGAGTATAGGAGACATTATTTGAAATAAAAGATTTACAATCATATAAGTACATTACTAAAACTAAGATAGATCCACAATCCTTTTTATTTGGGGGAGGACAAATATAAAAATAAGCTTAAACCCACTGACTATAAACTTGGCCTGTGATGGCAAGAACATACCGTGCATGGATAGCTACACTTCTATGTATCCTTTGGGTAATTATATGCACATGCTTTGCTACAGAAATAACATGCTGGGTTTGAAGCTGTTAGCCAGATTTAGTTGGAGGTTACCTATAACACCGGCATATATACACACTGCTTCTCCAGAACCCAAAAAGTTGTGAATTCTGAAACTCATCTGGAGCTGACACAGAAGCATCCTTGTCATCACAGCACATGGGAGGCTGGGCAGGAAGATCAAGTATTCAAGGCCACCCTGGCCTATACAGCAAGACCCCTTCATCAAAACAAAGATCTCAAGGGTTTCACATCTGGAACCACGGGTCTTTCTGCCTTCAGGAAATTACATGAACAGTAGATGGAGTGCAATAACTTGTTTCAATGGATTTTTACTTGGTTACCATGGTATCCACCTACGTTAGAATGATACATCCAAAGTATTCCATAGTCTGGCATAGTGCACCCTCCATTACAACTGCAAACCATGAAGGGTCCTCCCCAGCACCAGGAATTTTTTGTCACCAGATGATTCATAACAGTGTCCTATGCTACCTTTATAAATAGAGATGATGCTAGGTAACTGCATCCTTCTGTGGCTGTTTTTTATCCCCTGGCAACTGGGGGCGGATTTTTATATGCCTCTAAATAAGCTGTTTGGCATTCTAGAATTCCACAACCTCGATGGGCAGTGGTGGCTCACACCTTTAATCCTAGCACTTGGGAGGCAGAGGCAGGTGGATTTCTGAGTTCGAGGCCAGCCTGGTCTACAGAGTGAATTCCAGGACAGCCAGGGCTACAGAGAGAAACCCTGGCTTGAAAAACCAAAACCAAAAAAAAAAAGAAAAAAAAAAAGAAAAAAAAAGAATTCCACAACCTCAACCCACCCAAGGTGGCCTCAGAAGGCCTAAGAAGATGCTCAGACAGAGATCCTTGCCCTATCCTGTGGTATCAGAGGCTGAATGGAAGCCACTGGGCTTAGTACCTTGCTTTCCTCAGATGCTCTGTTCAGAGATCTCTGGGGAAAGGTAGAGAGAACCCCAAGTGAGAGAAGAAGCTTGTTAAGTCAGTGAGGAGTACAGAGTGTTCCCACAGGCAAAGCAAGGAGCAGTTATATGACAGGCATGCACAGGTAATAAATGCTGCCTCACGGAGAAGTTTTATACAACATGGTACCAAGGGTACACCATGGTACCACTGTGACATCAGCAGGTAGCCATGCACTTCGACTGAAAATTCCTGCTGCTGTAATGGACAGCTACCTCTGCTCCTAGAGAGAGTCCCTAGATCTTGATGATCAGGAAGAGGTCAGTAAGGAATATAAAGAGATAAAATCCATTAGCTATGTGCTATACATACACACAGGGAGCTGATGACCACCCCAGTGAGAAAGCTGTGGCTTGCTTCAGGACCTGTACTGGACAGGGATATCAGATCCTGAAAGAATTCCCAAGATTCTTCTAGAAGAAGCATGAGATGCATATTTTTCAGGTGAAAAGTATTACTTTTTTAAAGTGACAATAAACGTGTAAGATACCGAATAACGCAAAGAGAATACATCTATAACCTGCAAGCCAATAGTCTGCATCTTTGGCTATGACCATTCATATATCCAGAACATTAAAAGAAGACTAAGTCAGGGTTCTAACCCTTGGTGCAAATGCAGCTGGCACTGTATAATTCTTTGTTGTTGGCACCGTTCAGCACCCATGCCAGCAAAAGATGACAGCAGCAACTCCTGCCCCACCCATCCAAGTTATGACCATCAAGAAGGCTGGGATGTGGCTCAGTGGTAGAGTGCCTGTCCTAAGCAAAGCTTTGAAAAACATCTAGATACTGGCCAGGGTCCCCTGAGGAAACACAGCCTCAGGTAGCAAGCCACTGAATTACAGTAACACCCAACTCACAGCTCCCAAAATTTGATGAAGGAAGCACTGAAGATGAATCAAACACCATACGCATCTGCTTCAAAGTCAGAAACCTGTTTTGGATCCACAGCTCCATCATGTACCAGCTCTGTGACCTCTCTGATCTCTGGCTTCCTTATTGTTAATCAGGAATAAACAACACCACCCCAAAGCTGCTCGGAAAATGCAGTGGGTTCCTTATGAGAAGTGCATCAGCTTAATGACCATGAAAGACGTTCAAGACATTTGCTCGTAAACATGCCACCTTTCCTGGTGAAAGGCAGCCCTAGTTCTGTGGTCAGAAGTACATGGGCTGCAGAGGTGGAAAGCTCACACCATGTCCTGTGTGGGTCACTGAGTAGATGTCTGGCAAATCATTTGTCCTTCTTCATAAAATATAAATGGTAGTCACCGTAGGTTAGAACCAGGCCAGGTGCTGAGGCACAGCCCTTGGTAAGACACACCACTGTAGGAAGGTGAAATGATTACTCTGTCCCTATTAAAGATCTCAGCAAATGAGAATGAGCTCTCCAACAAGCCAGAGAACCAATGGTGCCATGGTGTCAGGTAAAGAAGGAACCAGGAAGTGGAAACTTCCAGGTCCTCTGAGATAAGCAGTTGCCAACACAGCCACAGACCACATCTGGCCTCAAAACTTTTTGTGTAGTGTAATGCCATAATGCTGCTGTGCTTGTTTGAGTTAAATGTCAGCTAATGTTCCCCCAAACTTACATTTTAGGCAACTTCCTGAGAACTCTAGAGGTTGGGACCCACACTTCCACAGACACACCCCCACCTTCTTATTAGAACATGACTCTTCAGGTTCTCTGCGGTCCTTCCCTGGACCTTCACTTGTCAAATGAAAGCACTCATAACTCTATCAGGGTAGACTCTCTGCCAGGGATGTACTCCTAGTCACACCTGCCCAGCTCCTCTCTTGACACACAACAGCGCCTGACCTCATATTCCTGTACAGCCTCCTCTCTCCAGACAATGTCCGCCCACCACCACTCCTGACTCCCTGCTGCACCGGCTGCCCTCTCTAATTATCTGAAGCCAAGAGTTTTCAAGAGAGAATGTTTCTCCTTTTCCACAGCAAGACTGCAAAAGCTCAACAGAGCTTTTCTTGTTTGCCTGACCAGTGTCTGCCCATTTTGTTGCTGGTAACAGTGCCCCAGTTTACCTTAGGGAACCAGCACTCCTCCACTCTCTATTTGGGTGGGGTTGAGTCCATTCCATTTCCCAGGAAAGGCATGTGACCCAGAAACAGAGCCAATCCCGGGACTTTGGCCACAGTCACAAAGTATTCTTTTCCTCTGAGACTTGTGCTGAGGATAATGGAAGTCTGTGAACACAGCCTGTCTAAAGAGTGAACCCTCCAGAATGCCCTGAGATCCAGCACTGGGAAGGCTGGGGCAGGAGGACTTGGAATTCTGGGCTATACAGTGAGACTGCCTCAAACAAAAGCAGTCCTATGCCTAGACTCCTGATGACAGGCACCTTGAATTATGGGTTTTTTTTTTTTCTTCACCAGAAGAGACCTAATTCTTGCAAGAAAGTGTGAAAGAAGTGGGGGGGTGGAGAAGCAAAGGCTAAGCTCACACCTCCCAAGAGCAGCTTTTATGAGCTGGTGGCAGGCAGGTTGTCCTCGGTGCACCTGGCATCCCTCTGGAAGTGCTTATCTTATGTTTATAATTACTTGAGGTTTGCCTATCTCCTCCATACATCTACAGAGCGGCTGCAGGGCACAGATCTCATTTGTATTGGTCTCTGATTCTTTATTATCACACAGTGGTATGTAGTGCAGCCTCACTCAGTGTTCACTGAATATGAGACTCAACAAAGAGCATGTGGATTAAAATATCCATTCCACTACTCTTTTTTAGGGCACCCAGGTCGTAAGACTACCTCATAAGCCACGCCCACAGACTCATCCATCCTCTGCACACAAATTGCATCGTGGTAGCTCATTCTTTCTAGGCATTACTAATCCTCAACCACACCAGTCCCATGAAACTTCTCGATGGAGTTACTCACGAGCATTCCATCCTATAGAAATTCCTCGCTGCACGATAGCACCTAGAGATCCACAAACTGATAACGGCGGATGCTCACTTCCTTCTCTATCACAGCTTCTTCTTCACAGCTGGGAGAAATCTGGGCTAGAAAAGCATTCTTCTTTACCCAAATACACCCACGATCTGCTTCTGATGGGTACCAACCATCTGGCTCACTGAATAGTAATTCTAAGTTCTAGCCTCCATTTTTCTCCCTACCCCCTTAGGTTTACTTAAAAAGGGAACACACACACACACACACACACACACACACACACGGGGAGGGGAGGTTTCTAGGAAATCAACAACAAGAGAGCAACAGGTTTCTCCCCAGTAAAAACAGATGTTCTGTAAAGTCTCATGGCTGCCACGCCCTTACAGCTCTGTAATAGTTGCAGCTTCCCCTGGCATCTAGCAATAAAGACTTTCAAACAGAGTCAAAGGTCAGGGCCAGAATTACTGTCCCAGTATGAATCACTACCACTTTATCCTGTTCATATTTTCCCAAACTTAATTCCGCAGCACCTGGCAATGTAGGACGAGCTAGAATCCTGGCATTAACAATTTTGACAGGTCATCTGTTGTGGGACGGGAGTCACAGACCCTGGGAATCAAAGACTCTCAGGGTGCTCAAATAGCCAACACCAGCAGGTAAAGAGGCAGTTTGATTATAGAAATCGAGTAGTGCATGGTATCAAGACAGTGCCCATCTGAGATATCAAGGATCTTCTGAGGGCACAGAGACTGAAAGAAGTGAAGAATGAGAGAGAGGTTATCTATCAGCGAGGTGTGGGAAGAGAGGCTTCTGGGAATTCCAGGAAGAGGATAACTTAAGAAACATAGGCTTCCCGTGGAAACTGAAAGTGGGCAGGTATGGCCAGAATATAAAAGTAGGAAGAAAGGCTAAGGAGAAGCAGGGGCCCACAAAACCCGAACCAGCTTTCAAGACAGAAAGCTCTCAGAATTTTGCATAAAACCAGCAACTTTCCCTTGTCCCACACAGTACAAAACCTAATAAATAAATAACAATCTAACGAAGACATTGTGGCATCTACTAAGTTTTGATTCTGCCATGTGTATCTGAAAGGAGTTCAAGACTCACAGGAAATTATCATTTCTCACTATATTTCTTGTTCACACCATTAGGATTACTTGCCTTGATCTCCTCTTTCTCTATTTCTACAAGCAACAAAAAACTAGACATGTCTGGGTTTAAGGGGCAGGGGCTGAGTCTGGATAAAAGATACCAAGATTACATGATGGGGGAATTTTTTTTTTCTTTTTAGAAACTCAATTTAACAAAACTTAGCAAAAGGTTGAGGGAAATGAAACACTGTAAAAAGCAAATTTAGAAAACCCAAGAGGAAGTAAAAGTATTTTCCTACATATAAAAAAAGAAGTGTCTCACGTGCTTCAACCAAACTAAACTCCCCTTAACTGCTAAGGGAGGAGGGAAAGCGAGAGCTGTGAAAAATTCATCTATCTCCGTGTAGAATAAACAGCAAATTGGTTCAGCACAGCTATCTGCCCTACAAGACCTTGAAATATTTGTTCCAGATAGCACAGCACATGACAACAGTCTCCTGAAAGCTCTAAAAACCGCAAATCGTTCCTGTTCTACAGCCTACTCATCTACTGTCCCTCCTTTATTCTTTCATTTAAAAAAAAATCAGCTTCTTGTCAAGCACTCACGCAGTGTCACAAAATACCACATCCTTGGTGAGAAAAGGCATCCTTTTCCCTTTCTAAACCTCTAGACCTCAAGAACTCGCAGCAAACTCCCAAAAGCCTGGATTTTGAGACTGTATTTCTCGATTCCTTCACAGAGGGGAGGAGGGCTAAACTTATCTGGGCAAGCCACACTAGCCTAACACCCCTTGGGTTCCTAGTGACCAGCAAGCTCTTCTCTGAGGAAGGCTGCAACTGCGGGTCGGCGGGGAGAGCCTGAGAACACCAGCCCCAAAGCTGCGCGCCTGGCACTGTGAGAGGCACACAAGTTTACGGAGTTTTCGCACCAGGCGGCGAGCTCCGGCTGGCGGGGACTGGGGGGAGTAAAAGACTCGCACGGGTCTCCCGAGGGCGATGCTCCTCGGGGCAGGACAATGGGCAGCGCCCAGGCCACAGCTTGGCGCAGACCCCCGCCCCGCGGGGCCCAAGGCCCGGCCGCGCCCGGCTCTCCCAGCTCCCCGGCTCCTCGCGCGCAGGACCGGCCCGCCCCCCGCGCGCCCCCCGCCGGCGCGCCCCGCGCACTCGCCTGCCGACGGTCTGGTTGGCCAGCTGCTTCATGCGGTTGAATTGCTTCTTCATGGCGGCGGCGGCGGTGGCGGCGGCGGCAGGCCGCGGGGCTCGGGCTAGGGAGGACTGGGGACCGTCTGGCGGGTCCTACCTACATCGCTTCCCGGCCCCGGAGGCGGTGACGGGGACTACAATTCGGCCCCGCCCTCGCCGCGTCACTTCCAGCGCCGCCGCCCGCCCCTACCACGAGTGGGGCCGAGCCGAGCCGAAAGAGGCCGAAACCAGAGAGGTGGAACAGGTGCGGACGGACGCAACATGGGTGGAGTTAAGCGGATCAGGGCGGGGACCAGTGAGGCCGCGCCGAGGTGGGTGGAGCCGAGCCCAACAGGGCCGAAACCAGATAGGTGGAGCCGAGCTGGGTCCGGCCCGGCCGAAACCAGAGAAGTCAGGCGAAGCAGGACCAAGCTGAGCTGGACGAACTTAAAGAGTGGAGCCGAACCAATCGGAGAGGGATGGAGTTGAGCCAATCGAAGACGGACGAAGAGCGGGAGACGAGCCCAGCCCGGCACCTGGACTCGGCGGTTCTAAATCAGAGCCGGGCGGGATGGGCCGAGTAGAGCCAAACTTAGCTACCTACTCTAGTGGTGACAACTAGAACACAAGTGAACCTCGGAGATCCTGGCCCAGTCCGGCAAGGCGGAACACAGGAATGGGGCCTTGCCCAACCTGACGGCCTTGCCCAGCCTGACCCGGGAGTCAAGCCAGCCGGGGGTGGGGGCGAGGGGGAGAAGGATGGGGGAAGCAGAATCCGGCCAAGCCGAGCCGACTAGGATCTAGTAGAGTGATGCCGAGTCAAGCGTGGGAGAACTGAAATGAAGTGAGGTTAAGCTGAGACGAGCGGACCTAACCTAGAGCGGCAGGTCAGACCAGGGTATATCCTAGAAGGGCAGGAGTGAGCTGAGGCAGATCTATGGGGTGAACCGGCTCCGCGCTCTCAATACCTGAATCCCTTGCTCTCTGTCCTGCCCAAAGGGCAAAGTATCAGGAGAGAGAGAGAGTGCGATTCTTTCCCGGAGCTGCTCACTGGTCCATGGGAAAGGCCAAAAGAGTAGGGTCAATCAGATGAGGGCCCCCTTAGAGTATACACCCAGACCCCCCAGCCAAAGGAGACTGGTCTTCGCTAGGCCCCTGCACTGATGGGACTTGAGTCCCTGCTGCCTTAAATGATCACAAGGTTCTGATTTCCAGCTCTGCGGTAACAGTGGTGCTGGGAAACTTGGTGGGATCATTTCGCATTGCAGAGCCCTTTTGTCCAACTGAACCAAGTTAGTTTTATGACCTGCAGACATGTTCTCCTGACACGGCAGTCTTGACTCCACAAACACAAGATTCCCTACATCCAGTGGGCTATGGCATCCTTTACAGGCTGTGTGGTGGTTTAAAGTGTCAACTTGACAGGATCTAGAACCACCTTAGAAACAAATCTCTGCGTATGTCTGTGAAGAATTATCTACATCGGGTTAATTGAGATGGAAAGGTCCACTCTAAACGTGGGCCACAGCATTCGATGGTCTGTGGCCCCAGACTGCAGAAAACTAACTGAGCTAGGAGCTTTCATCTCTGTCTGCTTTCTGAACGCGGAGGCAGTGTGGTCTTGCTGCGAGCAGCCTCATAACGCCTATTATAGTGCCGTCCCCATCATGGTAGACATCCTTCCCTCCAACTGGAAGCTGGACTAAACCCTTCCTCCCTCACATTGCTTCTTGTCCTGCATTCCCTTACAACAAAGACCAAAGTAACTAATGCAAGGGACAGGGACGTCTTGAGCTCAAAGAACAAGAAACTTAAAAATCTCTATCAATTACAACTCAAGTAAGGAGCCTCGAGTCACGCAGCAAAATGCAAGTCATCAACATTAATTACAACAGGAAGTGTTGAAATAAAGCTTTGTTTTGGTTTGGTTTGGTTTGGTTTTTCTGAGGAGTCTCATATAGCTGAGGATGGCCTGATCCTCCTGCCTCCGCTGGCCAAATGCTAGAATTACAGGCTTGTGGCACCCCATCCAACAAGCCTCATTAAAGCAAGACAGAACTTGAAGACCATTTGCCAAACCCGAGTCAGCCATTGAGTCACTACATTCAGATGCTACCATGAAACTAGACAGTGGTAACATAGGCCTGAAAATCTAGCTTCTCGGGAGGCTGACACAGAAGGATCACAAATTCCAGGTCAGCCCAGCCTACAGAAAGCAGTAAAAGAACAATGCAAAACAGATGTTATCATTATATCAGGGAGCACGAAACAAACTTCATTCAGTTGTGGTACCAACAATGCACTAGGTTTCCAAGTGGATAACATGGATTTTAATGTCAATTTGGTCACAACATGGACAGACAAAGTTTTAAGACACGAGTCTGAAGCTGATTCTTGAGGAGTGTTGCTCAGACTTGCCATGTAGAAGAAAGAGCTAGTAGATGGAAAATAAAATCTACCAACATAAAGGACTTAAATAGAACAGAAGCCAGGGAATTGGCAACCATCCAATTCAATTATCAACCACAGGCATCCAGAAAACCTCAGTGACTCTGTACCAAAGACAGAAGAAGAGTTAGAAATCATGTTTCAGCCAAGTGGCTCAGGAGTTGAAGTCACTGATCTCTAAACCTCA
This sequence comes from Grammomys surdaster, assembly GCF_004785775.1. Classification (NCBI taxonomy): domain Eukaryota; kingdom Metazoa; phylum Chordata; class Mammalia; order Rodentia; family Muridae; genus Grammomys; species Grammomys surdaster. The sequence goes on from NW_021604600.1 coordinate 4,382,225, forward strand.
GACCATGCTAAACATTGGTCTAGAGCAGAAGAGACGGCCTTCAAGGAAAGGTGCTTGCTGCCAAACCTCAAAAATTGAATTTCATCCCTGGGACCCACATGGCAGAAGTAGAGAACCGACTGCAGCAAGTTATTCTCTGACCTTCATATACACACAGTGGTACATGTCCACCTACTCAGACCACACACACACACACACACACACACACAATTTTTTAACTGGCCTACCTACAAACAAACAGAAGAGTCAAACCCCCAAATTGAAGATCTTGAAGATACAGTTTAAGATTTAAATAAACTGAGAAACTCTGTCTTGAAAAACCAAAAAAAAAAAAAAAAGATTTAAATAAATTACTATTCCCTATACAAAGTAACAAATAAGACTTTGACACAGGAAGAACACCTCTCCCTTCAGAAGAAACAAAGTCTTAAATGTAGACCTTTGAAAGTACAGGCTTGTGTGATAGGGCAAAGTGATACAGTGGAAGAAGAAGGGAAATCTGAAAAGCCTAAGGGAAGTTCAGGGCTTCCAAATGAATTCAATACATACCCTAAGAACATTTATAGAATATGGTAAGAAAAGATTCCTTGCATCCACAGAACTACCTGAAAAAGGTGGGACGCCATGGGGAACAACAGAGTGGTGTGAACCTGTGGCTAACTCTAAAATGCTACATGTTGTCACAGAACTACAAGCCATTGTGTCTCAGCCAAATGTTAGAAAGACATGCTTAAGGAGAAAGAGCAACATCCATGAAAACTGAACATAAAAAGCACTGTAAGATGTATCTGCTTCAGTTTTTAAGATAAGGGCAGGGGTTAATTTAAAAACCAGCATAAGAAACTATTCCCAGTCCTTTTCAGAGAAAATTCAACTGAGTAACTCAGTTGGTAGAGTGTTTGCCAAACATCCATAGGGCTCAGGGGCTGATCCTTAGCACTGTACAAATTGGCTATAGTAATACAGGTCTGTAATCTAACAATTGGGAGGTAGAAATACACAGATTGTGGATTCAGAGTTATTCTTGGCTATATACAGAAATAGAGACCATCCTGATCTATATGAGACCCTTTCTCAAAAAAAAAAAAATCTCAAAACAGAGTAGAAGAGATCAAAATTCAGCTACAGGAAAAAAAAAAGATTAGATTCAAACACTTTCTGATGTTTTTCAAATAGAGAAAGTTCAGTATCTGGATATAGAAACTAGTGTAAAAGGAAAAGAAGAACAATCATTTGATTGTTCAAGTAGGAAACTCCACTTGCAAATGAAGAGAATGTTTCTCTTATTGAGCAGCCTGGGCAGCAAGAACGTAGCTCATCAGACACCAAACATGAGCAGGAACTTCCGAGTCTCTAAAACTGTGAGCAACAAACTTGTCATTTAAGAACCACCAAATGTGAGCTGGAGAGGTGGCTCCTTAGTTAAAAGCACTGACTGCTCTTCCAGAGGTCATGAATTCAATTTCCAGCAACTGTATGGTGGCTCACAAACCACCTGTAACAGGATCCGATACCCTTTTCTGGTGTGTCTGAAGACAGCTACAGTATACTCACATAAAGTAAAAAAAAAAAAAAATTCTTTAAAAAAAATAAAAAGGGGCTGGTGAGATGGCTCAGTGGTTAAGAGCACTGACTGCTCTTCCAGAGGTCATGAGTTCAAATCCCAGCAACCACATGGTGCCTCACAACCATCTGAAATATCTGATGCCCTCTTGTGGAGTGTCTGAAGACAGCTATAGTGTAGTTACATATAATAAATAAAAATTAAAAAAATTAAAAACCAACAAATGGCAGGGCAGTGGTGGCTCATGCCTTTAATCCCAGCACTTGGGAGGCAGAGGCAGGCGGATTTCTGAGTTCGAGGCCAGCCTGGTCTACAGAGTGAGTTCCAGGACAGCCAGGGCTACACAGAGAAACCCTGTCTCGAAAAAACAAACAAAACAAACAACAACAACAAAAAACCCAAAAAATGTATGTTCCTGTGTTATAGCAGACTGAGTGAACCAAAACAAGCACTCAATACTATGATGGCTACCCAGAGTTTGGTCAGTTGTGCTGACTTTTGTGCCTTGTTTTTAATCTTATTAACTTTATTTTTAAAATGTGCAAATGAAAACACCACGCACAAAGATTACTCAGACTCAAAGTTTACAACTTGATGAACTTTCATACAGTTAGAATTGGCATTCCAAACAAAATTTGTGAGTGCATCCCACTTTAATGGCAGGAATGCATGGCCAAAGAAGTGATTTATTACATTAGAAGCCCATAGACAACTTATATGCATGTTGGGTCACTCGGAGACTACAGAAAACATGTGTGGTTACCACTAAGGTCATTGAAGGGGTCTCTGATGGCAGCAACAGGAGTCCCTGTTGATTTTATTTTGGAGAAATTCTAGAGCTTTTTGTTGGAGAGCCTTATTCAAGGCAGTCTTAAGTTGTTCAAGTATCCTGGGTAGCCTGTCCCTTCTAAGATAAAGCTAATTGTGGCTGAAGGGCCATTCAGAGAGGCAGATCATTATGGGACCAACATCCCATACAACTTGCTGTTGATATGTTTATTACCTATTCACACCCACAGGGGGTATTCAGTGCCACACGGGGACTCTAAGCCTGTGAATTGCTTTGCAGAGGACCACTTCAGGGAAAGATGTTGGATGTGTTAGTTCCCTGTGACAGTTAGTGTTAAATGCCAACATGGCAGAATCTAGAGTTTCTTGGGAGATGGGCTTCGGAGAATGCCTATAAATTATTCTCCTGATAATACTGTTTGAGGGAGGAAGGCCCGTGGACTCTGGGTGGCACCATTCTCCGACGAGGAGCCTGGGGTATCTAAGTGGAGAAGGAGAGCTGAGCTACAGCATGCAGCCACTGCTCTCTGCTTACGAATTGTGGATTCAGTGTGACCAGTATGTCTCCTGGTCCTACCAACATGGCTTCCTTACCTATTTTCACGTCTTCCCCGACATTTATCCTTCTGGAACTGTGTGGTGGTTTTAACAAAGGAGATCCTCATAGGCTCATGTATTTGAATGCTTGATCTATAATTGATGGAACAGTTCTGGGAAGAATTAAGAGGTGTGGCCTTGAGGAGAGAGGAACAAGAGAGAAGGGAAAATGGAGGCAGATGTTCACGTGTCTCCTACAGTCAAAGAAATCCTAAGTAATGCACTGAAGAGGGGAGAGATCATTGCAAAGCAAGGAGGGGGTGGAGCTGGAGGCAGTGTCCCAGGGATCGAGAGGATGGGCCCTGGCATTGCCCGCATTAGCGGTGCTGGCATGGAGCGCATGGGCGCAGACTTAGGCCATGGCGTGGATCGAGTGGGCTCTGAGATTGAGCGTATGGGCCTGGTCATGGACCGCATGGGCTCAGTTGAGCGAATGGGCTCCGGCATCGAGCGCATGGGCCCACTAGGCCTTGACCACATGGCCTCCAGTATTGAGCGCATGGGCCAGACGATGGAGCGCATTGGTTCTGGTGTGGAGCATACCCGCACCCCTTGACCGTGTGGGCCAAACCATTGAGCGCATGGGCTCTGGTGTAGAGCGCATGGGTCCTGCCATTGAGCACATGGGCCTAAGCATGGATCGAATGGTGCCCACAGGCATGGGGGCCGGCCTGGAGCGCATGGGTCCTGTGATGGATTGTATGGCCACCAGCCTGG
>NW_021604600.1:4385901-4405281 GCF_004785775.1 Grammomys surdaster
CCTGGAGCGCATGGGTCCTGTGATGGATTGTATGGCCACCAGCCTGGAGTGCATGGGCGCCAACAACCTGGAGCGCATGGGCCTTGAGCGCATGGGAGCCAACAATCTTGAGCGCATGGGCCTGGAGCGAATGGGCACCAACAGCCTGGAACGTATGGGCCCTGTTATGGGCCCGGCACTGGGTGCTAGTATTGAGCGAATGGGCCTGGCCATGGGTGGCGCTGGCGGTGCTAGCTTTGACCGAGCCATTGAGATGGACCGGGGCAACTTTGGAGGAAGCTTCGCAGCTTCCTTTGGTGGAGCTGGAGGCCATGCACCTGGAGTAGCCAGAAAGGCCTGCCAGATATTTGTGAGAAATCTCCCATTTGATTTTACATGGAAGATGCTAAAGGACAAATTCAATGAATGTGGCCACGTGCTGTACGCCGACATCAAGATGGAGAACAGAAAGTCCAAGGGGTGCGGCGTGGTTAAGTTTGAGTCTCCAGAGGTGGCTGAGAGAGCCTGCCGGATGATGAATGGCATGAAGTTGAGTGGCCGAGAGATTGATGTTCGAATTGATAGAAATGCTTAAGCAGTTGCCTTTTTTAAACATCAGTACCAGACCTCTGAATTTGTATTTTTTCTTGTTAACCATTTTAATTTGTTGGCTGGATGTATAAAGATGTTTAAAAAATTCAGTTGCTTTTTGGGGTAATTTGAATTAATTTTTTAATGATTGGGGTTCCATTTGACTGTTTGCATTGAGATTGCAATGTATGCAATTTTTTTTGTAGTTGTGGCATCTTGTTGACATCGAATATGACTTTGATAATAAATACCAGTTCCTGAAAAAAAAAAGAGGTGTGGCCTTGTTGGAGAGGCATTACTGGGAAGTGGGCTTTGAGGTTTCAAAACCCCCAGCTCTTTCTATCACTCACTCTCCCCCCTCTTCCTCTTCCCTCCTCTCTCCCTCCCCCTCTCTCTAATTCACTCTCTCTCCCTCCATCCCTTCTCCTCCACCCACCCCCAACTTTCAGGCTATATTATCCAAGCCTGCCTATATGCTGCCTTGTTCACCACTATGATAGTCATGAACCGGCCTTCTGAAAATGTAAGCAAGCCCTTGATTAAATAATTTCTTTTATAAGCTGCCTTGGTCATGGTATCTTTTCATGACAATAGAAAAATAACTAATACAAACTGTAAGCCAAAATAAGTATGTTGTCCTTTAAGGTGCTTTTGTCAGGTATTTTGTCATAACCCCTCAAGATTAGCTTTAAGAACATTTCAGAACTGCTGTTATTCCTTTTGCCATCTCTCTCTGAAGTGTCAGTGGTTACTTGTGTCTCCAGTGAATAAGTAAAACAAAATACATGAACATATATATTGATTTACTGTTTTCCTTTTTAAAGAATTGAGTCAGGGTGTAGCTCAGTTGGTAGAATCTTTTCCAAGAGTGCACAAAACTCAGGGTTTGAGCTTCGGTAGTTTACAAATTACGTGTGGTTTACACATACCTACTGTCCCTGCACTGGAGAAGTGTAGGCATCAGAAGTTCCAGGTCATTTTTGGCTACACTGTGAGTTAAAAGCCAGGGTTCATTATAGGAGACCTCATCTAAGTTTTTTTTTTTTAAATTTGATATTGAGTCTTGCTATATTATTCAAGCTAACCTCCAATACTAGACTCAAAGGATACTATTGCTCTTGCTTCCCAAACAGGTGTGGACTACTATAACTGTGTGTGTGTGTGTGTGTGTGTGTGTTTCTGGGCTCAGACCCAAAACCTTAGAAAGGATGGCCAAGTGTTTCTCACTGCCCTATCTCCACAGAATTTTTATGGGTATGATTCAAACTTCATGAAGCTAGAGCTTATACTTTCCTCTTTCCCAAACAACAGACAAAATAGAACACAACCCTTCAATTTTATTTAAAAAGTGTTTTATAGTGATCCATTATGAAATACCTGTAAAGTTCACTGCATACGCACAATTATGAAACATATTTACTCATTTGAGAAACTGAACTCGCTTCTCTTCTCCTACCTTCCCCATTCGATGTCACCTAAACCTTGATTACTATTCACTCCTTCCTCATTCCCGCGGACTATTTTTATTACATCTGTTGTTTCTGAAACAGTTCAAGGAATTTTGTCCCCTCATCTCTAATTTACTCTCACGGTTACAGTTTTCCATTCTATTCTTCACAACTCTCTCACAACCATTTCCCTTTTCTTGCCGAGAACCCTACCCAGGTGAGCACTCTGAGTTACATTCCTAGTCACTTCCTAACACCTCAAAGGCATTAATTAGCACAGGACCTGCCTGGCACAGTGTTGACTCCCCCACTAAAAGTTTGTTACATTGTTGGACGACACGAAGGGCGACAGAAAGTTAATACTTCTTTTTAACTCGCTTCTTTTGGATGAACTCTCTGCTCTTGAGCCCTTAATTGGCCGCATTTATAATAGCTCCTGACCCAAGAAAGCAAAAGGAAAACTGAGAGAAACTAAGACTACATTTCCCAGAAAGCATTGTCGCGCCACCAGCATGTCCGGGCTCTCTTTAGAAACTTCCGGGTTGTGCGGGCGGAGCCTAAAGAATCTTCCAATAGCCTGACTGGACGAGGAACTTGGTCCAACAAACGTCAAGTCCCGGGCGCCAATCAGCTGAAGGATGGGTGGGCGGCGCGGGGGCGGCGTCACTCAGCAGCGCCCGCCTATCGCTCCTTATCCTTGCTGCTTTAGTCTGTGCCTGTTTCTTGCCTCTTCTCCCACTGCTCGTTTTCCCGTTTCCATGTCCCTGGTGGGTGCCGCACCCCAGAACATCCCACGCACATGGCCACCAGTTCGAGGGAGTCCTCGTTCTCTTCCTGCGCGTCGAGCTGTGACTTGGACGACGAGGGAGTGCGCGGCACCTGCGAAGATGCTTCTCTCTGCAAGAGGTGCCTGGGGGCGCTGGGTTTGGGAGGGGCGCTAGTGTTTGGAGCCTAGGTGCCTAGAGGGCCACTGTCCAAGACATACGCTGGACACTGGGAAGGAGCTGCCGCACTCATCTGGAGCGGCCCTGACTTCACACCTGGGAAGTACACGGAGCAGGGAGGAGTTCGTTTAAGTCATAATTACCGAGTGTGTGTGAACCCAAGGTACCACGACTAGTAATAAGGCGCTGAACAAAGCTTGCTAGATTTTGGCCTTCGGGAAAGACAGGGTGTGTTGCAAGTAATAGCTACAGCTTTGCTGAGTTAGAAATGCAACTTTGCTTGGTAGGTTACATCCTGTTGAAATTGGTCATGATTACCCATTGCACCTGAAACTCTATGAGGGATAGATTGCAGGTCCTGGCCCCCCGCAGTGTTTGTTTGTAGAAAAAATACTATACATAGACCAAAGTATTTATGGAGTTGTAGCAGGTGGTGGTGGGTCTTGTCAGTGCATGAGAAAACACAAAGCTTGGCATGTCCTTCATGCCTTGCAACAAAGTTATTGGGACATTACACTGTGCTAGGCCTTTATTTTGAGCTAATTGGTAGGGTTTGGTTTCAGTGATTGCAAATACGAAATGGAGCAAAACAGACATGATGATGTTGATCTACTAGACTCACAGCCTACTTGGGAGGAACAGTAAACTCATAATTTAGTGTGGGCTCTTGCAGAGGCAGCAGTGTCTTTATATAGAGTTTGAGATTTATACAGGGATGATTAAATTGGCAAGAAAAGTCTGAAACAAGGAAGCAGAACAATGGAGGAGTGTGGGTTTTAGAACAATTAGGACAATGCCCTGGAGATAGGCGTAGGCTGGGAGTCAGAGAGGTATTATGGTGTGGGGAATACAAGTTTTGGGGTGAAGTGTTGCACTTTTTGTAGAGTCTCAGAAACTAAGCACAGGGATTTAAAGCATCAATCCTGGAGCCAGACTGCCCAAGCTATGTAAACTCAGGCAAGTTCCTAACTTAAAAAGGGAACGTGTGTGTGTGTGTGTGTGTGTGTGTGTGTGGTGTAGGTGCATGCGTGATTGTACCTGTGGATGCCAGAGGAGGATGTTGGGTGTCCTGCTGCTCTATCATTCTGCCTTGTTCCCTTGAAACAGGATCTCTCACCTTTTCAGCCAGACTTTTTAGATAGGGAGCAAACCTTAGCAATCTCAGCTGTCTTCCTGCCCCCAACCCCATCTCCCATTGCAGGTGTGTGAAGCCATGCCCTTCTTTTTTTATTGTGCTAGGGATCCAACTCAGGTCCTCACACTTGTGCAAAAAGTGTTCTTGCCTACTAAGCCATCTTCCGAGCCCCCTAACTTTTTTTTTTAAATTGTCTTAGACTTCTTGTCTCTGAAGTAGGGGGGGGGGGGGGTAGGTGTGGGGCTGGGGAGAGAGCTTAGTTGAAAAAGTGCTTGCTGTGCAAGCATTGTGACCTGAGCTCTTATCTCCACCATCCATGTAAGAAACTGCATGTGGCATGCCTGTAACCCCAGCCCGGGGAGCTGGAAACAAGGGGATCCCTGGAGCTTACTGACCAAATGGTCTAGCTAAATTGGCAAGTTCCAGGTTCAATGAGAAACCCTGTCTCAAAAACTAAGGTGAAAAGTAAAAGAGGAAGACACTCAACATCAATCTCAGGACATGCATAGCTGTATACACCTGCACATGCAGACACGCACGTGTACATCACACAGTAAAAGTGTGTGTGAGAGAAAGAGACAGAGACAGACCGGGTCAGGGGAGGAGATGACCATCTGGTTTCTTAAGTGGTTTTGGAGATTCAGTGATACTATGTGCTATCTACTATCTGTAGATCATTTAGAGCAATGGGCATAGAGTGGATGTGACTGGGGGTTGTGGTTTGCATTTAGAGCTTTTTGCACTGGATCCTTGTCTCTGAGAATCTGGTTTGGGGTTGTTGTTTTGTTGTTGTTAAGGTGTTTGTTTTGTTTTTCGACACAGGGTGTCTCTGTGTAACCCTGGCTGTCCTGGAACTCACTCAGGCTGGCCTCCAATTCACAGAGATCTGCCTGCCTCTACCTCCTGAGTGTTGGGATTAAAGGTGTGTGCCACCACCACCTGGCATATGTGTATTTGTGTCTGTGTGAATGCACATTGTGTTGGTAGGTCCTCTAGAGTTGGAGTTATAGGTAGTTGTGAACCACCCAATGTATGTGCTGGGAACTGAACTTGGGATTCAGTACTTGATCTTAACCACTAACCACTGAGCCATTTCTTCAGCCCCCATAAATTAATCCTTAGGCTATACTTGAGGATTCGGTGTCTCTTGGTTTCTGTGATACTGTAGTCAATATCCTTGAACAATTTTTTTTCAAATTACATTTATTCACTTTGTGTGTGTGTGTGTGTATGTGTGTGTGTGTGTGTGTTAGCAGGCAGTATAGGATGGGTCATTTCTCTCCTTTTACCCTGTTGGTCCTGGGGATTGAACTCAGATCATCACATTTGGTTGCAAACATCTTCCTAAGCCATCTTGCCTGTGAGACCAACATCTTCATTGTAACAAATAAACCTTTTCAGTCTTGTTAAAAGTTGTGATATCAGGGGCTGGAGAGATGGCTCAGCAGTTAAGAGAACTAATTGGTTATTCTTCCAGAGGTCCTGAGTTCAATTCCCAGCAATCATGTGGTGGTTCACAACCATCTGTAATGCGATCTAATGCCTACTTCTGGTGTACTCATATACATAAAAATAAATAAATAAATAAATCTCTAAAAAAAAGTTGTGATATCACTTGATGCTTGCTTGTAGGGCATATGAACAAATTATCCATCTCTGCTGAAGTCTTCCCCCTTTCTTCTTTTAAAATGGGAATAATAAAGTTAGCATTTTGTATGTGAGGATTAAGTGTGATAATTGATGCAAGGTTGTTACTACAGGATTCCTACAAAGTGAAGTTGTCAATAGTTTACTAGTAATAGTTTGGATTTCCCTCCCACCAGAATATTATTTGGTTGAAGTTGCTGCGCATGCACTAGAGTGGCTCTGACTGGTTCCTGCCACCCTGAGTTACAGCATCAAATCCATAAGACAACATTTAAAAAGTTAGTTGGCCTCCCAGGGAGTTCTGGCAGTTCTGTCACTGTGTGTTGGTTTGCCCCCTCCTTTGGTCCAGAGTCCTGGAGCAGTGATGAGGTTGTCTGTGTCGGGAGCTTGTGGTGAGGATTGAGTGTGGAGTGTCTTCAGCAGCGGCTGGAGCAGATGTTTCAGACTGGTTATTATTACCACTCTCACCCCTGTAGTCATCAAACCATCAGAGTCCTGGCCTCCTTTGATATATCAGGTTTGTATTTACTTGGTTCCTGATGTGTCACTGTTGGGGATGGTGCCTTTGAGAACTGTCGAGGGAGGTCTTTAAAAAGGTTTAATGTATTTCTTTGTTTCCTTTTTCTTTTTTGGTGTATATGTGTATGAATATTTGTGTGTTGGTGTTGGGGTGTGTGTGTGTGTAGGTACATGATCTTGTGCACACCCATGTGGCAGCCGGAGAAGGATATCAGAGGTGATTTTTATTATGCCTTGTTCCTTTGAGGCAAGGGCTCTTGCAGAACCTGGAGCTCTCATTTTTCAATTAGGTCTACAACCTGCCTGTGCCATCAGTTGACCCACCCTGCACTGGGATCACAGGCATATGCAACACCAGGCTTGGCTTTTTGTGCATGTGCTGAAATCATAACTATTGAGCCATCTCTCCGAGCCTGGATATTGTATTTCTTGAAGGAGGGAATTTTCATTCTTTGAGACTTGGTTGATTGTTGTGAGAGTGGGCTGTCAAGAGAAACTCTCTTGCTCTCTCTTTTTGTATGTCTTCTCCCCCATCCACTTTTTCGCTCTGATGTGACACAGTCAGGGTGCCTTGCCAAGTTGGTGCCTTGCTGTTTGAACTAATAGTCACCAGAATCATTTGCCAAGTGAACCCCTTTGCTTTTTAAGGTACTTCCTCAGTAATTCTGTTATAGCAACATGAGTCAGACTCACATACTCTCCTTGTCTTCTCATTATGCCCATCATGCTGTGCTCTGGGTCACTGTTCTTTGTCTACCTGTGGCCCAGGGTCTGCCATGCCTGCACTGTGTCCTTTCACGTGAGTGCTGCATATTCAGGAACTCGCTCCAGTTCATCTTCTCTTTGTAACCATTCTTTCCTTCCCTGCACCTGAACTTTGATGCTTCCCTACAGATGTCCTTTTCTTGAAGTCATCTTGTTTCTCATATGTAGTATTCCAAGGATCAGGTGTTTGAGATGTGTGTTCTTCAAGCTGTTTTTGTCCTCTTCCAGTTTTTTTGAGGTTTATTATATCCAGCAGGATTCCTCCCACAATGGCTGTTGATTACCCTTTCTGAGTTAATCAGTTCCTTGAAGACTTCCATGTATGTTTCACTTCTTCTAGTCTTCCTTATTTCTTTCTTGTTAGGCATGAGTCTTGGGTAACCTTTCCAAATCCCACAGCTGGCCTTTGTTAAACAACCTTTATAGGAGCTGTTGCAAAGTATGGGACACTTTAAAATTTTTGAATCATCCTTGCACAAAGACTGTGCTAACCTCTGTAGCATTGCAATTTTAGATTATCTGCTGTTGAAATGAGCACCCTCCTTAATTCTTGACATAGTCCCTGGGTGAGCTCAGCATCCTGTAAACACTCAGTTTGCCTGTATACCCTTGTTCCTTTGGGACCACCCTTTCCCACCGTAGTACCCTGTGTCTCTCTGCCTTGGCACATAACCATCTTCCTCCTTTGCAGTTGCCTTAATCAGTTATTAGGACTCAGTCTAGTTTCCTCAGAACCATGGATTTTCCTGTCCTCAAGTCAGAGCTTAGAGTTCATAGTCCATCATTCAACAACTGAGTTGACAGTGCTCATATCTCTCTTGTACTTTGGTCTTAGTAGACCTCTTTGATGAATTAGGTGAGTAGCCAGAAGGAGACAGTAGCAAGAAGGTGTGGTCCAGCAGAGTATGGTGGGTCTCAGAGAAATGGAACAACTTCTAGTTTCCATTTCCTCCTGGAATACTTGTGGTATAACCCATAGTAGGGCAACTTGAACTCCTGTGAATTTGTGTCTGCCAGCCTGGTCTATACCCTAACTGCTTCTCTGGACAACTCATTCTTACTCTTTAAAAAAAATTCTGTTTGTGTATATGTCTGTACACCTGCATATGCATGCATATACATGTGTCCTGGTGTATGCACACGTATATGTGCATGTGGACATCAGAGTTTGATGTCAAGTGTCTTCAGCTATTGCACTCCATCTTATTCTTTAAGGAAGAGTTTCTCACTGAGTCTAGAGCTCATAGATTCAGCTAGATTCTCTGGCTAGTGAGCTCTAGGGGTCTACTTATTTCACCCTTCCCCCAAAACTCGGGTGACAGTTGCACAGTGTCTGGCTTTTTACATGAGTGTTGGGGATCTAAACTCAGGTCATCTACTTTGCTTGCACAAGAATAGCTTTGTTTCCTGGGAACGCTGGGATCATAGACGCTCATGGTAGGCTTTTGTGTGTATTCTGGGTCCTTGGGGTTAAAACTCAGATCCTCATGCTTGTATTTACCTGCTAAGCCATTACCCTAGCACCTGGTTTGTTTGTTTTTGAGATAAGGTTTCATTGTGTAGCCTAGACAGGTCTTGGACTCCTGTCCTCATGTCTCTCTCTCTGTGAGCAACTGGGACTACATTTCATACTTTATCTATTTCCACACTTTTCTGTCCAGTATACTGCTTGACAGAGGCCACAGAAGCCTTCAAGTGGAACTGCATTCATGTTCCTCTAAGAACCTTAACAGTCCTTCCCTGTAGGACATTTGTCTTAGTTTTGTAGCACACACTTGTAGCTAGAGAAGATGATTTAATAGTTGTAGTCTCTCAATAAGAGGGCACAGAAAATACTTCTTAGGATGTGTATGCCAGCTGGGCTGTTTGTAGGAGGGTCCATGAAACAGATGCTGTGGACCAAATGCTAATAGCAGAGGCCAGGCAGCTCTGTTGGGGAGGCACACTCAGGATGTTAGGATGTTTGGATGAAGGATTGAAGGGGTAATAGAAACCCAGTCACCTATCAACTGGGAGAGAGGGGGCTTGGTATTTTTGTGGGTGACACAATGCCTGTGCTACTTAGTGTTTGTTAGTTTGACACAAGCTCAGGTCATCTGGGAAGAGGAAACTTCAAATGAGAAAATGTCTCTGTGAGGCTATCTTGCAGACAAGTCTGTGGAGCATTTTCTGGATGAATGATTGATATGGGAGGGCCCTGGCCACTGTGACCAAGTGACAGTACACCTCTCCCCCACCCCCATGTAAACCAAATAAACCCTGTCCTTCCTAAGTTGTTTTAGTTGTGGTGCTTTATCACAGAAATAGAAAGCAAACTAAGACAGTGATCTTGTTTTTAATCTGTATTTAGAATTCAGCAGGGCACACAATCTGCATCACTTGTCATTCTTGCAGAATGCCTTATGCTTGTGCCCTGCAAGATTGTTTATGCCCAGCAGGAAAACAGCATGGCCTCACTGTGGATACCAAGCCAGCCACCTTCAGATGAAGGCCTGGCTCATGCTAACCAGCCAGTTCCTAGAGGCCAAGGCTGCTTTCCATGCACAGTGGAATCTTTACAACATGCACAGAGGCTGCCAGGCATGTTTAGAAACATTAACAGAGTGTGTTAGGGGAACTTGACAGAGATGGGCACTGGGCAGCAGCAGAAGATTCTGCAGAGGGTGATGGTAAGACCTACAGAAGGTGCCGTCATCCTCAGGGATGTAAGTGGTGGACTGACATGGTCTAGCAGCATTCCTCTGCTAGCTGTGCAGGAGATAGGTAGTGGCAGAGGGGGCTTTCTCTCTCTGCCACAGCCCTGTTTTCTTTTCCCTCACTCAGTCTCTTAATATACATCCCTCTTCTGCTCAGGGTGACTTTATCCTGTCACTTGAAAATCTTCCAGATCTTGCATACAATGTGGTATTTGACCCACTCTGCCTTTTTATGATCTGGTCATTCTCCATTGAATATCCACCTAATTAAAAATATCCACTCAGAATGGCCTCAGATGCTCTACTGCTAACCTATCTTGCTAAAGATCACCCTGACATCTTCTTCTAACCCTACTCTACTGGCCACTAGGTCACAGGTAAGACAGGGTGACATGGTCTTATAAGTCTTCCACTTACGTGATCTGTAACCTAGATCCATTGTTTTTCCTCTCAAAGTATTTCCGGAATGTACTTCCTTCCTTCCACCTCAGCTCCTGGTTTCTCAGTGCAAGGTGAGGTTAGATATGATCAGAGTTAAGGCACTCTTCTGCCTCCTGGGCTTCCTCGGTCATTGTTTCTTCTACTCCATAAGTCATAGTGAACCCAGAAGTTGTAAAAGGCTGTCTGGATTGTGTCCTTCCGTGGCTCGGTGGCTTCTTGTGGACAATGGCCTTACCCAGTTTTGCAGGGTCCTGCTTGTTCTGATACGAGTCCCCAGCATCATTCCACCCTACTCTGCCTTTCAGCACTTCTTCCTCAGAGCCATCAAACATGCTGGTCCCTCTGCTTCAGACTAGTTGGTTTCATGTCAGTTTACAGAATTATATTTTCGTTCACACAGAATTCTTTCATGAGTGCCTGCTTTGTTTATGGAAGTGGTGTTCTAGACTACAGATATAGAAATAAACAAACCAAATGGAGCTCTTAGAAACCAGACAGGAAGCAAGCCACATACGTGTCATACCAGATGTGATTTCAAGGGGAGAAAGACCAGAGAAGGTCCCACTGAGAAGGTACATCTACAGCAAACACTTGGAGAAGGTGAGGGAGTATACCCTGGAGACATCTGAGGAAATAGTATCCCAGGCAGAAAATAGAGTGGAAATGTTCCCAAGCCTGCTGGACTTGTTTTATAAGCAGCAATACAGAGTGATTGAGAGGGAGAAGAGTCTGTGCATAATAGGTTCTTGGAATTTAAACAATTTTTAAAATTATTTTATGCATATGAATGCTTTGCCAGTATGTATGTGTACCACATGCACGCCAGGTGTTCACTAAGGTCAGAAGTGGGCATTGTATCCTGTGGGACTGGAGTTATAGATGGTTGTAAGTGATGGGACTGGAAACTGGGTCCTCTGGAAGAACCCGAGTGCTCTTAACCATAGGCAACTTTCCAGCTCCTCTTGTAACTTTTCTCTTATGAGGTAGGAACCATTAGAGGATTTTGAGCTGGAGAATGAAGTAGCCTGATTTGGGTTTTTAAAAGACTGAGAATAGATGGTAGGAAGCAAGGATGGAGGCAGGGAGACAAAGACTGTTACTGCCCAGAAAATCTTAAGGGAGAGCTGCTGGTACTCAGGGCAGGATGGTCATGGGGGCAGGACTGCAAACATTCATGACACTTTTGGAAGGCAGAGTAGCTGATAGAGAGTGCTGACTGATGGCTGAGGACTCTTAAGATTATTCCAGGATGTTTGACTTAGCTCAGATTGAGATGGGGCTTCCTCAGGCAGACGCCTCTGATACATGAAATGACCTGCATGGTTATGGGATTGACCTGATTGGGGTGTTGGGAATGAAGAAACGACATGCACAGACACATACAAAAAAAAAAAAAAGGTGGAATTGAATGGCCTTGCATCTGAAGGAGATGCACCAGTAGCCTAGAAACTCAGTGTGCTTTGTTATGTACTGCTGAGCAAAAAGCCAAGTTAACTGATCTCTGTAGGAGAGTAGTCTCAGGCTGCAGTCACCCCAGAGAAGGAGGCAGTGGCTGATACTTTCTGTACACTTTGTCAGCATTTGTACTAGGACTAGGAGAAGGCTTTGCCGCTACTCCAAGCCTGACCTGGTGAAGGCCTTCCCCTTACCATGGGTCTGAGGCATTAAGGTACGTGTCATGGCTGTGGCCATATCAGCAGGCACATTCACTCAGTACTTGATCTGTTCCCCATACTCACAGCCCCATGCTTCTGTTAGTTGTCTAGGGTGTTTTCCTTGTGGTCAGCAGCTCAGACATAGTTCAAAAACTCATAGCTTAGTGTTTGTATCTTCCAGGAGAATGAGTCAACACAGAGCAGGGATGCATGCTGTAGACGCACAGTGAACCTTTGTCAGATGAGAAACTGAATCCAGGTGGTATTAAGGATTGTATTTCCTGATGCATGAAGTCTTAGCTTACTGATGTGAGTGGCCAGTGTGTTATAGAAACCAGACCAGGACCAAGACTGACATTCCTTTGAGCTATTATAGAATGTAATGATTTCTCAACCCAAGTGATACAGGGGCAGGCCCTATGGTCACCTCTAGGCAAAGTTAGCCCCTGAGGGCTTTGGCGCAGGCCTTTCTGGTGTACCGATTACACCAGATTATCTTTAGAGTTGAGCACCAGAGAGCAAGGTGGAGATTTGATCTAAAATATTTTCAAAGCTAGTTCTACTTTCCATTTTAAGAGAAAATATACTATTGTAGAAGTGGACCATTCTAGTCAAGATAAATGAGCTTCTAAACTTGCCTATAAATGAAGAAAATTCCGCCATGTTCCTGCCTACCCACCCACCACTTTCTTTCCCTCCCTCTTCTTTTTTCCTTCCTTCCTGTTTCGGATTTGTTTATTTCTCTGTCTCCCAGGTGGCCTCAAGTTTATTACCTTCCTGCCTCTCTGGGAATGCATGCACACTTCACCAGGCCTTTTGTACCTTACCAGACCTACTTCCTTTTTTTCTTTTTTAAAGATTTATTGATTTTATGTATAAAATGTACACTACACTGTATATTTTATGTATAAATGTACAGTACACTGTAGGCTTTCTTCAGATACACCAGAAGAGGGCATCAGATCCCATTACAGATTGTTGTGAGCCACCATGTGGTTGCTGGGAATTGAACTCAGAACCTCTAGAAGAGCAAGTCAGTGCTCTTAACCACTGAGCCATCTCTCCAGCCTCGTCTTTCTTCTTTTTTATAATTACATTTGTTTATTTGTATATGTACATTCATGGATTGTTATAGTTGAATACGTAGGATAATCTGTAGGAGTTAGTTCCCTTTCTGCATGGGGATTAAACTCAGGATGTAACATTTGGCAGTAAGCACCTTTAGCTATTGAGTTATCTCACTGGTTCCAAAGCTTAATTCTTTCTTTCTTTTTTTAAAAGAAAAAAATTCTTTTTTAAGTTTTTAAATTTTTTAATGACTTATTTATTTTTTATTTTACATGCATTGATGTCTTGTTTGCTTGTGTACCTGTATGCGGATCCCTGGAACTGGAATTATTGACAGTTGTGAGCTGCCATGTGGGTGCTAGGAATTGAACCCAGGTCCTCTGGAAACCAGGGCTCTTAACCGCTCAGCCATCTCTCCAGCTCCAGAAGTTTAATTCTTAAAGGACAATAGTGAGCATTCCCTCCCTTAAAGTGGACACTTTGTCTGCCTCGTTCTCTTCAGCGGCTGTGCAGGCTCTACTGGATGCTTTGCTTTAAAACTGTTCTAGTTTGCTATTAAAGTTGTATTATACAGCTGGGAGATGGCTCCACAGTTAAGAGCACTGGTTGCTCTTCAAGAGGACCTGGGTTCAATTTTCCAGCACCTACCTGGCAGCTCATAACCATCTCTAACTCCAGTTCCCAGGTATCTGGCAGTATGTCATGGCCTCTAAGTGTACTAGTGCACACATGTAATACGCAGACATATATATGTAGACAAAGTAGTCATAGTCATCAATTTTTTAAAGAATAGGAAGGAGGAATAAAATTATATTGTGGCCACCACCACTTCTCCATATGCTTTCCAGTAAAAGATCCCTGCAGTGAAGTTGGCAGAATCACCCAGAAAGAGATTGTATGAGTTTGCATTCCTACCCAAAGTGAACATGTTATGAATTATGGAATATTCTCAGTTTCTTAAGTTCTTTATTATCTACCAAGTAGAAGAATTCTGTCTTGTTAATTTGTAACGAGTAATAGGTCTTATTTTAATTTAGTTACAACTTAGGATGTCCATTTTTAAGCTGGCTGTTGGCTTCCGTGGATGCTCACCATCTCATCTTTCTCCCGGGTTGCCTTTCTCCTCTCCTCTGCTTTTGTTTGTTTTTGTTTTCACAGTGTTGGGCTGGACCCAGGCCTTGGATTGGTACTAGGCAAGTGCTGTGTTGAGCTACATCCTTATTATTTGTTATTTATATTTTATTGTTGATTTGTAAGACTTTGAACACCAAGCACTGTAATTTTCCCTCTATATTTGATGAAGAAATATTTTCTGTAAGGCTGGTGTGTGTTTTTTCAGTTAAATTTGTTTGGTGTATTTCATAGTAATGGAAGTTGTCAGTGTTTATGCTACTGTGTCTGACACTTGCTAGGTGTGTGCATGAGTATGTGTGTGTGCATATGTGTGCTTGTCTATGTGTACATACATGCATATATGGAAGCTTGTAAATGTCAGGTATCTTTCCTTGATCACTCTCCATCTTTACTTGTTGAGACAGAGTCAACTTCATTGGTCAGTTAAGCTCTGGCTCTGCCCTATACTGTGGTGGAGTTACAGGCATACACCAGTGTGCCTGACTGTGTGGGCGCTGGGGATCTCAGCACTTTCTCAAGTGAGCCACTCACTGCAGTCTTTACTTTCTGACTAATCCTAAGGAAGGCCATTGGCAATCATTGTAACAGTTTCTTTCCGCACTTTGGTAGGCTTTGTTCCTATGTTTTGAAGTAAGGTTACATTATATATGTTAGAAGGCTGCAGTGCTAACTCTACCCCTCTGTACTGACGGTGCTGATTTAAGCACACTTCGCCTGTATACCCAGTCTTCACAATATACTCAGTCTTCACAGTATACTCAATCTTCGCACACACTGCAGTGCAGCAGTGCTGTTCCACCTCATTTTTCAGCTGAAGTTGCTTTTGTTCATTTTGATGACTGAAATCATTGACTTAAAAGTTACATAATTGTCTTTTATCTAGAGTCCCATTCCTTGTTTCTCAGGCTAAGGGAAGCTTATAGAATTCTCCTAGTTTGTTTGATTGGCTGTGCTTTGGGAAGGAAAAGTGAAAGCAGATGCTGACAGAAGATGTATGCCTTGAGCCCCCTTCCATCAAGGGAGCAGTATTTTCTGGGGGAAGCCTACTGAGTAGACTTCTTTGTTGTTGTTGTTGTTATTGTTGTTGTTTTGAAACAAGGTCATTCCAGGTAGCCATGTCATCCTGGAGCATTTCATATAGACCATGCTGACCTCAAACTCACAGAAATCCATCTGCCTCAGCCTCCAGAATACTGGCTTTAAGGCATATACCACCATCAGGGAGATAAGAGCCCTAGATTTGACTGTTTGTGTACATTCTTTAATGAATCATATGGTACATATTCTTTATTTTATTTTATTTTTTTGTTTTGACATAGGGTTTCACTGTGTAGCCCTTGGCTGGCTGGAACTTGCGGTATAGATCAGGCTGACCTCGAACTCACAGAGTACTGGGATTAAAGGTTTGTTCCAGCATGTTTTTATATCCAGTATATTCTTTGAGGTTTATTCATGTGCATATCAACAGAGATACACAGACCCAGATAATAATGTAGATTTTAATCGGTAGAGCTCAGTCCATTCCAACTCAGTCCAGCTTGAACTGAATTGTTTCAAGGAACTGAGTGTTTCAAGGAAGAGTGGGAAAACAGAAGTGTGCCTGACCTCAGTGGGGTTAGGGTGTTGAAAACGCACAAACCCTTAGAAGGCAAGATTAGCTCCTGTAAAGTCATATAAAAAAAAAAAAAGTAATACTAACTGGTGTTTGCAAACTTAGGCTCTTGCCCTACCTCAGAGACTGGGACAAGTACCCCGCTCAGGTGCTGACTGGAACAAACAGTGACTCCTTTTTGCAGCCTCAGATTTTCTTAGACAGTACCCTAAGGTGGCTTCGGGTCATCCTATAGATGGGTCCTTAAGCTGTTAGCAATTATAGCCTATGGCTAAGGCATAGTCAACAAGTAGGCTCAGGAGCTTGACTGAATATTTGGTTCAGTCCTGTATCTATTGTCTGATTTGTTCATTTACCTGCTCTTCTTGGTCCTGTATGGGCCATTGTAAATAGGCTTTGGTCAGCATTCTTTTTTCCGTCTTTCATTTCTCTCGGGTTCTTTTTGTTTTGTAGTTGCCCGGTGGTAGCAATGCAATATTCTGAAAGTATCTCTTACGTTCTAAGTTACTGAAACTTTTGCTAGACCTCACAGCCAGAGTTAATAATACACTTTGAGGTCACTTAAGACTGATAGCCTACTGTGTACTCAAACTGTTTGTTTAACCTGCCTTTAGGAGAACAATGAAACAATCAACCTTACCTGCCTAAGATTCCCATGAGGTCAGCTTTTACAACCGTAGCTAATGCATA
This sequence comes from Grammomys surdaster, assembly GCF_004785775.1. NCBI lineage: Eukaryota > Metazoa > Chordata > Mammalia > Rodentia > Muridae > Grammomys > Grammomys surdaster. The sequence continues at coordinate 4,402,226 of NW_021604600.1, forward strand.
GCTGCAGTTTTCATCTGTGTACTCTTCCATTCCTCCGACCAGAGTAATGCACGTGAGTCATTAGCTGAGAGCAGCAGACACACAGGTTGAGAGCAGCTCCCTAAGATCTGCAGAAAGGTTGTAAACAGTGTTTGTTATCTGGTCAGGTGGGATCAGTTGGAGCTAGTGACTTAACCTCTCGTAAAACTTTGTTAAAGATTTCTGTCAACTATCCCATCCCTTCCTCATGTGATGCTTTCTGTACTGTTCTGTAAATACAGAACAAAGCTCTTTGTCAGGGACAGACACGTAGACACAGATACACACACACACACAAAGACACAGTTCCATGTAGAACATACAGATACAGAAGCAGATTTACAAGACAGCTTTCAGACAAGCGCAGATTTAAACTCATGCAACAGACAGATAGAGGGCAGAAGACATAGGAAGCACAAAGTAGGGAATTCAAAGCTGGACTTGATTAAATGACTCCAAGGGGAAGTTGTTTTATTTCTCTTTTTCATGCCACACTGATGCATTATGGGTGACTTAGAGTTAGTCACCAATTTGTTACAATCGTCAAACCCAATCCTAGGTGGGTTCATCTTCAACCAGCACACTGTTTCCCTCCTGGTTTGTGTGTTCACACGTCCTTCCAGTGATGCACCAGAACTCTAGGCTCTCTAGATCTTTGTTGCATGTGGCATTGCCAGTGGATGTGAAATGCATCTCATTATGGTTTTAAATTACGTTTCGGTGGTGACTAATGGCAAACACATTTTCATGCATTTATTACCGTTTCCACATCTTTTGTCTAGTGTGTTAAAATCTTTTGCCTGTTTTTATTGATGTTATTGTTCGTTTGTTGTCGATCATTACATATTCTAGGTAGAATCTTTTGTCAGGCAAACATGTTCTGTGTGCATGTTTCTACATGTACAGGAAAATAAAATACTGGAATATCATTTGTGATAGGACAAAAGATAAACTATACATGATAGGAATAGATCTAATAAGAGACAAGAAACCTCTCCACACAGAAACCTGTTTTGCTTAGCAGGATTAAAGATTTAAATGGAGATATACTTTCTCACATGGGAGGTAGGGTATTGCTAAGATATCTGAGCCAAGTATGGGGTTGTGCACACCTGTAATCACAGCATGTCTGAAGCAGAGGCAGAAGGATTAAGAGTTTAGAAGGCCATTTATAGCTATATAGTGAGTTTAAGAACAGCTTGGGACCCTGACTCAGAAACAGAATAAAACAAAAAATGGACTTCTGTTCTAGTCAGGTTGATATATAGTCATTGTACTCCGTTCTAAATTCAGTCCATCTTTTTCTTTTTTCAAGAAATAACAGGTTCATTCTAAAATACATATGGAAATATAAAGGATCTGGGAAAAAAAGATTCAGAGTGTTTTGAAAAGGTCAGAATCTGAACACTTACACTGCCTGGTGTTTTACAGTAACCTTAGTTATAAAGCTTACTGTAAAACTGTAAGAACAGTGGCATAGAGGGAGATGAGTCCATCCGTACAGCAGCCAGGCAGGCAGCAGAGAGAGAGATGAGCACTGGTGCTTTCTTTTCAGCTTAAATAGAAATTGTGCTGCCCACATATCAGTTAACTCAGTCTAGAATTTCCCTTACAGATGTGCCCAGAGAGTTGCTTCAGTGTTGATTCCATCAAATTGACAACAGAGATAGACCATCATAGCATCTTAGCATTATATGAAGTATTGGCTCATGGCTTGCTAAGTTGGAGACATCGTACCAAGGGACCATTCTGGGTGAACTGTTGCCATTACACCGTGCTGTGAATGTTGGTACCCTGTCTCAGTGTTCAGTAACTGCTTTCAACAGTGCACGAACTCCTTTTCCATTGCTGTGACCAGATTGCCTAGTGTAGATAAGGGAGGAAAGATCTTTTGGCTCCCAGTGTTAGGAGAGTACAGTCAGTCCATTATTTCTTTGATTTAGAAGCCTGAGCAGAAACATCATGGTGACAGGAACCTGTGGTGGAGGAGAAGTGTTCTGGCCATGGCAGAGCAGGAAGCAGAGAGGGGAACGCAGGTACTCACTTAGCTTTCCCTTTCCTCCTTTAATTCCAACCAGGCCTCCAGCCAGAGGTATGACATCTCCCACCTTTGAGGTGGGTCTCCTGAGGTGTATAGTTTCTTGCATGCTTCAACAAGTCAGGTCTGCACATCTACTCAGACCTCAACAAATCCTTAGTTAGGGGCAGCCTATGACCTGGAAGGGGCTGCTCCTATTTTCTCTTCATAAAGCAAGACTAAATGCTCAGACCATGGGACAGCAAAAGTGAAACTGAAAGACGATAAAATTACAATTGGAGGCAGTAAGAGGCCCTGGAGACCACAAGCAGGATGTAGTTCATACTCAGGTTGGTACTAAGAACAGTCTTTGCAATCAAAAATAGGTGTTATGTGTACACACGCGCGCGCGCGCACACACACACACACACACACACACACACACACACACACACACACACGAGAGCACAGTAGAACCAGCAAGCAGAATTGGTGCTTAGCATCATGGGTGGTGTGGAGTTAGCTGCTGCTAATAGCATTTCAAGTGAGAGGTGTCTAGTGGGGCATTTTGGATACCTGTGGGTTAGTTCCTAACAAAGTTGGGAGATCCAGCACATGGAATTGTCTTTGTGCACATTCTTGGTTATTAAGATAAGTGGGATTGTTGGCTCATTGCGTATGCATGTATCCCATGCTTTATATTCCTGTTGGCACAGCACCTTGTGGCACAGGTGTGCCTGCCACTGCCTGGTAGCAGTGCTTGAGTGCCTGCTTCCTCGTCCTCCAAATCTAAGCTCTACTCAGAAATAGTTTTGGCACCAGGTAGAAAGGAGAAATGACTTGATTTGAGCTTTTCTTTTGCCTTCAAGAATTGTTGTTAAGCTCTTGCTCTCTTGCTCCTGCTCTTGCCTTACTGCTCCGGCTCTCTCCCCATCCCCTTCTACGCTCATGGCCAGCCTCTACTTCTCGTCTCGTCTCTTCTCGTCTCTTCTCTTCTCTCCTCTCCTCTCCTCTCCTCTCC
>NW_021604600.1:4405681-4450549 GCF_004785775.1 Grammomys surdaster
CTCCCTCTCCCTCTCCCTCTCCCTCTCTCTCTCTCCCCCTTTTTCTACTTCTACTACCCTCTTAATTCCCCTTCCTATGCCCCAAATAAACTCTATTCTATACTTAAAAAAAAGAATTGTTAAGGCTGAGTTTTTATATTTATTAATTTGTTGTATTTCCTTTATGAATTATCCCCAAATATGTGTTTTCATCCATTTTTACTTCTAGGAATTTCTTCCTAATTTTTGACAGTTCTTTATTTTGTGAGAATATAAGTGCTTTGTAATGGGTTCTGGTATTTCTCCTGGTTGAATCCTTGCCTTTTAGGTTTACTCAGGCTTACGTGTCTCTCATGGGGAAGGCAACCATTCAATTCTGTGACACGCAGGTCTTTGCATTTTACTCCTGTGGAGTCAGATACTGTTTATCCTTTGTGTGTCTCATGGGCTCTGTCAGGAAGGGTTGCCATCACCTGTCCAGTTAGACATAGTAAGCATTTGTTGGCAGGGTGCGCAGTTGCCCACCCTCCCTCACACACCCAAAGCTATGGAACTTAGGTGTGAATTGCTGTTTGAAACTGTTTTGATGCCTTCTGATCCAAGTCAGATGAAGGAACCTCAGAGAGTAGAGTGGTACTTTTTTTTTTAAACCCTCCCCAACTCATGGGTTCTGGAAACTGGAGACCAGTTGGCATTTCTTTGTGTTGGTACACCAATTTGCTTAGTTAATCCCAAATGGATGGCCTGTGAGTGCCAGATTCTGATACTCATCTTCTTTCCTTCAAGCAGTCATCTTTTCTTCCTCCTCTAGTGAGCTGGTTGCTGTGCCTGGCCAAATGGTGAGGTCCTGAGTTTAGCAACTCAGTGGAGAACATTCCTTTCCCCTTCCCTATGCTAAGGATTGGAAAGAACTATTCTTCAGCTGAATATACGCCTTTGCCTCTAGATGGCACTACACGATTCCCTGAAAACTGTCAGATATCCACAGCAAGGATTCAGAACACATTCCCAAACTTCTTCATGCTTCCTATTTATAATACACGGTATTTTCTACTTTGAGCTTTTTTTATATTAAAAAATGAAGATACACTGTTCAAATTGAATTTGATAGAAGCATTTAGCACATATCATTGAAAACCATACTGTTAAATTTTTTTGTTTTTATTTATTTATTTTGTGGTATTGGGGTTGAGTGTAGTGCCTTAGGTAAGAATGATTCCACTCAGCTGTTTTTTTTTTTTTCTTTTTGTTTTATGTTTTGCTTTCTGATACAGGATTTCACTACATAGCCCTGGCTCATTCTATAGATCATGTTGGCCTCAAACTCTCAGAGGTCCATCTGCCTCTGCCTCCCAAATGCTGACCTTAAAGATGTATGCTGCCCTGACTGTGTCTACCTCTGAGCTTTAGGCACTGTTTAGAGATTAAGTAAACTGTGGTCGAATTATAAATGTGCTGTTTGTTTGCTTTGGACTATGGAGATGTGTGTACCAAGGCTGGGCAAATCAGTGAGTATGTTACATTCTGCATTAACTGCCTCATGTAGTTACATGTTTCCTCATGGTATCCACACATATGCAGACATCAGTGAGAGACAAGCTTGTACAGAAAATGGCACCTTGCTAGCGAGGCAGAGTCAGCCTTGTCACTTGTATGGAGGCACACATCTGCAACCTCAGTCCTCTCGAGGGTGGGGCAGGACGAATTCAGGTACTGAGACCAGCCAGGATATGGAGTGAGACCTTGCTTCAAAACCAAAAACAAATAAGAAAAAAGAAGTCTTTGTGGCTGGAGAGATGGCTCAGCAGTTAAGAACACCGACTGCTCTTCCAGAGGTACTGAGTTCAATTCCCAGCAACCATATGGTGGCTCACAACCATCTGTAATGTCCTCTTCTGGTGTGTCTGAAGACAGTGACAGTGTATTCATATAAATAAAATAAATGATTCTTTAAAAAAAAGAGAAAAAAGACGTCTTATTGGTAGATACAAAGAAAAGATGCAGTGTTTGCTTCTAGGAGCTTAAACTGTAGCTTGGAGAGGTCCTGCATGAACCCTAAGCCTTGACTTGGTTATTGTGGAACATGGGGTTTGAGGTGTGGGGACTTGGGGTAACAGTTAGGAAACTTTCTGTTACAGTTGATAAAATCTTGATGTCAGTGGCCCGAGTGTGTCTATAGTGAACAGATGCTCACAGGTCCTGTGAGGGGTGAGCTGAGGCTGGTTTGTTTAGGGCCCTGGGGAGGAAATGAGCAGTGTGAAGAAGAGATGAGGCGTGGTTGGAGTGGGAGGGGTACAGGGAGTGTTACATGAGTGTGGACATGTTAGATGGATTTTGTTAAAGTGCCGTTTGCCAGTCCATGTGCATATATTGGCTTTTTGAAGTCATTGATTTTCCTCTAGATCCTCTTTCTGGTTCTTGGGAACTTGACAGTGGTCCCGAGGACTGAAAAATCCATGCTCACTGCCTACTTTTCAACTTTTCCAGGTTTGCGGTGAGCATTGGCTACTGGCATGATCCGTACATCGAGCATCTTGTGAGGCAGTCTAAAGAGAGGAAGGCCCCCGAAATTAACAGAGGTAAGTGGCTATCTGCCTCCCCGCCACCTCAACCCCATGGGCCCTGAAGGTTTACAGATTTATTCTTAGAGAGCCTTCCAGGGTATGCTCTTTACAAAAAACAGGAAGGAAGGTCTTAGTTCCTAGCATCCTCACCAATATGACACACTATAAAACTTTTTAATCTCTATTTGATCATAAAAATGATGTTACTGAAATTTTATTGTCTAATTCTCCCATTTATAAGAACCTATTAATGGCTGCAGATGTGGCTCATTCACAGAGTGCTTGCCTAGCATGTAAAAGTTCAGGGGTTCAATCTCTAGCACTGAAAAGTGTATGAACACACACACAGATACAAACAACCTCTTTATAAGCCAAGTATGATGGGGTATGCCTCTATTTCCAGTACTCTGAAGGTTCAGGCAGGAAAATTGTGATTTTAAATCCATCTGGGCTATACAATAAGACTTTGCCTCAAAAAAAACAAAACACCAAGCAGAACAAAAATATCATGCATCTTTTGCTATGCACCATCTGCCTATGTGAGGGTAAGCTTTTGTGGCATTTTAGTGTTTATTAACAACTGCTAGGCTTTTAAGTAATTTCATCAAGGCAGAAACATGGCTTACTTTTGCCCCAGTGAAAACTGACCATGTTATCTTAATTCATCTGTGGGTAATGTAGGGGGATCTGGGCCTCTAAAGGTGGATCTTTGCAGATAAATCTCTGTGAGCAATACAAAGAGATTTGAGTACCAAGGATCCTGAGGTAAGGTCATGCCCGTTTACTTGGCAGTCTTTCCTGTAGTCTTGAGGCAGATTTCCTTAGGAATGTTGCTGAGCCAGGAACCCTTGTGGCACCTGGTTCTCTGATGGCTTGAGGGATAATATGTGTTGTCTCTTTGAGTGACTGACAGCTTGTTTCTCTGGAACTCTCTTCAAGGATATTTTGCTCGAGTTCATGGTGTCAGTCAGCTTATTAAAGCTTTTCTCCGGAAGACAGAATGCCATTGTCAAATTCTCAACCTTGGGGCTGGTATGGATACCACCTTCTGGAAATTAAAGGTAATTAAAGGTTCTACTACAGTTGTTCCAGTTTAATTTTTTGATGATGGTTATCCAACTTAAAAAATTTTAAATATATTTATAGGGGGGCTGTCTCAGCTGATAAAACACAGAGACCTGAGTTCTGTCCCCAGGATCCATAGAAAAAACTGGACATAGTAGTTTGCTCTTGTAATCCCAGCACTAGTGAGCTTGGGGCAGAGACAGGTGGGTCTCTGGATGTTCTTGGGCCAGCTAGCCTGTACTACTTGGGGGCTTTTCAAGCCAGTGGGATGTCCTGTTTCAAACAAAAAGTAGAACATCCCTGAGATGATTGACCCTTGAGGTGGTCCTCTGACTCCACATCCTTGTGCATATTAGCAGGGATCCTGCATACACACACACATACACACACACACACACACACACACACACACACACACACTTGTATATAGACACATGCATGTAAGTAAAAAAAAAAAATGAAATAAATTCAGTGACAGACTTTCTCATCCAGTTCCACCTGCTTAGACACTTCTCACAGTAGCTTCTACAGTAACATTCAACCCTTTGTGTTGTCTCACAGGGCCCAGGAAGTTAGAGTGTTTTTCAAATTACATTGTACTAAAAATTCACATATTTTCTTCTATATGCGTTGATACATATTGGGAAGGAAAAATTTCTGCCGGAATCACTGAGAACAAATCTATGAATTTTTTAATTTTGATAGTAACTAAGATGAGTTGACCATATAATGTCTTTCTGGGTAAGATTCAGAGATTTGTGAGATGAACAGGATGTGACATAAAGCCTGTTGTAGTTGTTCTGATTGGGTCTGTGGCTACCCTGTTAGGGGCAGAGGTGCAAGTCTGGTTGTGCTCACAAGGAGAAATATGATTCTGCTTGTATTCTGCCTTTACTCCGTGGCTTGGTTTTTACTGTAATCCTCTGTGTTACATGTTCTTTTTGTAGGTTTGTGCAGATTTCTTGACTTCTCTGTGAGGTTAGTCATGTGCAGTAATGGGTATGTACTTTTCCCCGGATTGTTTGTGAGTGTAGAATAAGGTAGATAAGAATATATGCACACAATCCGACCTGCTTAGATCTTTGGTCCCTAATCAGTTCACCTGATAAGGACTTCTGGTCAACAAAGCTCCCAGCTTTTGTTTTACGTGAGGAACCAGTGATCTTGGTCTTGTTTGTTTCACATTCTCTAGGATAAGATGACTAGCATTTATGAGGGCTTTTATGTGGCAGACATTAGCATGAGTCTGTGAGAGTTTCACAGATGGAGCAGGAGGGATTGGGATGAGTGTCTTGTGGATCCAACAACCACTGGCTTTAGAGTTTGGGCACACATGCAGTGAACTCCAGCCCTTGTTTGCTCACAGTGCTGAGGTAGTTCAGGGGGTGCCTTTTGAGAGACATCTTTTCAGTAGGCCTGTTTTGTCTTTATGGCAGAGTGACGTATGGTTGGTGTATAGGATTTGAGTGAATTCTGTGGAAGGGTGTTGCTGTTGAGAGATCCTTCCACTGGGCTCAAGGTCCCTTTATCATATGGGTTGCTTTCTTTACCATCATGTAGATAACTTGATAATTATTAAATCTGGGATTTTTATTTATGAACAAAGTTTATCTCTTCTAAGAAGAAAATTTTCCTGTCAAGTTGTAAGGAAAACAGCAGAAAGTTTGGAAGTCTTTTGTGAAAATTTCATATTTTTACTGACAATCATGTTATTCTGAGGCAAATTTTTCTTAAATCCAAAGGTTTTTTTTTCAGTACATTGTAGATATTTTCTGTTTATTTTTTAAAATTAATTTTTTTGCATCTGGGTGTTTTGCTTTAATGTATGTTTGTATACTGAGTGCATGCCTGGTGTCCACAGAAGCCAGAGAAGGATGTCAGATCCCCTAGAACTGGAATTACAGATGGTTATGAGCTGCCCTGTGGGTCCTGGGAGTTAAATCAATGGTCCTGGAATATCAGCCAGTGCTCTTAACCTCTGAGTTGTCTCTCCAGCTCCCTGTTTGCTCTTTCAGAGCAGGAGTTGCCAACTATAAGCTATATGCTAAATCTGGCCCACCACCTGTGTTTGTAAATAAAGCTTTGTTGGAACACAGTCACTTCTATTTGTTATACATTATCCATCTTGAGCAACTATATGACTAGGATAACAACAGAGTTAACTAGTCATAACAGAGACCATATGTCCTGCAAAGGTTAAACTGTTTTCTGGTTCTTTGTAAACAGACAAACAAACAAACCAAACAATGAATCTATACTTTAGAGCTGTATGCCTTTGCATAGAAGCATAGGGAGTCTTTCATGCTCTTACTGTGTCACATGCCTTCCTGCTAGAAAGGCTGTGTCTGCAGAACTGAAGCTATTGCTATGGGCTTCCTGCTCCTTCTGTGCGATCTCAGGGGAGCAAGATCCTTTGTATCGCTGGGGTTTCCTTGAGACAGGAAAGCTGGGTCTGTCACAGAAGGAATAAGGGTTGTGAAAGGAGAAGCCCTTTGAGGTACCTCAGCTTCTTGATGTCTCTTGAGTCCTGTAACAGGAAGCAGTGTTGGCTTTGGTAGTGTGTGAAATGGTCAGCCATGGTGGCTTCCCTCTACATTCCAGGCTGCCACTGTGCAAGCCTGACAAGAGACTCAGGGGTGGGGAGGGAGGTTGGGGGGAGGTGTGTACCAGCTTATTACCTGGGAGCTCTTTAGGCTTGCGGTGCTGATGGCCCAGAGAGTCAGAACATCAGTGCATGAAACATGACATGCCACAGTTGTTTTTCCTCAAATGGGATGGAAGCTGGGAGGCTTAGGAGAGGAAGTACCTGGATTACCCCTTGAAAGAAGACACCATCCTGTGGGAGAGGACAGACAGCTGACTGGATGTGTTTGCTTCCATTGCTGCTGTCCGTTGGAGTTGTAGATGACCTGTAACTTATGTATCCTTTGAGAAAAGTGCTCTTGTTTTGATTTTGTGGTACTAAGGATGGAACCCAGGGCTTCTTGCATGTTAGGCAAGTGCTCTACCACTGAGCTGCACCTCTGGTTACAGGTACAGTTCTTAAATCCCAAGCAAATCTTACACTGTGAATAGTCTTAATAGGATTCCTTATTGAAGTGCTTCCATGTCCCCTGAACATATATCCTTCGTCCTTCACATGTCTTCCAGCTGCTTCTACACAGCTCAGCTTTGCAGAGCACAAACTATTAAGTGTGCATTGACTTAGAGCTCAACAAATAGGCTAGACTAGCTGGCCAAAGAGCCCCAGTGGTCCTCCTCTCTCTGTTTCCTTGGCCCTGGGATTACAAACTCACACCACCATTCTTTGAATTTTTACATGAGTTTTAGTATTAAACTCAGATTCTCATACTCATAAGACAAGACTTCACTAACTGAGCTGTTTCCCAGCTTCAGTATTCATTCTTGCTCCTTTCAGATACATTCTTATTGAGACCATAGGAATTTGAAAAATGCCTTTGGAGGCTGAAGGGATGGCTTATCAGTTAAGATCACTTGTTCTTGCAGAGGACACAAGTTCAAGTGTCAGCACCCACATGGTAATTTACAACCATCTTTAATTCCATAGGATTTGATGACCTTTGAGGGCAGCAGGTAGACAGACAGACATGTTATGCTGACACACACAGGCTTGGTAAGCATTCGTACACACAATAAAAATAAGTAAAACATTTCTGACCATATGAGTCTCCTGACCTAAAAGTCCCTAAGTACCCCTTTTGCAGTTTGGTAAGTGTTTAGTGCTTGCTGCATTTAGTGACTGTGAGCTAAGGAATGATTCTGTGTGGTTTTCTCCAGGATGAAGATCTTCTCCCAAATAAATATTTTGAAGTTGACTTTCCAATGATAGTCACAAGAAAGCTGCACACTATCAGGTAAGTGTGGCTTTGTTGGGGAGACAGGATGTGAGTTGGAGACTCAGATCTTGGTGTATCTAGTTGAATGTGAGAGACCTGAGAAGAGTGAGGAGAGAGTGCTGCCTTTCAACTTCCTTTCTTGCTCTGGGACTCCTGAGTCCAGCATGAGTGCAGTCTTCAGCAGTCAGTGCATCTTCTGCACGACCCTCCTTATTCATTACGCTAACTTCTCTCAACACTAAAAATCAACCTATGCAGAGCACAGTTGGATACTCTGAGAATTCTTCAGGATTACTGCTGTATCATGGGGCCCTGAACTAACAGTCATTTCGTTTTGCTTCGAGTATGTGAAGTGCTGTGATGGCTCTTCTCAGGGCTTGCAGAGCTGTGGATGATGCACTTTTCTCTGCCTCTTGCTGTCTCTTGTTTTCTTGGATGTCCCAGTCCTCATAGTAGACTCTGGAGTTGTGTACTTTGAGCCCTCTTGTGGAGATAAGGGTCTTCTGTTCAGACAAGTTGACTTACTTAGGGTCACCTGGCAAGAACTAAGATCTAAACTTCAACTTTGAAAGCCCTCTCTCAGGGCTTAATAGATTTTTGTTGTTGTTTTGTTTTAACACTTCTGCCCCACTGTAAGTAGATATTTAAATAAAAGTCTATTATATTTTATAATTCCATAGATGTTAAAATTTTCAGTTTATGCTACAGCATCCTTATACATTGGGAATGTTTTTCTGTGGTCTACTATGAGTTTTCCAGTTTTTCTAAATATTAAATACATTTTATGTTAAGTAGGCTTTTCAGATGATGAGCGGGGACGCAGAGCTATGTCGTTCTGCTGAGCTCATTAGCACCCTGGCTGACATAGGAGTGAATGGCCCTGGGTGAGACCAAAGCTCAAGGTGGCTTCCTGGAAAGAAAAACAGGTTTTACTTGTGCACAGCCATGCAAGTCTCTAGTTTCTGACTGTTTTCATTTGCTGGGTTGACTTTATGAGTCTGTTCTTTGTACCTGTATGACAGAGAACAGCCAGGATCATAAAATACAATTTTTTTTTTTTTGAGCAAGCAAGAAATTGGAGGTATCTGGAAAATCCTGGAACATTTAGAAAATTTGTGTTAGCCTTTTAGTTATTTCTAAATTGAATTACTTCTGGATCAGTGTGTGATTTGAATGCCAAATGCAGAGCTGCTCTAACCTGACACCTGTGTGGATAGAACTGCTACTGTGCACGTAGGGCCAAATGTAGGCAGAGTAAAAGATTTCTGAAGCGGCCCTTGTTCTGCACATCAGCAGTACACCAAACTTTCCTCATCCAGAAGTCTGAAACAAAAATGATCCAGAATCAGCATCATGTCCAGCTAGCGAAGTATAATGGTAAAGTCTGCAAATCTTACAGACTCTCACAGACATCCTGAATCTGTATACACAGTTTGTGACAGATGGCAGCATTTGGACAGTAAATTCCCTCGTGCGTTTATTGACTCTCTTTTCTCCTCTTTTCCATCTTTCTATAGAAACAAGCCTCTTCTATTCAGACCCATTATGGAGTTACACCCAGAGGAGACTCTTCAAATGGGCAAGTATAGCCTCTGAGCGGCACAGTCGGGATCATAACACACTTAGTTGTTTGAGGCAGGGTCCCCTACTCAATATAATAGTCTCAATATAATATTCTCAATGTAAATGCAGTCCATTCATTTATACTAATCTGCTCAGCTCCAGCTGTCACCTAGGATCTTCTACATTCCTGTCAAACTCTTTACCATTTAGCCGTATCCCCAGACCCCTGTGTGAATATAACTGTTTCTGACACATTCTCTCAGTGCTGAGCCCTACAGATTGTGGTGGGTATTTTGTTTGTTTGTCTGTCTGCAGATGTCTACCAACATTTTCCATTGTGTTCAATTGTGCTTGACAGAGGTCAAGGTTTTAATAGTCATCAGTGAGAGAACATATTCAGAGAGTGGCCTTCTCTGACAGTCAACACAGTAGTCTTCAGACACCGCAACAGTCCTCCTTTTGTGCTCAACTGCAATGCTGTAGCCATGTTCCCTGTGACTAGAGTCTCCTAAAGTTTCCATAGAAGTATGTATGGCTGCCAGCCTTTGTTTCCCATGCAGATCAACTAGACCTGTTGTGGCTATTCGCTTTTCTGTAACAGTCATCTATGTACTTGGTTAATTGGTGTCACATTAGAATGTCCATGACCACCCTTGCACTTTGCATCACTTTGATCAACAATGTGGAAATGTATGACATAGAACCACTTCCCATTGTACACACTCCCTATGTGGCATTACCCTGCTTGGCAGTGTTCAGTTTTCATCTTTGCTGTTGGATAATGAGCCCCATGATGACAGAGGCTTATTGCTGGGTGGTTTTTGTTTTTCCTTCAGGACCCTGCTAGGTAGCTTGAGCTAGCCTAGAACTTAGTTTTCTTCTGCCTACACCTCCTCAGTGCTAGGGTCACAGGCAATGCCATCATGCCCAGCTTAGAACCACATCTTGGTTTTCCTTGTATTCTGAGAATTGGCTCAGTGCTCTGTACATAGTGCCAACAAATTATCAGATGAGTGGGCAGATGAGTAAATTAATCTTGCATGTGGTCAAGAAATCCACCTGAGACAAGAGTCTCCTTTACCTTAAAAGAAAATAAAAACAAAAAACAAAACTCGAGTGTTCTGGGAATATTTCTTATCTAAAAAGAGCATTTTTTACTCTTTTAAAATAGTAAATTAGTCTTTCATTGAAGGAGTAATGATGGCTGGGCAGTGGTGGCACACGCCTTTAATCCCAGCACTTGGAAGGCAGAGGCAGGCGGATTTCTGAGTTCGAGGCCAGCCTGGTCTACAGAGTGAGTTCCAGGACAGCCTGGACTACACAGAGAAACCCTGTCTCGAAAAAGCAAAAAAAAAAAAGAAGGAGAAATGAGTTGAATTGGTTGAGTTCTACTCAGATCAGGTACCTTTTGAAATGCTTACTTGAAAAATACCAGTACTATTGAGTCACTCTGCACATCTGTATGTAAGTGTTATTTATAGACCTTTACTTTGCTCATGCCTTTCCCTGAACTGTAGCTTTAGAAGGCAGATGACCACGGCCTTTATCAGTTACCCTTTGCTCTGTAACAAATCACTGCAAACCATGTGGCCCAAAGCATTGACCATCTGTTTAGCTCACAGCATGACTTGTCTCATTAGTTGGGTTCATTTGGGTAGAACTTCTCAGCTGGGCTCTTGTCTTTGGCAAAGGCCTCCTGTGTGTTCCCAGGCATTGCACTAGGTCAGGCTGACCCTATCTGTTTAAAATTATAGTGCCTTGAATATCTCAGTAACTCCCTAGTACTCTAGACCAAAAGACATCCCTCACACTTCAGTTTACTAATTAGTTGGGTTCATACTTCTTAAGTATATCTGTTGTAACAATTTATTAGTCAGTTGAAGGTAATAGATAAGTTGGACACGCAGTATTTAGTCATTTAGACATTAGACTTGCTATGCAGCCAAAGCTGCCTTAAAGTTTGAATCTTTCTACCTCAGCCTCCTAAGAACTAGGATTCCAGGTATACACCACTGCTTTATGTATGACTATTTCAATCTAACTGCTATTACTAATGAGACCTGTGTACCTGTTGGATACTTAACAACTTCACCTTGGAATCAGGTTGGGTACCACTTATGTCTGTATGTATCAACATTCATGGTTTGCTTTTTATCCACAGCATATGAAGCTTAGCTTCCCAAGGGGATGGTAACATTGGAGGAATTCAAAGAGGTGTACTGTTGAAACTGTGTTTTGCTTATGTTTTTCTGATGTTAAGTATCCATTTCCTGCAGAAATTCAAAACATTCTGCTTCATCCCTGAGAATTTGTTATGCCACCCAGGGTACCTCAGTCAGTGCACATTTGGGAACCCCAAGGTCATCAGTTTAACATCTTCAATACTAAATAAAATCAATCGAGATCAGCATTGTCTATATTTTATGGTTAAAAGAAATGTAGTCACGTGGTTAGGTTGCTTGCCCAGAGCTACAGGGGTGACAGTGGCTAAGTTGAAATGTGACCATGTACTGTAAATTCGATTCAAAGAAGATTTTGCTTTTGAGTCTTAGTTTGTGATCTGCATAGATCACACAATGTGCTGTGATTCCTCAATCACAGAATATTTAGAACCACTTAAAGGTTATTTGTTTTGTTTAAGGTGTGTCTCGCCATGTTGTCCAGGTTGGTGTCAAATTCCAGGGTTGAAGCAATCCTTTGGCCTCAGCCTCCTGAGTAGCTGGGGCTGTGTGTTATTTAAGGACTTTTAACAATTTACTACTTAGTAGTAGAAGATCTTGGGTTCTTGTGCCTCTTTATGTAAGGATCTCTTTGTGTTCATTATTGATGTTTAGAGTCTGATTCTGCTCATCATGGGATACTCCCACAGCTTGTCCCTCAATCGTGACAAGCAAACGCATCTTTAGATACTGCTCCAAGCTCTCTCTAGTGGTGAAATCGCTCTGGTTGAGAACCACTGCTTATACTGAAGAGTGGCTAAGCTTATGTAATGAGGCTTTCCATAAGTCTTGCTCATTTTGGCCATGCATAAGCCAGTTCTTAGTTGTTACTACATAGTAGTTGTATTTTAAAGCTTCTCTTTTGTCAGTTCTCTTAGGAACAAGTCCTCTAAAAGAGTGCTGGTTACAAAACTACCTGTAGTAACACACGGATGTCATTTATAATTTTTTCCCCAACGACAGAATCTCATAAAGCCTAGGCTGGCCCAAACTTACTATGTAACTGAGGCTATCCTTCAGTTCTTAGGCTACTTGCCTCTGCCTCTAAGGGCTAAGATTTCAGGATTGCACCCCACTACTCAATATACAAATTTTAAATCAATGTTAATTGGCTTTCCAAACCTGGATATGTCCATTATTTCAGAAAGCCTTTTATAAACATTGCACAAAATACTTTGAACCTCCATGTTCCCTTACCAGAACACCTAGAAGGAGAGGAGGGATGCATCTCCTGCGTTATGGGAAATCCTTCCATCACCTCTAGGAAGGCTCCAGTATTCAGGCTTTCTGATCAAACGGAGGGCTCTGGCCAGTGCTGGATTTCATAAAAGTGTCTGTTTTCTCAGAATAATAAAACTTCTTTGGAACTTACTCTGAGCCCTTGTCTCTCATAGGTCCATTGTGTTCCTTGTGACATGGTAAAGAGGCTTTCTCTGAGGACAGACAATGGACCTCGTATATCTAAACAACTGGAACAGCTTTGACTTAGGGACAGGTGTATGTGATGCTAGGGCGTGCTGTTCCAGTCCTCAGATTCTGTCTCGTCAAAGGATCAATGAGGTCAT
The DNA here is from genome assembly GCF_004785775.1 of Grammomys surdaster. Taxonomy (NCBI): domain Eukaryota; kingdom Metazoa; phylum Chordata; class Mammalia; order Rodentia; family Muridae; genus Grammomys; species Grammomys surdaster. The sequence continues at coordinate 4,418,494 of NW_021604600.1, forward strand.
GTTGTCCAGGACTTCCTGCCTGTTGTGTGGAATGCCTCCTTGATACAGGCTAGGCCTGAGAGCTTCAGATCACTGTGTACACTCACATCTGCTGTCCTTGTGCACTGTTTGCTGTTTGATACTGGTCCTCGTAAGATAAGTCTCTCCCAAACCATATGGTTGCCCCTTTCCACCATTATATTGTATTATTTCCATTATATTAGCGAACTACATGCCTAAAATTCTGTTGTGTGCCTTTCAAGTTTTTGTCAGAAATGGAAAAACTCATTAAAGACTTGCTTACTATCAATGTACTGTTTCTAAGAAGACATACAGGCACATGAAAATTGTTTGTTTCTGTTATAGACCAGACAAGTACTTTTGTATTCTTTATATTACTTTCTTGATACAGTGCTGTGGTACCCTGGGGCTGACTCTGGGTTCTCTGTTTGTCTTTTATTGCTGTCCTGACATCTCAGGGACTCCCAGAAGGTGTTTATTTATTGACTTATTGTTCAGTGTATTTGCATCAGCCGAATGGGCCGATGGAGATGATGAGCACTGCTTACTTCTATAGTGCTTCTCATTTTTAGTCCTGAGGACGGAATGCAGGCTTTTATACACTCCAGGCAGGCCCTGGGCCACTTTCTGCACTTGTTGATAAGGCGTCTCAGAGCCAGAACTTGAATCAGTAGCAGTGGTTCAGGATGACTGTTGCTTGTCACCTTTTTACATTTTCTGTACTGCTGAGGAAATAGTAAATAAGGCCTGTGGTAGAAAGATAGTTGATCCGGGCATGGTGACAGACACTTGTCATCCCAGCACTTAAGCAGTGGGAGAAATGCTGTGAGTGCAGGGCCAGTCTGAGTTAAACAGCAAGGCCTGTTAAAACAAACAAACATACAAACAAACCCCAGTCATTGGATAGTTGAAAGAGTTTGTGAGGAGACACTGAGTTATCATGATTCCTCTGATGACCATCAAAGACCAGTGTCATTGTGTTTGAATCCATGGTTCCGTGAGTGACAGACAATCCAGTTTCCAGACTGACAATGTCAGAGTCCCTGGGAATGTGCTAGAGATGTAGGAGTCTATGGCAGCAAGGTCTAACAATCATGACTCTGGGTCCTGAAGCTCAAGAACCACTTCAGACACCATTCTCTCTTACCTCTGGCACACCGGAAAATTCATGTTCTTACTCATTTTGAAAATGTACTGCTGCATAAACTTTCTTTTAAACATAGCACATTACAAATGGTGCAGTGTTTGGAGAACCACTCGCCAATGGGTATCAGTAGTTAAACAGGCCTAGTCTTTGACTCTGTAATGCCACTCACACTCCTTTGCCTTGAAGAAGTGACTGACAGGTACTTCATCAGTGTATGTTCATTGCAGTGTCTCAGGTGGAGAAAATTTGGCAATACCATATGTCCAGTAGTAAGGGATTGGCCAAATACAAGGCGTTTTTGCTTGGTGATAGCGTATGTTCAGCAATGAAAGATTGTGTTTTCCTTTTAGTGGCATGCTAGGAAATCAATAAGCTAAGCATGGTGGTGCAGGTCTGCAGTCCCAACTGGACAAGCCCAGGTTGGAGGAATCAGTTTGAGTAACATAGTAAGACCTCATCCTGAGAAAACAAATCAAAATAAAGAGAATGATGTCTTTGATGCTTTTATTATGTAGGAAGCATAGTTTGTAAAACAGATACTAAGTGGTCCTCTTTTCTTAAACACTAGCATGTGAGAGAGAAGTGTTGTATTTGAGTTTAAGCATAAAAGAAAAAACTACGTTGTTATACTGACACCTTTAGAAGATGTGACTCAGGCTAATTTCCACTCTCCTGTCATGTGATTTATGTGTATGTGCAAGTGTGTGTTTATGTGTGCATTCATGTGTGTGTGCTTGTGTGCATGAGCCCATAAGGAGAGCAGAGGAGGAGTCCTCTTCTATTGCTCTCCACTTCGTTGCAGTGATGCAGGGACTGTCACTGAACCTAGATTTTTATGTTTCAATATTATTATTATCTTTATTATTACTATTATTATTACATTTGGTTTTTTTGTTTTTTGTTTTTTGTTTTTTGTTTTTTTTTTTTGAGATAGGGTTTCTCTTTGTAGCCCTGGCTGTCCTGGAGCTTGCTATGTTGACCAGATTGACCTTGAATTCACAGAGAGCCACCTGCCTCTGCATCCCCAAGTGTTAGGATTAAAGGTGTGCACCACAATACCTGGATAAAAGGTACTTTACTTTTAAAAGAGCCATATCTAGGTTGGAGGGATGGCTCTACATTAAGGGCACTTGCTATTCTTCCAGAGGACCTAAGTTTGATTCCCAGCATCCATATGGAGCCTTACAACCATCCGTAACTTCAGTTCTAGGGGATCTGACGCACTCCTCTAGCCTCCAAGGACCCCAGGCATGCAAATAATATGCAGCTATACATACAGGCAAAACATTCATACACATAAAAAGAGTAAAACTTTAAAATAAGTAACCTTTAAAAAACAAAAAGCCATGTCCATTAAAAGTATGATATCATTGGCTTGTATTGAAATGAGCATTTTATTTTTTGCATTTGCAGATAGTCACATGCTGGATTCAAAAAGATATGCCATCATTGGAGCAGATCTCCGAGACCTTTCTGAGCTGGAAGAGAAACTAAAGAAATGTAACATGAATACACAGTGAGATTTTTTTTTAACCCCTTATGTGTTTGTGGTTTCATGCGAGTTATGAGATCCAGTTACTACAGCTTGCTACTTGCTTTCTATCTTTATGCTGTATGTTATTGCTACTTATTGTAGTTGTCTGAGATTTCTAAGCAGTCTTTTTCTTAAGTGTGCTTTTCACCATTGATTCCTTTTTTAAATGCTGGCCCTAATATAATAAAGTAAGTGTGTGAGAACCTATAACAACGACATTCGAAGAAAGAGCTAGTGTCTAGAATACATAGACCAACACTCATGAAAAGTGGCCAAAGATAGATAGATAGTGACTCTACAGGATGTCAAGATGTACAATGTACGCCCATCGCACAGACCATTGTAGCCATTGATGTATGCCTATCACACAGGATGTCAGGATGTACAACATATGCCTATCACAGGGGCCTGTCAGACCACTGTAGCATCAGATAAAGTTCTGGTATTCTCCGACCAAAGTGGGAAGAATGGGTCAATCTGACTGTGTATGAAGTTGATGAGGATGTGAGTCGTAGGGAGTAGGCTGCAGTGACTCACCAAGTGGGAGTGGACTGGCTATAAGCCATGGTGTGCAGTAGTGCGAAGTAGCTAGCAGAGTTGTAATGTGTGATACAAAAGTCCCACTTTGGGTGTGTTTTCCAGAGAAGGTACTTCATGCTGAAGGAGGGTGTTCATTGCAGCAAGCACAGTTGCAAGAAATTAGAAAGGCTCACTAGAAGGAGACTGGATGGGTAAAACACAAAGTGCATGACTCAAGTCCACATGGAGAGAACTCAAAATCCAGCAAAGAAGTGAAACTCAAATAACAGAATAACACTCGCACTGTGGGACTGCATACGTAAAGCCACACCTTCGGATCACTGTGCTTTCAGAAGTACACACTTAGATTGCAGAAGTGGCTTATGGGTGAAAAGAAGGGTCCTCCGTGCCAACTTTCTGAGATTGCCTTTTGTAGAGAAAAGGGGAGGGGTGTGTGGCCTTGGAGCAAGTCAAAGTCAGACTGCACAGAGGAGGATAGCATTGGGTAGTCACTATCTGAAGTTAGTCCCAGGAGCACATTTAAAGGGCTGATGTAGTAAAGAGAACGTTGCTTAAAAGAATAAACAAGGCAAAGCATCCAGTGCAGAAGGTTAAAGAAATGATCAGTGGGGGACATAAGTGGGAGGAGAGTGGGAATGGACATGAAGTACGAGTGAACTCTGGGAGATGGACGGAGAGGACTGGGAGCACCGAGTCTCCATGGCTTTCCTACTCATCTGCGCCAATGTGGGAGCTAGTGTCTTTGCACATTGGAGCTCTTCTTGACATACTCAGCCTATGCTCAGCAGCACTGTTGGCCTCAGTAGGACTTGTAGGTCCACATGTCCCACACAAGAGATGGCTCTGATGGCCTAGTGCCATCCTGGGGTCTTTGTCTGTCTTTGTCTCACTGAGTATTCAGAGAGCACTGTTGGTTCCCAGGCCATGGTGCCCTTAGGAGGAGGTGGAACCTTTAGGAAGGGAACTTGGTAGGAATTACGTTGAGCAGGTTCCTGAAGGATATTGGAGCCACAGCCAGTCCCTTTCTCTGTTATGAAATGTACCCTATTCTGCCATTTGTTCCTGGCCATCTGGAGCCTGGGCATGAATTCAAAGCAACAGGGCTAACCAATCTTCAGTGGGAACCGCTAACACTGTGTGCCAAAGTAACCTTTTCTCTTTATGAGCTGGCTCTCAGGTGTGTTATAGGATGGAGAGGGAACTGAGTTGGGGAAGTCTGAGGGCATGCCTGGGTTTCCCACTCCACAGATCTCAGATTATAGCATGTAGCATATTCTTCCTTTGGCTGAATGTAACGTACTGATATTCAAGGACGCTGGTTTCTTTAGGCTTGTGCCTTGAGAGCTTGTTAGTGAGAGTCACCAGGGGATGGAATTTGATGCTCCAGGTTATTGTGGCATCATTAGGAGTCTTAGACTCTTACCCTGAGCATACTGCCAACCCTTTAATGAACTAGTTATTTGACAGTGATCTTTTAAAATATTTTTTAAATTTATTTGGTCCTTAGTTCTTTTCTGCATTGTGATGTGGGGCACATACTGTATCACCAGATGGATTTGAAGATTTGATGAAGAGATGCACGTGAGGGTGAGGGAACAGAAAGGATTGTGCACTGGTCACTTATGGAGAGAGTCACATCTCAGTCTGACGTTGGCTCTAGGGACCTGTGGTTTCTGCAGTGCGGTGACAGAGCAGGGCAGTACCAGTTATAGTGAGCGAGCTGTCGATGGGGAAGTTGGCCTCACTTTGGAACTCAATACCAAAGGTGAAGAGCAGTTGTTACAATAAGTTTGAGAACTGCCTGATTTCCCGGGTGGCTTCCTTATCTTTTCAGTGCTTTCCTTTCCATGCTGTTTTGAAAAGTAGTGATCCTGACCTGAGCATCACGGCTCATGCTGGCAATCCCAGCACTTGGGAGGCCGAGCAAGTAAGTCACTCTGGGTTCAGGGCGGGGGAGGGGGGGAGCTACATAGCACACAGTAAATGAGATCTTGTCTTTAAAAAAAAAAAAAATCAAGCGTTAGTCCTGTTTCTAATGTTAATGAGTACCTTCAAAAGTAGTTTTAAGGGGCTGGAGAGATGGCTCAGTGGTTAAGAGCACTGACTGCTCTTCCAGAGGTCATGAGTTCAAATCCCAGCAATCACACAGTGGCTCACAACCATCTGTAATAGGATCCGATGCCCTCTTCTGGTGTGTCTGAAGAGAATGATAGTGTCCTCATATACATAAAATAACTAAATAAATCTTTTTTAAAAAAAGTTTTAAGTAGCTAGGCACTGGTGGCACATGGCTTTAATCCCAGCACTGGGGAGGCAGAGGCAGGCAGATCTTTGAGTTTGAGGCCAGCCTGGTCTACAGAGTGAGTTCCAGGGCAGCCAGGGGCTATGTAGAGAGGCCCTGTCTAGAACCCCACTACCACCACCAATAGTTTCCAGTGGTCTTTGTTTTATATTTCATTTTTGTTTTTGTCTCATGATGCAAGGCTTCCCCCCATGTAATCCCAGGGTCTCTAGTGCTAAGATTATAGATATGTGCCACTGTATTTGGCTTTATTTTTTCAAAGTTAATTGTTTTTAATTATGCAAAGTGATTATAGTTCAGAGTTAAATCTGCCAAAAGACAAAACAAAATGAAACACTATTTTTAACTTAAATTTCAAATAACTCAAATGTATTTCTTAGTTTCTTTTCCTTACACTGTGATTAAATACTACAACAGAAATAAAGCAACTCAAGGGAGAAAGTGTTTGTTTCAGCTCACAGATCAAAATATAGTCCATTATAGCATCAAGTCAGGACAGCAGGAGCTGGAAACAGCTGCTTGCATCACATCCACAGTCAGGAAGCAGAGCAATGGATGCATGGTGCTCTCAGCTCCCTGTCTCTGCTTATGCAGCCCTAAACCCAAGCCAGAGAATGGCTCTTCCCACCTTAGCTCAGTCAAGGTAATTCCCCACAGGTGTCATCAGATGCCTATCTCCATGGTGATTCTAGATTCTGTAAAGCTGACAACACTAACAGCACAACTTAAAACTACAGAACTTTCCTGTGAAGCCTTTCCTGAACCTTCCCTTCCATCATAGCTTAAATGACAGTGGTTGCCTTTGCAATGTAAGACTTTGGCCACCAAGCCTGGCAGTCTGCGTCTGATTCTCAGGACCCCAGTATGGTGGGAGAGGAAAGCTGACTCCCACAGCTTGTCCTCTGACCTCCACACTCATACACATAAATAAATGTAATTAAGGATTTCTTTAAGCTTGGGGCTGTTTTTCTTTAGTCATTAACTTATTAGATGGGATATGGTAATATCATCTTTTCTCACTTTTTGTAAATTTTCTAATACTTGTTTTTGTTTGCTTGTCTTATTTTGTTCTGTGACACGGTCTTTATGTACTCCAGGCTGGCCCTGAACTTACTATGCAGCCAAGGGTGACCGTGAACTTCTGATCCTCTTTTCTCTACCAGTGGTGACCACCTCTCCAGTGCTGAGATTGCAGGCATGCACCACCATGTCTAGTGTGTGCACTGCTGGAGTACTAGCAGTACCCCACGGGATACCAGCCTAGCCTTAGCTTTATCCTCAGTCCACATAACTGGAGGTTTTAAACTTAGATTATATTGTCAATTTGGAAAAAAAAAAGTGGTTTTGCTTTCTGATATTCACCATGTTTGCAGTACAGACTTTCCTGGATGCGGTGTTTTTTCTTTTGTACTGTGATTCAGCTGCACTGAGTTTAAGATGTTTGGTGAGGCTGGAGACATTGCTCAGTGGTCTGAGCTTTTTCAGCATACGTATATGGACCAGAATGCTAGAGAGGAAACAGATCCTGGTTACCCACTGGCCAGCCAGCCAAAATGATGAACTTCTGTTTCTGTGAGAAGCAATAATGTCAGAGTGGGAGAGGAAGACATTTGATGCACATGTGTACTCACACACATGTACACACCATGCACGTATCTGGTGGTTGGCCAGTCTTCTAATGAACAATGGGTGTGCGTCTTAGCTAAGTGGAGGTAAAGATCATTTTACTGTTTAAAAGGCCAGAATGGAATCCAGGTGAACACAGCGGCTGCTGTGGACACCATCCTTCTCTCACTGATGGCAGTTATGAGCACAGGTGCCACATCTGACTGTAGAGATAGGGGTTCTGGTAGCAGTGTGTACTAGGATGTGATTGTGAGCAGCTGATTTCACGTCTGTATTTCTACAGTTTTCTCTTCTGAGTACTGGAATAATATCAGAACCCAGAAAGCCATGTTACAAGTTTATATCAATGTTAACTGACTTTTATAGCCCAAAGATAGAGTATTTGCCTAGCGTACACAGGGCCCTAGTTTTAATTCTCAGTACTCAAAATAAAAGTGTGAGAAATGGCCAGGTATGGTGGTGTATGTCTGCAGTGCCAGCCTTAGTGTGGTGTGTACGTCTGCAGTGCCAGCCTTAGGCTGGAGACTCAGGAGTTGTTCACCAGCCTGGTATTCAATGTGAGGCGGTCTCAAAAGACAAACAGAAGAATTTGAACTGCTGTTACATTTCTATAATTTTAGTTGTTTCTTATGGTTCTTAGAAGCTACAAATAACTTCTAATTTCAGTGTATAGAAATTATTATACTTTTTTAGTAATACGTTTAAGAGATACACTATGTTCTTTTTTTAAACCAGTTTCTTCTTTTTTTACTATCTGATTTCATGTAGTTTATTTGTTCCGTAATCTAAACTTAAAGACAAGCAAAAGTCACTTAATTTGAGAGAAATAGCCAGTCATGCGCATCTTGTTATTTAGAGTGAAGGGAGGAGATGAGGATCTAGCAAAGGAGTCTGAGAAGGAATATAAATGAACTTAGAATAGACAAGTGGAGATGTTCTAGTAACACAGGGAGTGTTGGGTAGTGTGACGATGTGGGCTCACCCTAAACAAGCCACTCACACCACCCTGCTAAGGCGTAGGATGCATTGTAGAAGAGGGGCTGGGAAGTGTGGAAGAGCCAGAAGATAGGGTAAAGGGCTAGGAATGCTACCCCCGCCGGACCTGACACACCATTGCAGTCATTCATTCACATCAGCTGGCTTCCTGCACTGATCCACACAGGCCTACCTCTATCAACAACCAGTTAAGGAAGGAGGAGGGCTCACAGAGCCCCACCCTTTGCCCCAGCTACTGGCTATTGATAGATTTTGGGAAAGGAGTGATGGTTGTTTACAGTTGTAGTCCTGCTGCTGAGCAGATCAGGTTCCAACAGCTAGCTCCCACCCAGGCTCATGCAGTGGCCCTAGTGAGTCCTGGTGGACATAAAACCAAATGAAGAATCATGAATGTGAGGGAGATTTGTTGGAAGTGGGGAAGGGGAGGGGTAACAGAGTGGGTGAGGGTGCCCAGTATGCAAGGCATACATGTGTAGAATTGTAAAAAATATATTTTAAAAGGAATTATACCTCTGGATAACTGTATAGGAATGTATTGTTTTTCCTGTTTCATAATGTATTGTTACTTTGTGTCTGGTAGATCAGTGCATACTAATAATAGAATTATTATTATATTCTTATACCATTCTTAAATTATTATATTCTTATATATCATGTATTATGTATTCTCAAAGGATATAACCATTTTAAATGACATTGTCTTTAGCTTTTTAAATTATTTTTTTATTTGGTTCTGGGGTTGGAACCTAGGGCCTCAAACATGCTAGGCAAGCTCTGAACCACTGAATTATACTCTTAAGTCTTTGTTTTTCAGCTCTTTATAGCAAACCTTCACTTAATAGGGATTAGATTCTGTTGAATGAATATTTAGTGATTTCTGCATATTTCAGCTCAGAAGTTTGAAACAGTTCACATGTTACTAAGGATTCTGGGAGTTGCAGTGGGTGCTGGACTTAAGTGGTTGGTTCTTTCTTGAGGCCAAGTATGGCTGATAACTCAAGGGCCCACTTAAGTGACCAGCAGACAGGCTAGCTGGCAGCTATCCGCAAAGACCCTTCATTTCCTTCCCATCACCTGGCTCTCTGGAGTTCATTTGTTTTTCTGTCAGGATTCCATTGCAGGAATAGGTCACATTCAGTATGTATGTGATCTCCACACTGTCTGTTTGCTGCTGCCCTTTGATAAGAACAAGGGTCTACACAGCCCAGTTCCAGGGTAGGAGAATAATCTCCTGTGATGGGAAGACGACAGGGTTCTGTTGCCCACGGACAGGAGGCACACAGCAGCAGCAGACCTGTCTCCCTTTCTACACTCTGCCCCATGTACTGAACTCATTTTCCTAAGATAGACAGACCCTAGCTCCTTGCTCTTTCTGTAATTGTGTCTCTTAACACTTGTACTAGACACTGATCAAGCTGCATGGATTCTGTATTTCTTGGCTATGAAGCACCAGTACTGTGATGTTTGCATAAGTCGATGTCTTGACTTGATGAAAACACATTTACCTTCTTTGTTTTTCCTTAAGATTGCCAACACTCCTGATAACCGAATGTGTGCTGGTTTACATGACGCCAGAGCAGTCAGCCAACCTCCTAAAATGGGCAGCCAGCAGTTTTGAGACGGCCATGTTCATAAACTATGAGCAGGTAAGAGGCGGATTCCACATGGGTTTCCAGAATAGCTTTGCCTCAGTCCTTGTTCAGTTCCTTCTGTGTCCAGCCACATGTGTCTGCTTCGTCAGTCTGTTCTGGCAGTCCTGTTCTCCTGCTTTCTTGGCTTCCTCCCAGCTATTAGCAGAGATTTTGGGCCTTGATTCTTCAGGAAAGTTTTCAAATTTCATTTTATCATATATTATCAACAGACTTGTAGAACACGGATTGAATTGATTTTGGCCATATTAGAAGGAAGAACAAGCTCAAAGGCCCTTAGACAGGCAGGGATGTGAATGGAAGACATTAATTGTGTGATGGTGTGGCGGATGGGAACTGAAGGACCTGTGGCTGCCAGGTGGTTTAGAGGGTATGACCTGAGGGGGGCTAGAGAGGCTATTTGTCAATGATTCCGAGGTTGGGAACTGAGAGGTCTGGAGTGGCCACTCCTTAGGTACAGCCAGGAGTTTCCTGTGGCATTTGACCTAGAGTTGTAAGAGCTCCTCCTTTTGTAAGAGAAGTCTGATTAACAGAATTGTAAGTATAAAATGCTCTTTTCCCACAGTCACTAGTCACTGACATTGGTCCAGTGGCTGTAGTAAAGGTTCTTTTGGAACTTTGAAAGGATCCAGTTTGAGTCTCAGTCCTGTCTGATAAGGACTTGTAGCATACACTCTCTGTGCCTATTTCCTTGTCTGAAAATAGTATTACCCCTGCTTCCTAGTGTGAGGTACAAAAGAATTAGTGTGTGCATTTACACCTGGGTCACTGTCCCTCATTTAGTAAGTGTGTGCTGTTCAGATTCTTCTGAGCTCTAGTTTGCTGCTGGGGATACAGGGGAGGCCGTACACCCATATCCACCATGCGGAGGGAGGCCTCTGTTGCTCTCTGCGTTGTTCCCTTGAGATGGTTCTCTCATGGAACCTGAAGCCTGCAGCTTTATTGGTTAGGCTGAATGGCCAGCATAGCCCTGGTGATCCTCCTGCCTTCAACCCCTAAGTACTGGATTATAGTTGCTGTGGCCAGACTGGCTTTTGCTGTGGGTACTGAGCACTGCACTCAGATGCTCATGTTTGTGTAGCAGACTCTTTCCCATGGAGCCCCTCCCTACCCACGAGTCTTTGCTGTTTAGCGCTTGCCCTGTAGAAGAAATCCATGAGGCGCTACACAGAACATGCTAGCTGTTGCCATTATTTATTGACTTAGTCTGTTTGAGACAGAGTCTCACTGTGCTCTCAGGCTAGCTGGGAGCTTGCTGTGTATAACAAGAGCCAGGTAGCCTCATGCCTGGGTAATTATTGTACTTCCAAGTGTTGGGATACCAGATGTGTACCACAATAACTAGCTTTTAAAAAATATTCTCTCCTTTTAATGGGATCTCACTGTGTAGCCCTACCTCATCCACTTCATCATTTCCTTTTTATTTCATTGTATGTAAGAGCAACAAGGACACTTGGCCATATAGTATATAAGTGTGGACAGGTCCAGGCTAGACTAGGGTTCGCTACCTCCTTTCCCTCTCCAGGTCTGGGTTCAGGTTCTGGAGTTGTTGGTTCTTGGTTGGCTGACTTTCTTCCTTCCCATCTATAACTGCAAACATCTGTCCAGGAGCATTGGCTGTGGAAGCCAGCCCCTCAGCTTCTCCCCTAATATGACTGCATCCTGGGCACTGTCTGCTTTTAAGGTGTACACCCTTAGAAACTGACTGCTACATGTCCTGTGTGTGCTGCTTTGTTCATTGGCTTTGCCTCTGCTCTGTCCAGAGCATTTATCTAGCATACTCTGGGAGATCCCAGGTTGGTTCTGACTCAAGGCTTTTTACTCAGGAGCACACCTGGGACTGGGCCAGATTCTAGAGCACCACCCCAAGCTGTCCGTCACCTGGTTCAGCTCCCACCATTCTCACTTTGTCAGTAGAAATTTAACTTGAATCAACAGTGTAGATTAGTTGCCTGTGTGTTTTTCCTAGTTAATTGTTTACAGTGACAAAGCCATGTTGGTAATTGTGTGATGACAGTGCACACTGTGCTTTCCACGTACTCTGCTAGGCAGTACTGTAAGTTTTCCATATATTTGCTTATTTCGTTATCATAGACGTTCATAAGACTGGTATTAGTACACCCCGACAGAGTTAAGCCATCCAGTGTTCTCATGGTCACAACTTGACTATTATCAAGCCAGGATTCAAAACATCATGCATAAAATGAAGAATGTGCACATGGCGCGCACATGAGAGATAGCATTGCTGCCAGTCTGGCTCAGGGGTGGATCTATCAGTAAAGTGATTCCTTTTTGTTCCCTTGTGTGTGAACAAGGACTACTGTGCGTACTATGACAGCATACAGTGACATCATGTCTTCCAACATTTGTGTATGTACATAAGTTAGTTGTATCTGACAGAGGACTGGTGTTTATGCTATGACGGTCCACAGTAACACCATTTCTTCTGGCTCTCTGGAGGCTGAGGCAGGAAAAACACCAGTTTTCGGGGAATGATTAGCTCAGCGTGTGGTCACGCACACACGTGAGTTCTTGAATCTTGTTGGGCGGTTGTGATTCCTGCGAGTCTGCCACCCCAGTCGGCAGGGACCGGACTCTGGGCAGTAGGAATGCGCGCGGGAAGGTCGACTGAGTAGGTTTCGCACAGGGCACGAGGCGGGCGCTGTGGTGTGAGAAGCGGCCCAGGACCCGCCTGGTGTGGGATTCCGCAGGACCGGCAGGACTCCCGAGTGTGGATCAGAGTGGGGATCCCCGGGCCAGGAGGCAGGCATTCTGGGGCTTCTAGACTCCACTGGGGGCCGCAGCAGAATAGAGACAAGGAGCTTGTGCGCGCGTGTAGGATTCTTTGGTTACTTGCTTGGCTGAAAGGCGTCCAGGTGGCTAGACAGCAGGCCCCAATGACAAGAGGAAGTCCATGATTCCAAAAACGGCGGATCTGGATGCACCCCCCCCCTCATTAAGTGGGGGGGGGACCTGACTTAAATAGGGAGGGAGGCGGGGGGAGGATCTGGGAAAAGAATATGTAATTAGCTACGCCCTCTGGTCTTTAGGTATCTTATTAATATGGAAAGCTCTTGAGGCTGAAGCCTGTAGTCACGCCCTCTACCTGTGTTAGGTGACACCTCTGTGGGAGGGGCTGCCTTGCCCTAGGTGACTGCAAGGCGCAGGTCAATGGTGTGTCAGGAGCCTGGGGTCTGGGGGCGTGGCCTAACACCTGCCGTCGTCCCATTGGAGTCAGGGTTTGAGGTCTGTGCCACACCAGAAACCAAGCCCCTTCATGGTCCCACACCAGTTTAAGGCCCATTTAGGCAAGAGACAGTCTCAGGAACATAAGACTGGTTATAACAAGACAAGCAAATCCCTTTCTGACCCAGATCTTAGTCTTCTGTCAAGGAAAAAGTACTGCCTGCAGTGTTTTATGTTTGTAAATGCAGGAGAGACAGGTGGGAACGTTCTGTTCACATTTCCCTAAGCCTTGCTTCTTAAAAAAATCTTCTTTACATTTATTTATTGTATAGGTTTGTGCATGTATGTGGGAACACATATACTATGGTGAATGTGGGGGGGGCAGCCCGTGGGAGTTGTCCTCTTCTACCATGTGGGTCCTGGGAATTGAACTCAGGTAGTCAGGCTTGGCAACAAGTGTCTTTTACCTGCTGAGCTCTCCTCAGTCCTGTACTCTGCATCTTAAGAGAGTATCTTAAAGTCAATTTGTGCTTGTATTGGTCTCATTTTTGTCTGCTTTCACAGTATGAAGGTAAAAGAGTTGATGGAACTTAATAGGTATTTCTTTCCATATTCTTTCAGTTATATGTAGCATTGCATCTTTGCACATGTATGTGAGCTTCTCTGCCAGCAATGGGATTGTTGTACTAGGTGGGCAAATAAGTGGGTGTGTGCTGCCCTTTATAGGGTGCAACAGTTCAGTTTCATGTCACATGTCCCATAGCCCTCCCGAGCTGCTCCTATGTGCATTATCAAATGTCAGCCTTGACTGGGTATGGTGCTCTGCCTATTTAGGACAGATCTTTAAGATTGTGGCTAACCAGCTTTTCCCTTCTCAGGTCAACATGGACGACCGGTTTGGGCAGATCATGATTGAAAATCTCCGGAGGCGACAGTGTGACCTGGCGGGAGTAGAAACCTGCAAATCACTGGAGTCTCAGGTCAGAGCACTCCCTCAGCCAGCAGAGCAGGACACTTGGTGGCAGGTGCACCCTGAGAAGCCCTGTTGTGCCTGTGATCAGGCACAGAGGGTTCCTAAGTAGGAAGGCTCAAGTCCTACCTGTTTCCTTGATATGAAAGAACAAGTTTACATTCCCTGCAGTGCATTATTTTCATTACACAGATCTTTTGTACAATTGACCTTGTATTATGCAAAGTTTCACACAAGCATAAAGGTAGAAAGAATAGGACAGCCATATCTTAGCCAGCTTCAGTATTTTGCCAGTAATAGCATAAGCTATTACTTATTACTTATGGTCTCACCCACAATGTTATTTGTTGGTAGTGTCAGAGTATTTTTAGACATATACTGGACTATACATGGTTTCACCCTAAATACTGTCAATGAACTTCCTAGTCTGGACCATGCTCACGCCTCACAAGTCAGCATAGCTCCTCATACAGCTGATTCTCAGACCAGCTTCAGTTTTCCCTGGTAGTTTAAAGGCATGTTTTATAGTTAGTGTATTTGATTTGGCATCTATCCATGATCTACACTTTATAGATGATTAACATAGCTTTGTATCTGATTAATCTGTAGTAGTCCCTTTTTTTAAAAAAAAAAGTCATTTATTTGCTGGAGATAACTGCCTATACCTTTCACTATTTAAATAAACTTTGTCACATGACTACTAAATGACATGTTACTTAAGCTGAGTATGGTAGCTCACACCTATAATCCTACCACTTGGTAAATTGGGGCAGGAAGATCACATGTTTGAGACTAGCCTGGGCTAGCAAGTTCCAAAACCAGCCTGGTCTACTTGGCAAGACTCTGAAAGCAGTTAGTCATTCAGCCAACTAAACAAATGACAGTTGTTGATGGAAGAGTCTGTCTGCATTCTAGTGGGTTTCCCCATGAAAACATTGTATGTTCAAACAAAAATTGAAAACCTGGAAAGAAAGATGAAAAAACGGGACTACTCTCGAGAAATCCGTGTGTCCTAGGGCCTCAGGCTTAACACACTGCACTTGAATCCTCCATGTTTCTCTGAATCCTACCTGTGTCTGCCCCCTGTGTCTGCAGAAGGAGCGGCTGCTATTGAATGGGTGGGAGACAGCGTCCGCAGTGAACATGATGGAGCTGTACAGTGGGCTGCCTCGAGCAGAGGTAAACAGGTACGTGAGCGCTGAGCCCGGGCTCCAGATGATCTCGAGGCAAAGGCTGACTGTTCTTTAACGTGAACACAAAGCTAACCTTAACCAGACTTATTTTGAAATAAGGTAAACATTGGTAGAAGCTTGTAAGAGTGACTCATTAGCCACTGGCTGAGATAGCACCTTTGTCAGAGCAAATGATTCGAATCTAAATAAGCAGTTACACCCAGGAATTTCTCAGAGCTGCCTCTGCTGTGGAAACTATGTCATCCGTATCTTTGAGTAATCCCCATCTTGGAGAGAAGATGATGTTGCCATGACTTCTAAGGGAAACCTTCTTTAAATGACATCCCTTAATGGACTCAGATGACACCTTTAAACGGACTTTTCCTTTGTTATGAAAGGGAGTTATATTCACTGTTCTAAGACTGTTGTCATGCCAAGGACATGAAGCCTCGTGCAGAGACACTGTACAGTTAGCACTCATTAACAGGTTGGGCCTATTCTCCAATGGTGTCTACACACACATTTACTGATACGTAGACTTCTAAATCAGCGAGTTCATACTGCACACAGTGGTCACAGAAGTCATACTGCCCTTTTAAAGCTTAATGGATCATATTTATATTTGTAGTATCAAAATACTGAGATCTTCACATTCTGTTCCACGTGTACATAAGGCTTGCATATCAATGGACAGAGGACTAACTGGTACTGTGGTGATTTTAAATTGTAAAATAGCCAGATCCATATATTTAGTATGGACTTCCGTTTTGTTTTAGTGTCTCCATTAACAATACGAGGTAATATCATCTGTGTTGGTGCACACTTGGTTCATTTCTTACTTGTGCTTCCTTTCTGTCCTTTCCCCTTTCCTTTGGAGACCTAGAGGTACAGTTTGGGGTCTATTACAAAGTCATGTGAAGAACCTTTGACCTTGCTCTTCCTTAGATCTTCCTGACATGTAGGGAAGGATCACTTTTTTTTCTTGTGTCTAAGCATCAGTTATCTAGGCAGCGATGCCTTGGGAGTGTAGTCTTGTAGGCCGGTGCTTCCTGGATTCTTGTGAAGCTGCTTTCTTGTGAGGCTGGCTTCCACTGGATACATATCAAGGTGATGTTTTGAACATCCCTGGTCTGGCATTTATAATGCAGTTGCTTTGGCAAATTTTATTCTTGAAAGCCACCGGGGAATCGGTGGTGAACATCGGCCACGGGGAGGGTAACTTTCCTCTGGGCACTCCTGTTAGTGATGGCTGTGCCATTCTGGAAGCTCCATTAGACTCTGCACTTTCTTTTCTGGAACTTTGTTAGGTAATGTGCCCTGGGTGTTTTGTTAGTCAGCATCCGTTACTATGACACATCTGAAATCAACTTAGAAAAGGGGTACTTTGCTTCACAGTGTGGAGATTTATCCCATGGTTAGGTGGCCATTACCTTGTTGACTGTGTTAATGTCTGTAGCAGAGCACACTGTCCTCTCATGAGCAGGAATCAGAGATGACAGGCAGCTGGCCACAGGCTTCAAAAGATGCATTTGCATCTGAATTGTTTGGGGCTCTGCAGTCTGGGAAGGACTTGCGAGGTCCTGCAGACTAAGAGGCTCTGAGGTGCCCTTCCTGTGATTCTGGACAATGCCATTTCTTCATTCAGGTTCTAGTAACCATTCCATGGGCCAAGCTATCCTGGCTCTTTTCTATCCGGGCCATGTCTTTGTTGGTTGGTGTTTTGGTTTGGTTTTAGTGTTACTTTTCTGTTCTGTGATTAAGCACTCAAACCAAAAGCAACCTGGGGAGAAAAGAGTTTATTTGGCTTATACTTCCAGGTTGTAATCCTTGAAGGAAGTCAAGGCAGGAACTCAAGACACTGAACTGAAGCAGAAACCGAAGAGGGATGTTGCTTACTAGCTCATTCTATCACTGTCCGTGCTCAGCTAGCTCCCTTTCTTACATAGCCCAGGACCACCTGCCTAGGGATGATACTTCTTGTAGTAGGCTGGGTCCTCCTACTTCAGTGAGCAGTGGAGACAGTGTCTTATAGGCATGGCCACAGGACCATCTGATCTGGGCAATTCCTCAAAGGTTTGTTCTTCTCGGGTGACTCTTGGTTGTATCCAATTGACAATAAAAACTAACTTGACCATTTAAAAATTTTTATTTATGTGCACGTGTCTGTTATGTCTGCTATATTTGTAGGGGTGTTTGTGAGGCCAAACAACTACATAAGATCCCCTGGAGTTGTTTTTGCAGGCAGTTGTGAGCTCCCCAGCCTGGGTGCTGGGATTCAGGTATCCACTGGAATGAGTGCTGAGAACTGGAGGAGCAGGAAGTAGCCCCTCCCCTACCTGCAGAGCAGTCTGGTGTTTTGTTTTGTTTTGTTTTCCTACTCCAGTGCTTTGGCACCTAGTCTCACTGTGAGCAGTCCTGCTGCTATGGACCATGTGCTTTGCACCAGACAAACTAGCGCATTACTTTTCATCTCGGCCCACACAAAGTCTCAGGCATGGACAAGGTGCAGTCAGTTTGTCACAGTGTGACAAGGCTGGTCTCATGTCCAGTTCCCAGAGCAGTTTCCTTTCCACCATAAACTTCCCTGGCATTGCCATAATGTCTGCTTTTTGCCAGCATCCGAGCCTTGTTCTGGCCTGCCTCTATAGTTCCCATACTCCTCCAGCACACCATCTCCAAACGCTGTCCAGCAATCAGGTCTGTGGCAGCAGCAAAACATGTCTTACTTATATGTCTTACCAATTTTCTACACTACTTAGCTTTCTATTACTAATAACAAATACTTGAGACAATGCTGTATAAAGAGAAAATATTTATTTTCCTCAGACTTTTAGAGGCATCCAGTCTGCGACTGGGGGAACCATTACTTTTGACCTGTTGTAAAGTCACATGATGACAGGAACATGTTAGAGCAAAAGTTACATGACTCGTGACCTTGCAGCAAAAGGAAGGACGAAAAAGGGACTAGAACCTCACAGTTCTATTTGGAGACATGCCTCCAGTCTCTTAAATTCCTCCTGCTAGGTTCCTTAAAGGCTTCAGCATTTCTCAACAGCACTGCCCTGGGAACAAACCCTTAACAGATGGACCTCTAGGTTACTCTTACTTAAACCATGTGAGATGCCTCTAAGTAGGAGTTGCTAGGAAGCAACCACAGTATACTATGGAGAGTCATTCTCCCTCCAGATGTGGTCCTTAGGCTCACAGGCCATGATAGGAATGAGCACACAGCTACAGACACATGCATGTGCACACACAGACTGGAAGTGGCCTGCAGGGATTCCTAGCAGAAGCTGTTGTACACAGTGGGGGTGAGAACATAATTCTGATACTCTGTTTTTGCCTCTGTTTCCCTCACAATGTGACCATATTCCCGTGGAGAGAGTACAAGGGGTGTTGCCATTTTGTTCGCACATGTTTCTGTATATATTTATTTAGATTTAAAATGCTTTTTTGGTAAAGTCATACTGTATATCTGATTTTTCAAATTAACAAAGAATTACAGAGTAAAAACCAAAGGGAAACCTACCTGTCACTCACCGCCCACTTGTTTACTACCTACCTCTTGATACAACTTACTCTTTTAGCTTTGTTTGCATTTCCCAGATTATTCTATGTCCCTCCCCCCCCCACCCAAATGGTGGTATACTAAACACACATTCCTGTCTGTAAAGCTCAGGACTTGTCTTGGAAGTTATCCCATGCTACCATGCTAATCCACATAGACAAATGCTGGTTCCTAGCCTGGCTTAGAGACCTGATGTATGAGTGTGTTTTAGTTCATTCAGGTGGTCCTCTATAGTTCAGTTTTTGCTTGTTGCTAGGTTGGGACTGTGGTGCTATAGAAATGCCCTTGGCCATGTATCTGTGCACACAGGGTAAATTCTTAAAAGGCAGGGTTAGCTGCAGGGTCAGAGGATGTTCTTCATGTGAAAGAAGCCAGAGTGCCCACTAGAAAAGCAGTCCTGTTTTGTCATCTCACTAGCAGTTGACAACGTGCCTTTTCTTCTCTGTCCAGCTTTCAACCTTTGTCTGTCTGAGAGTTGAAAAACTATCATGCTGGCTAGTTTTATGTCAATCTGACACAAGCTAAAGTCACCTGAGAGCAGGGAACTGAGAAAATGTCTTCATGAGATCCAGCTGTAGAACATCTCTTAATTAGTGATTGACGTGGGTAGGCACAGCCCACTGTGGGTTCCTGGATAAGAAAGCAGGGTGAGCAAGGCATGAGGAGCAGTTGGGTAGGCAGCACTCTTCCATGGCTCTGCATCAGCTCCTGTCTCCAGGTTCCTGCCCTGCTTGAATTCCTGTCCTGACCTCCCGTGATGATGAACAAGTGACATGAGAAGTGTAAGCTGAATAAACCTTTTCCTCCCTCCTCACCTTGCTTTGGTCATAGTATTTCATCACAGCAATGTATCCCTAAGACAACAACCTTGTGTCTTTATTTATATTTGTTTTCTCATAAATGAATTTGAAAACCTCATGTTTTTCTTTTCTATCGGAATGATCTTTTTTCTTCATCTTTTAATTTATTGTAACAGTTTTTCATACTGAAGTTTTAGCTCTTTATAGTGCAAAGAAATCAGTCCTTTCCCATTAGCATATCTTTCTAGTTTGTCTTGACTTCTGAGATAAGTAACCCTTCCTTACTCCTCTTCCTTTCTCCTCTCACCCTTCCTTGTTACCCTCCTCTAACTTCTTCCTTACCCTCCTCCTCCTTTCTTCAAGACTTTGCACATCCTAAGTGTGTGCTGTTCCCCTGCACTAAAATTCCAGCCCTCTTCTTTTTGAAAATGTATTTATTTTAATTTCACATGTATGAGTGTTTTGCCTGTATGTATGTACACATGCAGGGTGTGCCTGGTGTCTGTCCCCAGAGGCCAGAAGAGGGCACCAGATTTCCTGGAACTCGAGTTAAGGACAGTTGTGAGTCTCCATTGGGTGGGTGCTGAAAATTGAACCTGGATCCCCTGGAAGAGCAGCAAGTCCTCTTAACTGCTGAGCCATGTCGCCCTCCCTTTGTCTTAGCACAGCATGCTGGGTTTTGTACCCAGCTTCTTTGTGTATGGTATCATGAGCAGTCACGACTGTGGATCAGTAACTTCCTTTCTGACTCTGTGATCTCCATCTCCTGTTTTGATTCCTGCACAGAATAGAATCCCTCGAGTTCCTGGATGAGATGGAGCTTCTAGAGCAGCTTATGCGGCATTACTGCCTGTGCTGGGCCACCCGGGGCGGCCAGGAGCTGGGTAAGAGATTGTGGTTCTCTCACTTGGGCCTGAAGGCAGGGTAGTCTTCTTCTTCAAGAAGGAAAGGGACACCTGGAAGTTCAGGTTCAGGGAACTAGAGGAACATCTATGCATACCCACAGTGTGTCTAGAGACGTTATGGTTTCCTTGTCCAGATTTTAATAACAGAGAAGTAGGTGAATTCTTTAAAGTACAAGTCCCCAAATAGCCAGCCAGCCCTTGTCCCACAGGTTATGGTATTTCTGCAGTTGGGAAAGTTGAAAACTTTGAACGATTAAAGTAATAATTTTAATAAAAATAACCAGCATTTACCCTTGATGAGCTCATAACCAAGTTTACTAGATACTAACAAGTGGATCACTTGATGTTCAAAAGACCCAGTAGGGCTGGAGAGATGGCTGGAGAGTTAAGAGCACTGCCTGCTCTTCCAGAGGATCTGGATTCAATTCCCAGCCCCCAAATGGCAGCTCACAACTGTCTGTAGCTTCAATTACAGACGATCTGATGCCCTCACATAGACACACATGCAGGCAAACACAAACACACAATAAATAAACAAATGAACAAACAAACAAACCCGATCAGCTTGCAGTTTCTCTCTCCTTATCTGGGGTTAAAGTGTAAGTTCCCTGACAGAGGCAGCCAAGACCATGAGGTTAGATAGGCACCTTGGCAACTGGCTCTCCAGGTTTGGATCCAGCTTCTGCTGACTCTTGCCTCTGTTGTTTTTGTTTCCCAGTGACTAATTTTTTCCTTAAGCAGATCAGATTCCAGGTCCCTGATGCCTTCCACGATGTGACCTGAGGGACCTCTGACAGGCAGGTGGTGGCTGTGCAGCCTTCTTGGGCCCCACGCTTCAGCCCACAGAGTCCCTCTAATGTGGTTTGGATGGAAAGCCCTTTATTGCTGTGTTTTATATCAGAACCTCTCCTAATTATAAAGGAAGTTGTATTTGGAACTTGGGAAACTTGTGAAAAGCAGAGCGCAGACGGCCTCGCTTGAGGCCTGGCCTCAGGCAGCCTCCAGTGCTGCTCCCTCTCCTGTTCTCTAGGTACTGCTGTTTATTTATCTATTTACATTTATAAAAATTAACTGCTGTTTTTCTTTGACCTGGCCTTAAGCTTGGCATTTCTCCCAGAATTACAGTTGTGCCTGGCTTGACTTGGTGGAGCCTCACACGCCTGAAAGCAGAGAGAGTGGGACACTCCCGGCCTGCGCCCTGCCCTTGTGCTGAAACCCTGCATCTTTTTTTCAGTGTAATCGTGTGACACGAGCCTTTTCTCCCTTGCTACTAAATTTCTCGATGAACATAACTGTAATGAGTGTATTAAATTCTATCATAAGACTAGGTCTGAATGTGCTTCCTCCCAAGCTTTCGGAAAGACAGATTTCTAATGAGTTTAAGTTAACTGTTTTTTACTCAGACAGTAAGTTGAACTGCTGCTTGTTGTTGTTGTTGTTGTTGTTGGGATTTTTTTGTTGTTTGGTTGGTTTTGGTGTGCTTTGGGAACAGGGTGGTCTCACTGTAAAGTGCAGGCTGGCCTCAAACTGGTTCTTGTGCTTCAGCTCCCCAAGTGCTGGGTTTACAAGTGTGCACACCACACCCAGGTTGGGATAGTAAACATTCTAAGGTCAGGAGTCTTTGGTGTGTCAGCACAAAGTGAAGAACCCTCTTTGTATTTGCTCAAAGTTCAGCAGTTAGTAAATTTTGGACATTTACTGCAAAGGGCTCATAAAGTGTTATGAAATGCTTTCTAAATCTGTTTTAAACCACCCATAAACAAAAGCTGGCCTGACCTTTCACTTCCTTCTGAGATCTTGTTTTACGCAGGAAGAGAGTGAGGTCCAGCAGTGAGTTCTTCTCGTGCCCAGGCCAGTATATGGGCACGAAGCAGTGTCGCACACACAACAGTATTGCACACTCAACAGTGTCACACGCCCCCTGGTTCCTTTACTCCCCCAGAGCATCTGACAGCATCTGTATTTCTCCCTTAGGTTTGAAGGAGATAACCTATTAATCTGCTGAAGGCTCGTGCTGAGGTGGAAGGTGAAAGCTCTAGCTAAGGGAGTGCCTGGGCCTTCTGAGGGACGGATAGCCTCATCGCCATTGTTGGTCCTGTCGCACACTCGGAACCCTTGGCTACAAAGGTGGTCACACCAGATCCTGTTCCTGTCAGTATCATTGTTTAAATAAATCTCACTTGCCATTTGTGTTCGACTCTGCTGCTGTCTGTCCAGTGACATTCTTTGTTCTCTGGGGTGGGTGGGCCAGAGTTCCAATCCATGGCAGCTAAGATCCAGGATCCTGAGTCTTAACTTGGACCTTGATTTACCCTGTGAGTCAGAATCCATTTGGGAATTTGCTCCTCCCTGTGCTCTTTATTGCGACACCTCATGGTCTGTGACCCTTAACCATTGACCTGCTACAGATGCTGGAGCTCCTCTCTGGTGTTGCTGCCGCCTTTGCCAGGCTGGCCTGCTTACTTGCCTCTTCCATTCTAGCTGCCTTAGCAGGTTGAATAACATCTCCTTGAAGGAACCTAACTCCTTGAAACCTGGACACATGCCACTTGTGGTAAATGGGCATTTTGTCACTGAGATTAAGATAAGTGTCTCAAATGAGATTGTCAGGGATCATCTGGGGCTTTGACTCAATCACAAGGTCTACTTAAGCCAGACAAGGGGCAGTGACAGAGCAGAGATGGTGGAGAGATGGATTTCAGAAGTGTAGAAGGCCAAAAAATAAGGAATATAAGCAATTTCTAGAAGCAAAAAAGGCCAGGGGCCTGAAGAGACGGCTTAGAGGTTAAGAGCACATACTGTTCTTGCAGTGGACCCAAATCCAGTTTCCAGAACCCATATCGGGTGGCTCCTGACTACCTGTTACTCCAACTCCTGGGGGACTCTAAAGCCCTTGTTCTCTGTGGGCATCTGCACTCACATGCACACACCCATGTCTGTGTACATCACTAAAACTAATAAAAATTAAATTGTTTAAAAGGCCAAGAGTCCCAGGAAAGACCCCCACAACACACACACCCGTGCCCCACCCCCACAGAAAACTTGACCTTAGGCCTAAAGTTACTGATTTTCTCTTTCTGACCTCCAGAACCACAAGCAGATAAATGTGTGCTGTTTTCAGCTGCTGGGGTTGTGATAAGGCAGAGCAACAGTAATGAGATTAGTATAGTCGTGGTGCAGATTAGGGCGCCCAGCACAGAAAAAGGCCCAACACTGGAGCTGCATGAACAGGGACGGCCACGGAGAAGCTCTAGCACAGCTTAGCCTTAGCTGAGGTCATAGCCCCTGCTGCACTGTGGGGAAGCCTGGGGCAGAATTCCATGGAGACTGGGGTGTGCTCCTCTTGCAATGTGCCTGTTAATGGGAGTAGGTTTGCTGAGACAGCCAGAACAGAAAGTGAATCTCCAAACGAGAACACTTTTCCTTTCTGGGCATGTTCACTCTCAGGACAGGAAGTCTCAGGTTTGCGATTATGATAAGGTGTGTCTTATTCTCTTGACTATTACTTTACTAACCCAGTGTGGGATCCTGAGGCAGTAGTGATTGGAGGAAGTCAATGATGTAATAATGTAAGAAATGGGATAAACACGAGAGCACATCAACACTGGCAAATGTGGCCATCGTGGAGGAGGTGGTGGTGTCGGGTCCTTTTCACTTTTTAGTGTTGTAAGTACTCATTTCTTTGAGGCAAGTTCTCACTATATAACCCTAGCTGGCCTGGAACTTTCTATGTAGACCAGGCTGGCCTTGAACTCAGATCTGCTTCCTGCATACTGGGATTAAAGTTATATGCCGCCATGAAAGACTTTTATATTATTGTTCTTATTTTGAGTGTTTTTAGGGTTGTGAGTGAGTAGGTGTGGAAGTCAGACTTTGGGAGTTGGTTCTAAACTTGCAGCATGGGTACGAGCGATGAACAGGCTGTCAGGCTTGACATGGCAAGAGCTGAGCCCTCCAAGTCATCTCAGCAACCTGCCTCTTTCATTTTACACGTGTGCTTGTGTGTACTCGTGAGCAGAAATTACTGTCTGCTCCCCTCCCCCCACTCTTAAGTTGGCATCAGTTGTTGTGAAAAGACCTCACTGTAGAACAGCTATCTCACCTCCAGCTTTGGTCCCATCCCCCACTCAGGTAGTACCTAGCTAAAGTCAGGAGCCTCAAGTGTTCATTTCAGTTCTTCTTTGCCTTTTATTTATGTTTATGGACTGTCTGTTTAAGGAGAGCAGTGTTCTAGTACTTTTAATGTCAGTGTTACGAGATGTTCCTTTAAAATACCAATATAGAGTACTTGCCTAGTGCTCTCAAGGCCCTGAGTTCCATCGTAGCACAACAAAACCAAAACCATTTTACTTTTAAAACTGAGTTTATTTAGGGGCTGGGGAGATGGCTCAGAGGGTTATGTACCTTTTACATAAGCATAAAAACTTGAGTTGGGGTTCCTAGCACCCATGTAAAAGCTAGGCGAATTATCTAGTTACTCTAGTACTGTGGGGGTCGGGGGGAGTGGAGACAAGGGGATTCTCAGAGCTTGCTGCTGCCCAGCCAGTCCAGCTAAAATAGTGAACCCTAGGTTCACAGAGAGGTGGAGGATGAGAGGAGACACTCCAACCCCTGAACTCACCCAATGAATGTTGAGATGTGATTTAGTTTCCATAAAAGTATGGAGAGCCACAGCTTGAGAGAGGCAGACTTTTCCTACCAGAATTGTAGGGAACTGTCTGAGACCCATGTTGATGTTATGGGTCTCTCTGCTGACCCAGGGCCCTTTATGAAATTCACAAAGGCAGTTCTGGGAGCCCAGGACAAAGCAGTCCAGTTTTTACAGTGTGGGGATCTATGTCAAATCAAGAGTAGGGTTTTGAGAAAGTACAGGAATGAAAGCTGCAGAGGAGATGTGGTCCCTGAAACCTGAGTATTTTATATGAGATTCCACGGCAATGAATTTGAGGTATTTGGTGGAACTGCAAAGGCCAGGTTGTGGGAGTGGCCAAGACCCAAGTGCTTTCAGAGCCAGCCCAGTGGAAAGGAAGCAGGTTTATGTTGCTCACAGAAAAATGAGGACCTCAAGCATAAAAAATGAAGACCTTTATCCCGAGTGAGCTGCCTCAAATGTCAGATGGACCAGTCTACACTCTTTTATCTTAAGCCCCCAGCATTTCTGTTCTTTTTGGTACAAGCTTCAATTCCTCTCCATCCTTTCAAGTCCAAGACCCTAACTGCTGCCACCTACCCCCATCTCCAGTGCCACCCTCCCCTGCCTGCAGTACTTTGCCTTTTGGTATCTTTTCTCTAGCCTACCAGGCTGCCTCTAAAGGGAAATGCCACCTACTGGTTCTTCCTCAACATTATTTCATAAAGCATGATTTAAACCCTTCACATCTCCTTGTGTAAACTCCTACTCTGGTTATGACCAGGCATCCTGTCTGTCACCCTGGCCTTTGTCTGAAAGTATCACCATTTTTAATGTACCCCACAGGTACTCCTCAAGCACCATTTTGCTTTCGGCACTGAACTAATTGTCATATGAAAGCTGATTGGCTCTTATATCTGGACACATTCGATCCACTGAGAGAGACAGTGAGACCAATGAAGAAGTCAGGAAAATCACCTCAGGGTCAAGGATGTGACCACCTGAGAGTGTGGAAGGTGACATAGTCCTACCAGTAGATGCTTGGGATTCAGTTGTGGAGGACCCAGGTACCACCAGTGGTGGTCACTGCAGGGAGCTATTCGAAGGATGCTTTGTGTCTGGTTCTCCTTAATATCACTGAACTTGAAGACCACCACAAGAAACAGTAAAGATGTGCCAGTGTTACCTGAGGCTACCCCAAATGCTACACCACCAACTCTTGCTGGGCTCCTGGTGGGACAGGCAGATGGTCACAGAAGCTGCTTTGCCTGGTCTGCTTTGCTTGGTCAGCTCTGAGGCAGAGAAGAGACTTCAGCTGCCACTGTGGCAGTGCTTGCAGACCTTGATGGATGATGAGGTTGCCAGTGGGAGTTAGGGGAGGGCCACAGCTGTGTGTGAGACCTGTCCTCTCCGATGTCTGGCCACCCATTGTTTCCAATTGTAGACAAATATGAGGCGTGAAGGTCTGAAACCTGAGGGTGGGTCATGGTTTCAGACAACAGAGAGGAGAAAAATGAAGGTGTAGAGATACATAGAGATGGGAGACTCATCAAGCAGTGAGAGTGGTCCTTGAGGACCGGGACTCAGAGAAGATGTCAGAACGACTGTTAAAGCACTGTTAGAAGGGACATCCAGTACATAGGGAAGGTCTCCCAAATGAAAGCTTCTACCTCACTATGGGAGGTGGGATACCTGGGGCTGTGGGATGTGGGATTCATATGAACCAACAGAACAAGAAGAAACACTAGCAACCACTGAAAAAGTGATTTGCAGTGGTTTTCGCCTTCTCTTTGCTTTTGTGACCTGAGTGACCACTGTGTGATGAAGAATTGTCTCATCTTCCAGAGAGCAGACCATGAGAGGCACAGCCTTTCATTCCCAGATGAAGCCCTTCCCTCCCTACACCCAACCCAACAACTCCACAGTTGACCACAGATACATGAGCAGACCAGTCAAGAGCAGCCAAGCCAGCCAGACAAGATGACCCACCAGTAGACTCTTAACAGTGGTTGCTTTAAGCCACAGGTTTGGGATTTTATTACCCTAAAGAAACTCACTGATACATGCAGCAGGGAGTGAGGGTAGGAAGAGAAGTGATTGGCTGGGCTTTACATTAATGCTTATTTGGTCCCAGGCTCTGCTGAGTATAAAGAGACAACAAAGGACTCAGGAGGCACTGTCACACTCTCAGATACTGAAGTGGAAACTTAAGGATTCTTTGGAAAGTCAATTGTGTTGGATGGTGCTTTGCTGGAAGGAGTCTTTTCCTGAATTGGATACAGGTGAAAGGATGTTTTGCAAAGGCAGACACGTGAAAGGACACATGATAAAGGATTCTTCGATAACCACACTGAAGTATCGGTTTGCCTTACTGTGTAACTGAGCTCCCTTTGTCATGACTCCATAGAGAAACACACCAAAATACTTCTGGTGGTGTTCTGGCGGCTTCTTGCTGCTTCCTTGGACTTAGGCAGATTGGCAGAGTGATGTCAGCTGATACAGACTCCTGTGGAGTTTTGCTAAGACAGACTCACATGGTGAGGCAAGACCTGTGGAGGACATGTGATGTTTGGAGGGACTATAAATAGGACTCAGTGGACTCTGACAGGGGCTTGTTTGCATGGCTAGCTTTGCAACAACACTTCTTAGTCATTGAGAGAGACATGGCAAAGAACTTCTAGCATCCCTGCTGGTCCTAATCCTCCTGCTGACTCATGCCGATTTGGCTGAGGCCTGGCTGTTTCTGCTAGATTGTGCCACCACTGCTGCTACCCTGACACTGAACCAGACTGCTGGTATACCCATGAAGTGTTTTCAAGTGGTTTGAGTTGCTGCTGCTGACTCCTGTGAACTAAACTGCTGACTTCCTGACAAAGTAGATGAGATTTGCTCCAAAAGAACAATTTCTAAACCGGTCCACTTCCCCTGTATCCCAATAACCTTTCTTTCCCTCTATCTCTGGTGGATGGTGGGCTAGAAGGGAGGTTAAAGTGTTTAAGAACCAAAATTAAAAGTAGGTATTTGAAAAATCGAAGCCTACAAGATACCATCCTTCCTGGTATAGCATACACAAATGAACAAGCCCTGCAGTGCAAGAGGTACTGTGTTAGAGTTGGAGCTGGCCCAAGTGAGGACACGCAAGTGAAGGACGTTTCTAATAAAAATGTAACTGTCAGGCCGGGCGGTGGTGGCGCACGCCTTTAATCCCAGCACTTGGGAGGCAGAGGCAGGCGGATTTCTGAGTTCGAGAGTTCGAGGCTAGCCTGGTCTACAGAGTGAGTTCCAGGACAGCCAGGGCTACTCAGAGAAACCCTGTCTCGAAAAACCAAAAAAAAAAAAAAAAAAAAAATGTAACTGTCAAAGTGGCCAGGTTAGTTGCGTGTGGCTGCAGTGGTGTGCTTCCCATGTCCAGTTTCCATTCCTTAGTGTCAGCTCCCAATACCTAGAAAAACATTCTACCCAGGACCCTCAAATGCCACTCCTGGCGGGATCTCAGAAGCATTTTCTACCAGACAACCCATAGCCATCACACTCTCCTAAGAACCGGAAAAAGCAACAGAAGACAAAGAGTGGAACACTCACACAACAAACTCAGGATCAGCTAGCAGTACCTAGAATTACAATCATCTAAAAACCCAAATGACTAGACACCAGTGCAAAAACACAGTAACAGCCAGGACAATATGTCTCCACCAGAGCCCAGCAGCCTTACTACAGTAGGCCCTGAGAAATGGCAATATAGTTGAAGCATAAGACAAGGACTTCAAAATACCTTTTATGAATATGCTCAGGACCTTAAAGAGGATATGAATAAATCCATTAATGAACGTTATGAAAACACCGTCAAACAGTGGAATGAAATGAGAAAAAAAAAACTGCTCAAGACATAAAAGTGGAAATTGACTCAAATAAAGAAGGTCCAAATTGAGGGAAATCTGAAAAAGAAAAACTTTGGAGCTCAATAGGAACCTTTCATGAAGGGAAGTCTTACCAATAGAATACAAGAAATGGAAGAGACTCTCAGACATTGAAGACAAGATAAAAGAAATGGATACCTTGGCCAAGAAAAATGTTAAATAAATTAATTTTTAAAAAGCCAGGTGTAAATTACCCAGGAAATCTGGGATACTATGAAAAGACTAAATAATATGAATTACAGGAATAGAAGGAGAAGAAACACAAGTCAAAGGCACAGAAAATATTTTCGCCAAAATCATAGAAGGAAATTTCCATAACCTGAAGAAGGAAGTGCTAATCAAGAAAGAGGAAGCATCAGTCTATTTGTACCAAACAGACTAGACCAGAAATCAAAGTCCCCTCCTAGGCACATAATAATCAAAAAGCTAAATGCACAAAACAAAGAAATAATATTAAAAAAATGCAAGAGAGAAGGCCAAGTAACATATATAGACAGAGCTATTAGAATCACACCTGATTTTCAATGGAGACCTTAAAACCCAGAAGTTCAAATGGGCTGGACAAATGTTCTACAAACACTTAAGAGACCACAGTTGCTAGTCCAGACTACTACTTCCCATCACAATAGGTAGAGAAAGACATCTGATGATAAAACCAAATTTAAGCAATACTGATCTATAAGTTCAGTCTTACAGAAGGCATTAGAAGGAAAACTTCAACATAAAGAGGCTAACCACACCTAAGAAAATACAAGGAATAAATAATCCAAGACTAGCACACCAAAGCAATGGGAATCAACAACACTGCTCATTGATAACTCTCAACAGTAATGGTCTCAATCCCCCAATAAAAAGACACAGTCTAGCAACTTTATTAAAATACAAGATTCATCCTTCTATGCATCTTAACATCAAGGATAGATATCACCTTAGGACAAAAGAATGGAAAAATGATATCCCAAGCAAATGAACCCCTAAAAAAGAAACAAGCAAAATAGACAAACAAGACAAAATAGAATTCAAACCAAAACTAATCAGAAAAGATAGGGAAGGACACTACATACTCATTAAAGGAAGAATCCACCAAGGGGCCATTGAAAGTCTAAACATCTATGCACTGGTGTTTGCACTAGGACATTCAAAGTCATAAAAGAAACACTACCACAGCTAAAATCACATAGTGAACATCACACAGTGATACCAGACTCTCACCAATATACAGATCATCCAGACAAAAACTAAACAGAGAAATGCTGGAGCTAACTGGCATCATAAACCAAATGGATTAAGAGATATTTACAGAATATTTCACCCAAACACAAAAGAATATATTTTCTCAGCAGCTCATGAAATGTTCTCCAAAACTGGACACAAAGCAAATCTCAACAAGTACAAGGAAACTGAAACAACACCTTATGTCCTAATTGACCTTAATTGATTAAAGATGGATATCAGTAACAGTAGAAACAACTGAAAGCCTACAAACTCATAGAAACTGAACAACTCTATTGGATGAAAAATGAGTCAAGGCAGACATTATGAAAGCAATTAAAAACTTTTTAGAACGTAATGAAAATGAAAACACAACATACCCAAACTTATGGAACATGATGAAAGTGATTCTAAGAAACAAGTTTATAGCACTAAGTGCCTATGTAAAATAATAAAAGAGATCTCATGTTAGTAACGTAATGGCATGTATGAAAGCTCTAAAATGAAAAAAATAAATGGCACATCAAAAGAGTAAATGACAAGAAATAATCAAACTAAGGACTCAAATCAATAAAATAGAAACAAACAAACAAAAAGACAAAGAATCAATGAAACAAAATTGATTCTTTGAGAAAAATAAGAAAGCCAAACTCATAGCCAAATTAACTTTAAAAAAAGAAGAAGAAATATCCAGATTAACTAAATTAGAGATGAAAAGGGCAACATAACATAGACACCAAGGAAATCCAGGGAATTATAAAAATAAAACTTGTATTTCACCAAATCAGAAAATCTAAAGGGAATGGATAATTATCTTGATATTTCCCATCTACCAAAGTTAAAACAAAAACAAATAAGCAAGTTAAATAGACCTGTTACCCACCCCCCAGTGAAATAGAAACAGTAATTAAAAGTCTCCCAACTACAAAAGTAACAGGACCAGATGGTTTTAGCACAGAATTCTACCAGACATTCAAAGAAGAGTTAATGTCAATATTCCTCAAATTATTCCACAAAATAGAAACAGACTGAACATTGCCTAATTCTTTGTATGTGGCCAAAGTTATTTTGATATCTAAACCACATAAAGACTCAACAAAGAAAAAGAATTACAGATCAATTTTCCTTATGAACATAGATGACAAAAATTCTCAATAAAATACTTGTAAACTAAATCTAAGAATGTATCAAAAAGATCATTCACCATGATTGAGTAGGCTTCATCCTAGAGAAGCCAAGATGGTTCAACTTGTGTAAATCAAAAGCAGAATTCACCATATAAAGATGAAAACCATAAAAAATGCATGATCATCTTATTAGATACATAAAAGGCCTTTGACAAAATCTAACAAAGCTCCATGGTAAAAGTCCTGGAAAGACTATGGATACAAGGGACATAGTACAAAATAATAGAGGGAATTCACAGCAAGCCCACAGCCAAGTCATTCTAAATGGACAAAGACTTAAAGTACTTCCAGTAAAATCAGGAACAAGACAAATTGTCCACTCTCTCCATACCTATTGGTGATGGCTGCTCTTGGTTGTCAACTTGGTTACATCTGGAATTAACTAAAACCAAGAAATGGGGCATATCTGTGAAAGATTTTTGCCTAATTTGAAGCCCATCCTTTGAGATCTTAGAAGACCCAGCTCTAATCTGGGCCATGCCTTCTGAAGGGAGCCTATAGGATATTGAAGAAGGAAGTGTTTTCTCCTTGCCTGCTTGCTCTTGCTCTTGCTCTTGCCTACAAGTCCCAAATCCATCCCTTCACTGGCATTTGAGTTTACTTCTTTAGGATTCCAGTGTATACTAAGGACAAGCTGAGACATCTAGCCACACAGATTGGATTCTTGGACATTCCATTCATAGGCAACCATTTATATTTATATATATTTTTATAT
>NW_021604600.1:4450949-4458527 GCF_004785775.1 Grammomys surdaster
ATATTTCAGTTACTCTAGAGAACCCTGACTAATAATATTCAGTATAGTACTAGAAGTTTTAGAGTGATAAGATAACTGAAGGAGATCAAGGGAATACAAATAGGAAGGGAAAAAGTCAAAGTATCTTTATTTTCAGATGGTATGATAGTACACATAAGTGGCCCCAAAAATTCCAGTAGGAAACTTCTACAGTTGATAGACACTTTCAGCAAAGTAGCAGAATACAAAATTTACATACAAAAATCAGTAGCCTTCATGTATACAAATGGTAAGCAGACTGAGAAAGAAATCAAGAAAACACCTTTTACAATCGCATCAAAAAAAATCTTGGTTAACTCTAATCAAGCAAGTGAAAGACTTGTATGATCAAAACTTTAAGATGCTGAATAAAACAATTGAAGACCATATTAGAAAATGAAAGCTCTCCCATGCTCATGGATTGGTAGGATTAATATAGTGAAAATCCAACCAAAACCAATCTACAATCAAGATTCCAACACATTTCTTCATAGAGTTTGAAAGGACAATTTCAGCTTCATATGGAAACACACACACACACACACACACACACACACACACACACCACCACCACCATCACCACCACCACCACCACCACCACCACCACCACCACCACCAGGTTAGCTAAAACACTCTTGAATAACAAAAGAACTGCCTGTCCCTGGTCTCAATTTGTACTGAAGCTCTATAGTAATAAAAACAGCATGGTATTGGCATAATAAAACAAAAACATTCATCAATGGAATCAAAGACACAGACATAAGTCCACACAACCATAGACACTTGATTTTTTTTGAAATATAGAAATAAAAAATACATACTGGAAAAGAAAAGACAGCATCTTCAACAAATAGTGATGGTTAAACTGGATGGCTGCATGTAGAAGAATCCAAACAGATCCATACTTATCACCCTGCACAAACTCATTTCCAAATGAATCAAAGACCTCAAAATAAGTCCAGATATACTGAGTCTGACAGAAGAGAAAGTGGGAACAGGCTTGAATTCATTGGCACAGAAAAAAGATTTTCTGAACAATACACGGACAGCACAGGCACTAAGAACAACAATTAATAAATGGGGCATCATGAAGCTGAAAAGCTTCTGTAGGGCAAAGAACACCATCATTCAGACCAAGCAGCAGGCTACAAAATAGGAAAATATTTTTACTAACTACACATCTGATAGGGGACTGATATTTAAAATATACAAAGAACTAAAAACAAAACAAAACTGGGCATCATGAAAACAAACAACCCAATTAAAAGTGGGATATAGATCTAAGCAGAGAACTCTCAAAAGGAAACTCAAATGGCTGAGAATCTACTAAAGAAGTGTTCACCATCCTTAGTTATTAGAGAAATACAAATCAAAACTATCTTGAGATTTTTGTCTTATAGCAATCAGAATTGCCGTGATCAACAAGCAAATAACAGTGGATGAGGAATGCATGGAACACTCACTCACTGGGCATGTACCCAAAGGACATTTCATCCTATGCAGAGACACTTGCTCAACCATGTTCATTGCTGCTTTATTAATAATAGCCACAAATTGGAACTAGCCAAGATGTTCATCAACAAATCAATGGAGAAAAAAAATGGTTCAGCCATTGGGTGATCAGTTTTTATTGACAAGGCAGAGAATAAATGGTAAATATTCTTTGCATAAACTTGAGACCAGAGATTCTTGACATAAGCATTACAATGTCTTTTCTGGATTGAAACAAGATATAAGGGTAGAGAAATCAGCATTTGAATAACACAAGGATAACATTTACACAAAAATATTATGCACAAAAATATTATGCCTATGGGATGGATCTCTGTAATGAAGGGGACACAGAATGGATAGTTATGGATGGATAAGGTGAGGGGGCAGGAATGGAAGAATCAAATATGGAGAAGAGTAAGGGGTGGGATATGGGGAGGGACAGCTAAAACTAGGGGGCATTTGACACTGGTATGGAAATCTAATACGGTAGAAGCTTCCTAAAATATATATATGATATATGTGTGTGTGTGTGTGCGCACACACACACAATCTAAATGAAATTGCTAAATAGTGGGAGAGATGGAGCCCCAAGTGGACATGTCTTATCACCAAATGAAGCTTCCAGTGCCAGGTATGGATTATATCTAATCAAATTATTGGCCAAAGGGGCCCCATGGAAACCCCCAAACAACCCACACTATTGCCAAGGTTATTGATTGTTATTCATACGATGACAGTAAGGCTCTATAGCTGAAGATAACACCTACAAAATTCATTGAACATGTAGAAGTCAAGCTGGTATCTATCTAGTGCCTTCACTCCTACTGACTAGTGTTCATGGTACTGGAAGGTACTCTGCACACTACCAAAGGAGAAAGAAACACAAACTCAGCTACAAACCTTTGATCTACAATGATGACCTTCCTGGGTCATGTGCTAAACCAATAGTGGCACAAAGTTTGTTGCAGTAACTAGCCAGTATCTGGATTTAAGGCCCACTCCATGAGATGGACTCCATTTGTCTTAGTCACAGTTCGATTGCTGTGAAGAGAAATCATGATAAGGCAACTCTTATAAAGGAAAGAAAGCATTTAACAGCTTCCTTGCTAGCCGGGCAGTGGTGGCGCACACCTTTAATCTCGG
This sequence comes from Grammomys surdaster, assembly GCF_004785775.1. Taxonomy (NCBI): domain Eukaryota; kingdom Metazoa; phylum Chordata; class Mammalia; order Rodentia; family Muridae; genus Grammomys; species Grammomys surdaster. The sequence goes on from NW_021604600.1 coordinate 4,453,605, forward strand.
CACTTGGGTGGCAGAGGCAGGCAGATTTCTGAGTTCGAGGCCAGCCTGGTCTACAGAGTGAGTTCCAGGACAGCCAGGGCTACACAGAGAAACCCTGTCACAAAAAAAAAAAGAAAGAAAGAAAGAAAGAAAGAAAGAAAGAAAGAAAGAAAGAAAGAAAAGAAAAACAACAATAACAAAAGACTCATCCTCCTTGCTTATAGTTTCAGAGAGTTAGTTCATTATGGCGGGAAGCATGGTGGCCTGAAGGCAGGCATGGACCTAAAACTGAGAGATTTACATCCAGATCCACAGGCAGAGACATTCTGGGCCCAGCATGGCTTTTAAAATCTCAAAGCTCACCCTCAATGACACATCTCTAACAATTCTAATCCTCCTAATCCTTTCAAACAATTCTTTTCCTCGGTGATTAAACATTAAAATATATGAGCCTATGCAGGCCACTCTCACTTAGACTACCTTACTATCTCTGACTGCTTTGATAGTCCGAGACCTGAGACCAGAAAGGCCTAGGGGAAAACCAAATACGACTGTTCTAAAAGAACATAGGAAAAAAAAAAAAGAGTCCTAACTACACTCCACTGTATCCATACTATTAGTGTCCCACTCAGCAATCATCAGAGAATGTTCCTTCTGTACTAGATAGAAACAAATACAGAGACCCATAGCCAGACAATGTACAGAGAACAAGAAACCTTCAAACACTCAGTTGTAAATGGGATGCCACCATCAAATCCCTCCCCTCAGGGCTCAGCAAACACAGAGCAGACAGAGTGTAAGAGCCAGAGGGCATGGGGCACACTAAGGAAATAAGGCCCTCTAAACACAGCAGGATCAACTTACATATGAACTCACAGAGATCTGCACAGGTCTGTGCTAGGTGGGGTCTTACTACTGAGAGAAGTGGATGAAAGTCTCCAGCCCTAACCCAGAAGCAATTTCCAATTAGTAACCACTCAAAAAGGAAATATGTTTGCTCGAAGGGAGTCACACTGGGGATGTAAACCACTCTTAAGGGTAAGCGCCATGGCCATGAGGTCAACACAAAATGAACTCAGTGGCATCTTGGGAGGTTCTTTGTTCTCATAATGTTTTGTCAGGACATTATTTTTTCTTTTTTCCCCCTTTTCCCCCTTCTATCCTTCTGTTTTTTTCTTCCTTCTCACCCCCTTTCCTTCTCCTTCTGCTGCTGCTCCTCCTCCTCCTCCTCCTCCTCCTTCTCCTCCTCCTCTTCTTTTAACTTTATAGATTCTTCGTATATATAGTATGGCTTCAGGTTCTGTGTATTTATGGGATCCCTATGTGTATCCCTGTGTCTATATGTGTTTCTTGTGTTTTTCCTTTGACTATTCTTTTCTGTTTACTTGTTTGTTATGTCCTATTCCAGTTTCTTTTTGTTTTATCTTATTTTATTATTATTCTTTAGATGCCTGTCAGTTTTCTAAAGAGAGACAGGAAGGATGTGACTTCAAATGGGAGGAAAGGTGCGGAGAATCTTGGAGGATTTGAGGGAGGTAAAACCATAATCTGAATATATTGTACGAAAAAAATCGGTTTTCAGTAAAAAATGGTGATGGGGGTACTGGTTTTGTGGGAGGTGGTTATTTTACAACCTCTGTAAGAACATCCTTCCCAAGAGCATAAACAGCTGTGTCTGCTGTGTAGTGCTACAGAAGACTGGACACAATATCCAAAGACTTCTTAGAGGGGATGTGGTGGTTTGAACATGCTTGGCCCATGGGAAGTGGCACTATTATGAGGTGTGGCCTTGTTGGAGGAAGTATGTCACTGTGTAGGCAGGCTTAGAGGACTCCTAGTGCTCAAGCTTTGCCCAGTGTGGAAGAGAGCCTCCATCTGGCTGCCTGTGATCAAGATTCAGAACTCTCAGCCAGGGAAGTTACCATGGGGAGAGGGTGGAAGAGGAAAAAGAGAGAAGGTACAAGCCCAGAGAAAGAAGAAGAAAGAAGAGACCAAAATGAATGGATTATATAGGGAAGACTCTCTGGGGGAAGAGTAGCCCAGTCCTTGGACTGGAAAGTTCAGGATTGGGGGCAGGGTATGCCAGGTAGGGACTGAGGGATTCTGGGAGAACATGGAGGCCAGATCTGCTCTGATATGTAATGTATGCACCTCAGTACCTTGTCCCAGGGTCCAAAAGCAAACAAGAAGTGTCAGCTTAATTTTTAAGTAATATTAGGCCACTGTGATGGTCAGCCTTCAGTGTCAAGTGCTTTTATAAAAAAATATTTTTATTTTATGTGTATGAATATTTTGCTTGCATATACGTAAATACACTATGTTCATCCAGTGCCCACAGCAGTCAGAACAGGGCATTAGATCCTCTGGAACTGGAGTTACAGACTGTTGGGAACTGCCTAGTGAGTGCTGGAAACTGAATCCAGAAGAGTCTCTGCAAGGGCAGCCAGGGCTCTTAGTCATTGAGCCATCTCTTCAGTCCCTTGTATGGCATTTCTTAATTGGGAAGTAGCAGAATACAGCCAACAGTTGCTGATCTCAATACTTTTGCTTTTTTATTTTGCACACAGCACTGTGGCGGATATCTCTGAAGCTGTCGTGGGGGGTTGAGAAATAGTCACTGTAATAGGGAAAGGAGTGGCTTCCTCTCTGAAATATGCTTCTTTAACTTTCTCCTAATGAGTATGTGTTTTCTGCTAAGGTGGTTTGAAAATATGTTTTCTGGCTAGGCAGTGGTGGCACACGCCATTAATCCCAGCACTTGGGAGCCAGAGGCAGGCGGATTTCTGAGTTCGAGGCCAGCCTGGTCTACAGAGTAAGTTTCAGGACAGCCAAGGCTACACAGAGAAACCCTGTCTGGAAAAACCAAAAAATGAAAAAAAAAAAGAAAAAAGAAAATATGTTTTCTGTATTTCTATCACCATGTAAAAATTACATTAAATACCAGGTTGCATAAAGGTGAGCATAGTGGTGTGTGCCTGTAATCCTAGGACTTGGAAATCAGAGGCAGAAGGGTCAGAAGTTCAAGATCATCTTCAACTACATAGCAAGGTCAGTCTAGGCTATATGAGACAAGGAAGAAAGGGAGGGAGAGAGGGAGGGAGGAAGGAAGGGAGGGAGGGGGGAAGGGAAGTGGAAGAGGAATAAAAAGGAAGGAACGAAAAGAGAATGTCTAACTGGTTAATTTTTTTTTCTGTTGATAGCTTAGTGGTTAAGAGTACACGTTACTTTTCCAGAGGAAAAGTTGAGTTCAGTTGAGTTCAGTTCCCCATGTCAGGTGGTTCACAACAGCCTATAACTCCAGCTCCAGGAGTTCCAATACCTCTGGTCCCTGAACTTACATGCACATACCTCTCCTGTCCCCACACATACATGGACTTTACAAAGTCAATACTTAATTATTTTTACATTTATCTTGTGTCTGTCTTTGGGTTCATGTGCAAGGTGGAGGTCAGAGAACAACTGCTGAAAGTCACTTTCCTCCTGCTACACGTGGATCCAGGGATTGAACTCAGGTTGTCAGGCTTGAGCCTTTACCAGCTGAGCCATTTCACTAGCCCTATAGTAAAGCTTTAGAACCACATTCTTTGATTTGTGTTCCTGTAATCCTGAATAAAGATATGATGTCATGAGTGAAGCTATGATGTCATGAATAAAGTTGTGATGTCATGGAGGGCGCTATTATGCCATGAATGAAGCAATGATGTCACAAATGACGCTATAATGTCATGAATGGAGCATGATGTCATGAATGACACTGTACAACTTTTCAGGGTCATTAGTAGCTTATGTCTCCTTTTTTGTCTCTCCTGATTAAAAACTGGGTTACCCTTAATAATATACGAGAACTCTTCAGATTACAGAGTCAATTAGGCCTGCATCCACTGTGTGGCAAATACTTTCCTGCTTTCCTTTTATTGTTTGTCTTTGTGTGATTTCATCTGTTTTGCTTTTTAAGTGAAATCTAGATCACCTTTTCGACATTTAACACAGAACTGTGCACCCATCCCAATAGAAAATTTTTCACATTTTTTAACACTTAAGATGTGATGTACCTAAAATTATTTTCTTATGCAAGAGAAAGGCAAAATCTGGCTCTTTCATTCCCTTCAGTGGTCAGCCTGGTTCCCTCCTATTCCTTCTGGTCCACTGATGGAAAGCTTCTTCCTGAACTAAATTCTTGGCAACATTTGGGGCTATCCTGGGCTCATTTCTCAGTTTCAGTGAGTTGCCTTTTTTCTTCTTCTTCAGTTCTGAACTACTCAAGTATTTTCAGTGTTTTATTTTCTTTATGACTTCCCTAACCTCGGGTTCCTGACTTCCCCTGATGCTCTCACAAACCTGTGGGTAGAGAGGTTATAAACTCTAGAGAGAGATCCTACTATGTTGCTTTGCTAAGTGGACATGTTCATTTGCCTTCTAAATATTTATGTTAATAGCTCTGAATTAGTGCTGCTCTCGGCTTCCTTTAGAGAAATGTCTTAGTGATGGTGAGTAATGCAGACACTCAGAACCAATCAAAGTGCTGATAACTACTGAGTATTTGAAGCTTGGCCCTAAGTGAGGCATCTGTATCACCCTTTCCAAGGCTCGGGGAGGGTTACACCAGATGTGAAAAGAATGTAAGAGCTGGAGGGTAGAGCAGGACACAGTAAAGTACCTTATGACATGGCCATTATTCTCATGAGCCACTCTGTGGTTACCTGAACACCATCAGGACCATCAACACCCTACAATGGATGGGAGAGGGGTTCATGATATCCCATTGTGATGATTTAAATGAGAACGTCCCCTAGGGTTATATATTTAAATGTTTGGTTCTTACTTGGTGGCTGTGGCCTTGTTGGAGGTTTGTCACTGGGGGTGGGCTTTGAGGTTTCAAATCCCATGCCAGGCCCAGTCTCTCTCTCTCTCTCTCTCTCTCTCTCTCTCTCTCTCTCTCTCTCT
>NW_021604600.1:4458537-4461756 GCF_004785775.1 Grammomys surdaster
TCTCTCTCTCTCTCTCTCTCTCTCTCTCTCTCTCTCTCTCTCTCTCTCTCTCTCTCTCTCTCTCTCCCTCCCTCCCTCCCTCCCTCCCTCCATCTCTCTCTCAATTATACAGATTAGATGATTAGATGTAATCTCCTCAGTGTCTGCCTGCCTCCGTGTTTTCCACCATGATGCTTATGGTACCCCTCTGAAACTGTAAGCAAGCCCTCAATTAAATGCTTTCTTCTATAAGCTGCCTTGGTCATGGTATTTCCTCATAGCAAGAGAACAGTGACTAAAGTCACCTTTTCTGAAGAGCTAGTGCTAGTTAAATGGTGCTGGGGAGAGGGGAATCATTTTCTTCCATGTTGTAGCCTCTGATAGTTCCCATGCTCCAGTAAACAATCTCCTCCACAGACTCCTGCAAGCAACCCTAATTAAGCTTTAAAATACATATTTTGTACCAGTAAAACATGGTAACTATTCATGGGACACTATGTTGCAGACATCTCTCTATGAATTGGTCCCACATTGTGTGTGCATTTAGTTTACCTAAATGGCACCAAATGGCATTAATTCTGTTTTATAAATTGACTTTATTTTGCTTCTTTCCTTCCTTTCTCTCCCTGACCCTCAAGACAGGCTGTTATGTAGCTCAGGCTAGCTTTGAACTTACAATGTAGCTCAAGTTGAACTCAGAGATTCTCTTGCCTCTGCCTCCTGAATGTGGGGATTATAGATATGTTCCTACATGCCTGGATTTGTTTTTGCTTGTTTGTGTTTTCAGATAAAGTCTCAGTACTCAGCTTAGGCTGGTCTGAAATTTGCTATGTAGTACAGGCTGGCTTCGAACTCGTGGTCCCTTTGCTTATGCCTTCTAAATTCACAAATTGCCTTTTTACTACAAAATTTACATAGAGACCAAAACCAGAAATTGGTAGCTCTCCCTCCTCCATAGGTCTAGATCTTAAACATTATTATTGTTATTATTATTATTATTATCTTATGGGACAGGAAGGTGCTATAGATTCTTTTTGTTTGTTTGTTTTGTTTTTCGAGACAGGGTTTCTCTGTGTAGCCCTGGCTGTCCTGGAACTCACTCTGTAGACCAGGCTATCCTCGAACTCTCAAACTCAGAAATCCGCCTGCCTCTGCCTCCCAAGTGCTGGGATTAAAGCCATGCACCACCACCGCCCGGCGCTATATATTCTTTTTTTTTTTAAAGATTTATTTATTTATTTTATTTATGATTACACTGTCGCTGTCTTTGGACACACCAGAATAGGGCATCCAATCTCATTACAGATGGTTCTGAGCCACCATGTGGTTGCTGGGATTTGAACTCAGGACCTCTGGAAGAGCAGTCAGTGCTCTTAACCCCTGAGGCATCTCTCCAGCCCCCGCTATATATTCTTAATAATAATTTAAAATGTAAAATCCTTTCGGCTTGAAGTCCATAACATAATAAGCCACTATCTGCAGTTGGCCCACAGGTCATAGTTTACCAACTTATAACACACATGATCAGCTACACTCTTATTTACATAGTCTCCATGGGTAGACACATGGTGTTCTGTGTCCTGTCCACAGTAATTCTAATCCATTACTGTAAGCAGTATGGTAGGAAACGAGCCTGTGTGGTAGTAAGGGACAGATTCCTAGAATAGTTATTGAGCCAAAGTGTGTGACATTTTACTCTTTGGCTTATATTTATGCATAGTTACATCCTGGTCAAGTACACAGGAGAAAGCCTCTCTTACTATCCCCTCACGGACACTTGATACAGCCTAGACATCTCCTGGTGTTTCCCTGTTTGCTCTTCATTTAGTTCCTAAGGCACTTGTTTCACCTCTGAGTTCATTACTTATCAGTTCCTGGATTGTGTCTTTGCCCATTTTCCCTTGTGACTTTTTTCATAATGTATAAGAAGATGTTCCTGTGTGTGTGTGTGTGTGTGTGTGTGTGTGTGTGTGTGCAGACAGACTGCACATGTGCATTGGTGGATGTGGGGGGGGGCAGAGGTTCACGTCAGGTGTTTCCTTCATCATCCTCCACCATACCTTTTGAGACACGGTCTCTCATTGCACTTGACACTAACTAACTCAGCCAGACTAGTTGCCCAGAAAATCCCATGATCCTTCAGTCTTCACCTCCTCAACACTGGATGAGTCCTGGTACACTTGGCTTTTTACATGAGTACTGGGGATCTGAATTCAGGTCCTCATGATTGCGAGACAAATACTTTACTATTTGAGCCGTCTCCCCAGCCCCTGTAAGAACTGTTTACACAGTAGAGATAATAACACTGCATTAAAAAAATATTAATACTGAAATTCTCCCAAGTGGCCTTTATGTCACAAGACAATTTTCACTAAAACTCTTATGCCCTGCTTTCACTGTGATACTAATTAAATAAAGACTGATTTTCCATGAAGTCATCTCTTCACAACGCTGAGCCTTTATGGAGTGCACTTTCTCCCAGTTTTTGACCTTGTTTCTGGTGATGACTCTTCTGGTTTACAAGTTTTGTTTTGTGTCTCCTGAGGATTGATGGGCTCCTTTACGAGAGTGTTCGTGCTTCAGGAGAGTGTTCGTGCTCAGGTCACCCCTCCCCACCATCTTTATAGGATGCTCTCCCATGTTCTATTTTAGTGTTGCCATGCTTACCTTACAGGCTGACCTTTGGCCCACTTAGCATTTAGTTTGAGGGTGGGGTGGTACCCAGGGGAGGCTCCCCTGCTCTGAGGAGAAGGGGAGGGAACAACGAGGAGAGAGATTTGTAAGGATGGGAATGGAAAGGCAGGAGAAGGGGGGCTGTGATCGGAATCTAAAGTAAATTAAAAAAAATTAAGATTCAGTTTCAACTTTGTTTTATTTATATATTTTTAAAGGGACAACTCAGCTTTCTGCCACTATATAGGTACCTTTAGCCACTGTCTACAAAGCCAGGGATTTCCACGCATATTCTTGAGTCTAACAGGACTCATTTAAAAAACTCACCAGCTATCAAGGAACTGAGTATTATTCATGCTGGCTTTAAGGTCAAGAATTCCTTGAAATACAATGCGTGCCTTATCTTTCCCTGATTTATATGTCAAAGATCTTCTCTGTGGTTTTCATTCATGCTGATAAGGTTGTTTGTGTTTCCTGGGCATCATGGAATTGAGAACTACTATTTCTCTCTCTCTCTCTCTCTCTCTCTCTCTCTCTCTCTCTCTCTCTCTCTCTCCCTCCTTGCCG
>NW_021604600.1:4461856-4469406 GCF_004785775.1 Grammomys surdaster
TCTTCAGTTCTAAGCCTGAAGAATTCTAAGGGAAGCAGATTGCAAAGTGGCCTTTGAAAGGTATCAGTTAGACAATTGAAAGGTATCAGGTACTGGCTTTGGGGGCCACCTTGGTCATTTCCAGCTCTACTGTTCACAGGTGCGTGGTCTGGCCACATGGTTCACCCTTTACCTCTTTGAACCTTGACTCTGTCTTGTATCAAATAAAGCTAATACTTATATAACCTGCCTCCTGCAGAGAACTAGGTACATTAAACGAGGCCATAATCCATTGTGTCTGAGGTTACCCTTTGGCATCCCCCACACACACACTTGTGTAACCATTGTGAATCTCTGTGTGTGGATCAAGTGTGTGCATGTGAGTGTGTGTAGAGATCAGACGTCGATGCTGAGTGTGTCTTCCTTAGTCTCTCTTCACTTTATTCTTTTTTTAAGATTTACTTTCATTTTATGCGTGACTGTTTTGCCTGAGTATACGCATGTGTGCCATGCACATGCTGGTACCCACAGAAGTTAGAAGAGGGTTTGGGATCCGTGGAACTGGAGTTATATATGGTTGTAAGCTGCCATGTGCATGCTGGGAAACAAACCTCTGCGAGAACAACAAATGCTTTTGGCCACTGAACCGTGTCTTTCCGGCATCTCCACCTTCTTTACTGAAGTAGGGTGTCTCATGGAAACTGGAACTTGTTGATTTAAACTAGCTGGCTGGAGGTCTCCAGGATTCCTAACTCCACCTCCCTAGCGCTGGGATTAGAGGCTGTGCCCAGCTTTATTTTGGTGTTGTTTTTGCTTTTGTTTTTTAAGTAGGGGCACTGGATCTCAAGCTCTGGCCCTCATGCTTATACTGCATGCACTTTACTGACCGATCGATCCATTGCCCCCTGACTTGTCTAAGTTTAGCCTTCAACCTCATTCCACATTGGCTCTTTACTTCTTTTCAGCATCTGGCTCTTAACAAGCTAGCTCCAGACCTACTACACAGTTACTCAGCTGACCCTTGACCCTATACCTTATTGTTGCCTGGGGTCCTGCTCTCCTTGAAAACTAGCATCACTTCATTTCCATTCTTGTTGGTAAAACCTTGGCCCACCTACAGTGACTGCCTCTGCAGTCAGAGCCCCCCGTTCCCGAGTGCACTGATTGGCTTCTGGCTGGGGCCCTGCCACTCTTCCTCCCTTTCTTGGCCTGAGTTACCGAAGCCCTGGATGAACTTGTGGATCATCACTGTTTCTTAATTCTCCCAGGGGACATCTGCATCTCTGAAAGGATGCTGGAGAATGACTCACACTGCCAGTATTCCTGAAAGGGTGACAAAGAAGGATGTCCGGCCCGTCTGTTGACCTGGGGCAGGTCACTGGTGGTGTCACGAAGTCCAGGGCAGTTTCTCTGAGTGTGGCTTTTGCTCTCACCTTCTGCCTCACAAAACAGCCATTTATGTTGACTGTGCTGGCTATAAACTCCTGAGATAGTTACTCATCTCTTTCCTGGATAGATAGGTGTGCTGAAGGATGACTAACTGTAGCCCTGCCCTTTACCTATGAGCAGTGTCGGTGGTCCAGGAGACCAGGGGCATGCCTCCTCACTCTGATGTATCTGGCCCAAGGGCTCCTAGAAATTCCAAAATCTGAGCCAGTGGTAGCTTTGGAAAAAGAGTGGAGGCAGCAAGCACAGTTCTTCCTTTTTCTCTTTTTGCCAAAAGAAACCCCCCAGCTTGAAGTGACTTAAGGAAGGAACCCAAGCAGAACAGATGGCTAGACCCAAGGTGCATACGAGCCACCAAGTCTTGCTCTACACATGGCTCTGTCTTCCTCTGAGTAGCTCTATCCTTATGCTCTTCTGCCACAGAGATGAGGATGTCTTCCAGCAGCTTCTGGTCTGTACCTTCTCTCTCAGCAAGCCACAGAAAGAGAGCACTTTCCACTGACCAGAAATCCCTGAGCCAGTGAGTGTGGCCTGGGAGATGGAATGTCTGCTGAGCAAGGTCCTGTGCCTCAAAGTGTTGGGGAAGACATGGTTTTGGGGAACTGAGCATTGGTAGCAACCCAGTCCGTGTGAACTGAGGGTGGAGGAAGGGTAGTTTCCTCAAGCAGAGTCAAGATGCTGTTATGAAAGGAAGGAAGAGTTAGGTCTTAACCAATACCCGTCACAGAGATGGAGCGGGAGAGAGAATGTAAGAGAAAAGGCAAGACTGCTAAGGATCACAGCCATTTATACTGGGAAGAAAGAGACTAAACACAATTATAAACAGGCATGGTGGGGCCCAATTGTAACCTCTAGGGAGGCTTAGGCAGGGGACTGACTCCCAAGGGTAAGATTCAGCATATAGAATACAGTGGACTATTACTGGTCATAAAGGGAATGGAATTATGAGGCCTGCAGCACAGATGGGCCCTGGGAACAAATAGTTGACTTTAGATAGACAAAAAGATCTGTGTCTTTCGGGGGCTTGCAGGGGAGAATGGGAAGTTATTTGATGGTATATTACATGTGTTGTATAATTCAGTTTTACAACGTGGGATGGTCTTGGGAGATGAATAATGGTGATGGTTGTACAAGAGTAAATGTCCTCAATGTTGTCAAACATGGCTTTAAAGATGGTTAAAATGTCAACTGGCTGTGGGGCCCACAACTGTAACCACAGCCCTTGGGAGGTGAAGTCAGGGGGATTAGAAGTTCAAGACTAACTTCGGCTATGTAGAGAGTTCAAGGCTACGTTGGACTACATGAGGCCCTAGCTCAAAAAAAAAAAAATACATACACAGAGGCTGGCAAGATGGCTCAGTGGGTTAAGGCAATTACTGCCAAGCCTGTTGTCCACTGACCTCCACATGCATGCAACGGTACACTCAAGCATCTGTGTACACAGCCACACCAATAAACACGACATTAATTAGTTAATTAAAAACTTATACACATACAGACAAAAAAGAGAAATATTTTTTTTGCCAATATTCTGACTTACTCCTTTAATGTCAAAATATGAGAAGTAGAGACAGAAGGATCTGTAAATTTCAGGTCAGCTTGAGTTAGAGAATGAGTTCCAGGCTGGCCTAGCCTGAAGAGTAAAACTCATTATCAAACAAACAAACAAACAACAAATAAGTTAAAATGATGCATTTTATATTATGTAATGATAGAATAGATAAGCTATTCTAGCTGGGTCTGGAAAAAAGGGCTCTTTTTGTCCTGTGTCTTTAACAAAATATTAACCATAACTTTCCTCAAGATCTTCCATCAGAAGAGGCCAATGAGCGCTTGGTGGATGTGGCAGAGTAGCTTAGATCTTCTGGACCCATCACCCAGGAGGAACAATTTCTGTGTGGACAGTGAGATCATCATTGGCAAAAGACGAGGTCATTCCCTGGATGCTGGGATCTGTGTGGGGACGTCAGCATTACTAACACAGAGAGAGGTTCAGTCATTGGCCTGTGGATAGCAGAAAGAGAAGCTTTTGGCAAGAGACAGCTGTCTATATTCTAGACAAGTATTTTACTGCAGGCAATGAGGTAAGTGAGCGAGTGCTTATGTGTGTGTGTGTGTGTGTGTGTGTGTGTGTGTGTGTGTGTGTGTCTAGTCCTGGAAACCCAGGATCTTTTGCGTTATGTGAAAGCTCTACCATCAAGCTATAGCCACATTTTTAAAAAAACACATGGTTTTATTAAGTTTTATTTTTCAAGATATAGTCTCATTATGTAGCCCTGGCTGTTCTGGAACTCACTATGTAGACAAGGCTAGCCTTGAATTCATAGAGATGAGCTCTGTCTGCCTCTGCCTCTGGCGTGCTGGGACTAAAGGTGTGTACCTGCACACCTGCCTTCTGGCTTACCCTCATTCTTTTGATTGACTGTTTTTAAGCTTTTGTAACTGGAAGATACTGCTGGTATCTTGTTGAAAGACCCCAGAGTGGCAGCTGAACATCCTGCCATGCACAGGCAGGTCCCCCACGATGAAGAGATCCCTTCCTCAATGTGACTAGCACACGTCCACACACCCACAGACACTCACGCCTTCACCTCTACCTTCCTAGATGCCTTCCTGGTCTTTGTTAATTTTCAATGAATCATGGGACGTTTATAGCATAAAAACACACTCCTAAAATTAGCCTGTTGCATAATGCCCTTCAAGGCTAAGGGCCAGGCAATCAGTGTGCTGCATTTGCGGTTCTGCAATGGGGCTCTGCTTAGGGCCCTGGGAGGTGGAGGAAGGAGGGAGGGGCACCAGGAGGCACCTGTGACCATTTCCTCTTCAAGATGCAGATGTAGATCTGCCGAGTGTGACATACAACAGACTTTCTGGAGATTGTAGGGAGATTTGGTGTAAGGAAAGGAAGGCATATGGGGGGGGTATTGAATATGATATGGTTTTGAAATAACCAATCAAACATTTGACATTATACTTGATATTTCTGTGTTACTGGAAAAGCAACACCATTTGAAGATGCTACAATTGGACACATTTGATCAGAAATTCAAATTTCCATTTCAATTGTCCATGATTCTCTGTCTAAAAAAGAAAAAAAAAAACAAAAAAATAGAATCAAAACCAGAAAAGTGTAATTGTTTTATTCTAATTATGCTCCTCCTCCATTTTTGTTTTATGTTTTTGAGACATGAGTGCACTCTGCAGCCCTGGTTGACTTCAGACTCCTCCCCGTCCTGGATCACTGCAGGGATGGCCGGGAGCTTCTCCACACCCAGCTCTGTCTGCTGCGATGAAGTGCTTTTCCCTAGCCAGCTTCTGGATGGATGAGCTAAGCTCAGGTCCTTAGCTTCCCTTGTATGTGTGTGGTTCACACTTACTCTTAAAGGTTGTGTGTGGGCATGTACTCTGCATATATGCAGAGGTCAAAGGGTAACTTGTGGGGGTCAGTTCTCTCCATCTACCATGAGGCACTGAGGCCAAGCTGTCAAGTTTGTTGGCCAATGCCTTTATCTAATGAGTCCTCTCACCAGCCCTGGTTTGGGTTTATGTGATTATTTTCCTTCTAGGCTTTCTTTCCTATAGCTCAGGTTGGCATTGAAACTGTTGTACAATCAAGGCTAGCATTAAACTTATAATCCTCCTGTTTCTACATCCCAAGAGCTGGAGTTATAGCCATGTGCTATAGGACCTGGCTCAATTTAAAATTTTTTTTGAGACAGGGTCTCACTATGTAGCCCTAATTAGCCTGGAACTTGCTAGGTAGACCAGACTAGTCTGGAAGTCAAAGAGATCCACCTGCCTCTGTCTTCTGAGTGCCAAGATTAAAGGCATGTGCCACTATGCCCAGCTCAATTTTAATTTGTTTGTTTGTTTATTTATTGTTACAGCAGGGTCTCATGTAGCCCAGGCTGGTGTTGAACTTACTTTGTAGCTCAGAATGACCCTTCTGTTATAGTCCTGTTTCTGCCTCCTAAGTGCTGGGCTTCTAGGTGACCACCACCTCACCCAGACTTTATATCCAGCAATGATTCTTAAATTCAGGGAGCCGTTTTACCTTTCAGTTTAAAAACAAGGACTGGGGAGATGAGTTCAATGGGTAAAGTGCTTGGCAGAGTTCAGATCTCCTGAACAAGCATATGAAGTCGGAAAGGTGTGGCAGCCACCTGTAACCCCAGCAGTGTGGAGAAAGAGACAGGGAATACCCTGGGCAAGCTGGATAGATAGACTAACCAATCAGCAAATTTTGTGCTCAGTTGAGAGACTTCACCTCATTAAATAAAGTGAGAGTGATGGAGGAAGACAGCCAATGTTAACTTTGGGATCTCTCTCTCTCTCTCTCTCTCTCTCTCTCTCTCTCTCTCACTCACACACACACACACACACACACACACACACACAGATACACACATACAGACACACACACACAGAGACAGAGAGAGACAGAGAGATATATACACACAAAGCATGCAAGCAAGCAAGCACACACACATGCATGCATGTGTGTGCACACCACTTACACATACACACTAAGGGGGAAAAATAACCAAAAAGCTGTGCTTAGTAACACTTGTCTATAATCCCTACATTTGGGAGATAGAGGCAGAAGGATCAGGAGTTCAAGACCATCCTGTGCTACACAATGAGTCTGAATCTAGCCTGAACTCATGCAAGTCCTTATATCCAGAAAACCAAACAAAATAAGACGAACAACAGCAGCAATACCTTCCACAACACACCCTAGCCTGTGTTAACCTTTGACAGTGAGAGCCTGTGTTGTTATCTACAGAATCCATACTCAAAACCGCACAACAAAGTTACTCAAGAAATTGAAAACAAAAACTTACAATGCTTTAAGCCAGTTTTCAACATCTTGTTGGGTCGCATTTGTAGCTCCTTGGAATGCCTGTGGTCTATGGTTCACAGAATAGAGGCACCAGGAATGTTGTCTGTGCATTGTTCATAGATTTATGGGCCATTAGTCTACTATTTTTAAACAAAAGAGCCCAGAACACCAACCCAGACTCAAAATCTTTGACCTATAGTTTGTCCTGCCTACAAGATGTGCTATGGTAAAGGTGGAGTAAAAACGGGGTATGGTCAACCATTAACAGTCTAGCTTGAGACCCATACCATGAGAGTAAGCCCATGGTGACACTGCCCAGAAGGTCAGAAATCAGAGGCTGGATAAACCAGACACCTAGGATAGAACCAAACATGACCAAAAAAAAAAAAAGTCAATGCAATGATTCCTAATGATACTCTGCTATATTCATAGACAGGAGCCTAGCATAATCATTGTCAGAGGGGCTCCACCCAGCAGCTGATGGAAACAGATGCAGATGCAAAGACCCACAGCCAAACATTAGGTGGCATCAGGAGAATCCTGTGAAAGAGGGGAAGGAAGGATTGAAGGAGTCAGAGGGGTCAAGGACAACACCAGAATATCCACAGAATCAACTAACCTGGGTTCCTGGAGGCTCACAGGGAGCCTGAGCTAGGCCCTCTGTATACATGCTGTAGTTGTGTAGCTTGTTCTTCTTGTGGGACTTCTAACAGTGAGTGTGAGCCATCTCTGACTCTGTTGCCTGCTTTTGGGATCCTCCCACTGGGTTACCTCATCCAGCCTTAACACGAGGGGAGGCACCTAGTCTCATTGCAACTTGATGTACCTGTTTGGTTGATTTCCCTGGGAGATCTGGGCTCTTCTGAAAGGAAATGGAGGAGGAGTGGATGGGGGTGGGGGTGTTAGGAGGGACTGGGAGGACAGGATGTCCTGAAGTCAGGATATAATATATGAGAGAAAAAATTTTTTAAATTAATTACTCTTTCAAAAAAAAAAAGCTTTAAAACCTAACATTTCTTTTTTTTTCTGTTTGTTATCTTATCCATTAACTCACTAACTAACCTTTTCTTCTCTTACTGGGATAAAATATTAAACGGTGCTTTTGATAAAAAGTGGATTTTTTGCCGGGCGGTGGTGGCGCACGCCTTTAATCCCAGCACTTGGGAGGCAGAGGCAGGCGGATTTCTGAGTTCGAGGCCAGCCTGGTCTACAGAGTGAATTCCAGGACAGCCAGAGCTACACAGAGAAACCCTGTCTCGAAAAACCAAAAAAAAAAAAAAAA
>NW_021604600.1:4469806-4472934 GCF_004785775.1 Grammomys surdaster
GCCTGCCTCTGCCTCCCAAGTGCTGTGATTAAAGGCGTACGCCACCACTGCCTGGCTGGATTTTTCTTATTACATCTGTTTTCTACAGAACTTGGAAATTTTGGAGAAGGAAGAAAACAAAATAAATTTAGAAGCTGGCAGAGTGGCTCATACTTGTAATCCCAGCACTTACGAGACAGAGGCAGGAAGGTCATGAGTTCAAGGCCGCCAGGGGCTGCAGAGTGAGAGCTTCAGAATAAGTGTTTAAGGGCAGTAAAGCTACTCGGATCTGGAGTTTGCATCTGATCTTCAGTGAGATGCAGTCTTTGAACTTTGACTTACCTCACAGGACAGGCATGAAGAGTAAATAGGTCAGTGTTTGCCAACCATTCAGTGCCCAGACTGGACTGGGTTACTGACTATTAATTGGCATTATTATTGATAACAGTCTGATGGCTGCAATAACAAAGGCATAGCAAAGGTTTCTGGTTTTCTATTCTTTTTTTTTTTTTTTTTTGAGGGTGGTGGGGAATGAACATTCAATACCAGGATGAAACTTTTGGTGATTCTCCTGTATTAGCCTCTTGACTATTGGAATTGCAGGCATGAGGCACTATGCCTGGCTTAAGGTTTCTGATCTTAAAAGATAGTTTTTCACTGTGAATGTTTCCTTATTTACAGTAATAAAAAATATTGCCCTCAATAGCTTCAAGACTGAATTCTGTATTGTATTCTTTAGGACTACAAATTCACCTCTGGATTCCCTCTTTATGTCCAAAGCAACATGGTCAAAATAGAAACAATACATATCTAAATTCAGAGTTGGTTTATTTTTAACTTTTTACTAAAGTGTAGCGTATACAGAAACCCTGCTGCCTCAGCACCATCAGTTACCACCCACTGAGCACACCCGTGGCAGCATCCACACTGTGACACAGTATTGATGCACTTTTTGGCCTGGTGACCTCCCAAAGCTAACAGGATGGCCAGCTTTGCTCATTGGTGAGCCCTGCAGCATTTGGGGTGTATTTTCTTGTGTCTACCTTCTCTTTCTTCTTTTTGAGGTTTGTTTTCTCATTAACCAACACACGTAGGATCCACTCTCTCCTCATGCTTCTCTCATCAAAACATTATCATCGTTACGTGTAGTATCTCATGAAGGCTCAATAAAGCTGTTAATATTTATTAAGTCTAGTTGAGACGTGGAGAATGAACAGGCTTTTTCCAGAGTCAGGGAGCAATGTAGGTGGAAGAAACAGTCTGTCTAAAGACTCAAAGGGCGAGTGGAATTCAGAGGCTTTGAGGAACCGACAGTAGTCAGGTTTCTGGAGCAGACAGCCATGTCTAACCATTTTCAGAACTGTCACACCCCAGCTGTGCCCTACATTTTCCTATGAACATAGAATACACAAGTAACAATGTCATCACCCTCCAAGTGAATATCCTCCTACATACAGGAGGTTTTAGTTGCATGCATAAATGTATGTGTATATGTGTGTCCTCGAATGTGGGTGCATGTGTGTGCAGGCATATGTGGAGGTCCTAGCTTGACACTGGGAGCCTTCCTCGATCACTCCCCACTCTCTCACTGAGGTGGGGTCTCTCAGTTGGAGCCAGAGCTGGTCAATGCATCCATTTTGCTGGTCAGCTTACTCTAGGGATGACCCTGTCTTCTAAGCACTGGGATTACAGGCGGGCTGCTGTGGCTAGCCAGCATGTATAAGGGTTCTGGAGATCTGAACTGTGACCCTCACACTCAGATGGTTAAGTGTTTAGCCACTAGCTGTTACCCCAACTCATGGGGGTCTTATTTCTGTAGCTTTCAAAATCTGACCTTTGTTGGGCCTGTGCGTATGTTATATGCACATAGCTAGCAAATATTGCAAGGTTGTGTTTCAAACTCTACCTATGCTCATTTTCCCAGTTTTAGTATTGGTTGATTCTTGCTAGAGTCTACCAATCTAATATTGAAAAGATTATTTATATTGCTTTACTTGATTTTTCCCCCGTGAAGATATTGCATCTTTATGTTTATTGACCCTTTGGTTTCTCTTTTCCTTTTCTTTTTTTCCTGTGCCTTGGCATGCCTTCAACCACTGAACTGTTACCTCAAGCCGAGGTCTCCCTTTGTAGTCATTATCTAACTTGAGTAACAGGACACAGGAAAAGCAAGAATGAAAAAGGAGAAATGGAGCTTCATAATCATACATATAATGTAAGACAAGTTGGTACTCCGATTAGGCCCTAAGCAATGGCTGCCATGGATTAGGCCCTCAGCAATGGCTGCCATGGATTAGGCCCTCAGCAATGGCTGCCATTTTTATTGCTTTACTATTGTTGGAAAGATGAAGAAGATGATAGGAACATGGCCCATTGTCACTATGTCTTAGTGTCCTACTGAATGTCCAGCAGAGTCTGGCTGAAAGGGATTGTGAAATAGCCAATGTGTCTGGTCATCGATGATTCAGATAATCATAGGTTATTGTGACATGGGTCCTGGTGGCTTCTATAAGAAAGTGGGTTGCTCAGGTTCAAACATATCCTGACATTTGACACTGAAAAGAAGATTCATTTCCTGCAGTCAGGTTGCCCCAGGCTCCAAGCCACCACATGGGCTAAACAATCACAGAGCTGTTCCCACAGCTGTTCCCACTGGGTTTTAAAACACAGACATTCACTATAGTTTCTGGAATTTTCCATGGAATACATAACTCAGCACAGGCCTGAAACTAGCATGTGTCACTTTGTAAATGGAGTCCTACTTCAAGGACAGATTATATCTCCAGTGAAGAGGGGTGGGGGCTCCATAGGGAATCTTCTTTCCCAGGGGCCCATAGTTAGAAAGACATACACGGTTACTAAAGAGGCCTCTCAACTTTCATGGTTCATTCAGTGCCTAGCCTCAAAATAGCTGGCTCCAAAAGTCTTCTTTATGTGTTGAGAACTTACTTAGCCATTTGGGAAAAAAATGCATGTATATTAAAAAATCAAACATATATTGAAAAGTTAAACATATAAAATTCTACATACATACTTATGAAATTATAATACATAATTATATTGAAAATATTCCCACTCATATTTTATTTCTTATTATATAATTATGACTAATAAATTAATTTGTGTTCTAAAATAGCATCTTTTTTTTT
>NW_021604600.1:4473034-4526542 GCF_004785775.1 Grammomys surdaster
CCACCCTCAAAATTCCCACCCCCTGGGGCATCCAGCCTTCATGAGGTCAAGGTTCTCTTCTTCCACCTATGCCCAGCAGGGCCCTCCACTTTTACATATTCAGCTGAAGCCCTGGATCCCCCCCTAAGTGCTCCCAGGCTGGTGGTTTAGACCCTGGGAGCTGTGGTTGGTTGGTATTGTTGCTCTCCTCAAGGTGCCACAAACCCTTTCAGCTCCTTCAGTCTTCACTCTAACTCCTCTATTGAGAACCCCATGATCAGTTCAATGGCTAGTTGTGAGCATCTGCCTCTGAATATGTCTGACTTTTGAAGGCCTCTGAGGAGATATCCATATCAGGCTCTTATCAGCATGCACTTCCTGTCTTCCACATCAGCATCTACCTTTGGTGATTGCACATGGGATAGATACTCAGGTGGGGTGGTCTTGAGACGGCCCCTCCTTCAGTTTCTGTCCCTCACTTTGTCTCCATATTTGCTCCCTTGAGTATTTTGTTGCTCCTTCTAAGAAGAACTGAATCATCCCCACTTGGTCTTCCTTTTTTATGAGCTTCATGTGGCCTGTGAGTTGCATCTTGGGCATTTCAAGGTTCTGGGCTAATATCCAATAATCAGTGAGTGAATATCATGTGTGTTCTTTTGTGATTGGCTTACTTCACTCAGGATGATAATTTCTAGTTCCATCCATTTACCTAGGAACCTCTCGAATTCATTGTTTTTAATAGCTGAGTAATACTCCATTGTGTAAATATACCACATTTTTTGAATCCATTCCTCAGTTGAAGGACATCTGGGTTCTTTCCAGCTCCTGGCTATTATAAATAAGGCTGCTATGAACATAGTTGAGCATATGTCCTTGTTATATGTTCGAGCATCTTCTGGGTATATGCCTAGGAGTGGTATAGCTGGATCCTCGGGTAATGCTATGTCCAATTTTCTGAGGAACCGCCAGACTGATTTCCAAAGTGGTTGCACCATCTTGCAGTCCCACCAACAATGGAGGAGTGTTCCTCTTTCTCCACACCCTCGCCAGCATCTACTATCACCTGAGTTTTTAATCTTAGCCATTCTGACTGGTGTGAGATGGAATCTCAGGGTTGTTTTGATTTGCATTTCCCTGACGACTAAGGATGCTGAACATTTCTTTAGATGCTTCTCGGCCATTCGAGTTTCTTCCATTGAAAATTCTTTGTTAAGCTCTATACCCCATTTTTTAATAGGGTAATTTGGTTGTCTGGAGTCTAATTTCTTGAGTTCTTTGTATATATTGGATATTAGCCCTCTATCAGATGAAGGATTGGTAAAGATCTTTTCCCAATTTGTTGGTTGTCGTTTTGTCCTATTGACAGTGTCCTTTGCCTTACAGAAACTTTGCAATTTTATGAAGTCCCATTTGTCAATTCTCGATCTTAGAGCATATGCTATTGGAGTTCTGTTCAGGAACTTTTCCCCTGTGCCCAAGTATTCGAGGCTTCTCCCCACCTTCTCTTCTATTAGTTTCAGTGTATCTGGTTTTATGTGGAGGTCCTTTATCCACATAGACTTGAGCTTTGTACAAGGGGATAAGAATGGATCAATTTTCATTCTTCTACATGTTGTCTTCCAGTTGAACCAGCACCATTTGTTGAAAATGCTGTCCTTTTTCCACTGGACAGTTTTAGCTCCTTTGTCAAAGATCAAGTGACCATAGGAGTGTGGGTTCATTTCTGGGTCTTCAATTCTATTCCATTGATCTTCCTGCATGTATATGTGTGTGCTGTATATGCATGTGTGTTCTGTATATGCATGTGTGTGGGCATACCTATGTGTAGGTGTGTGCATGTATGGATGAGTATGGAGGCCAGAGATGGATATTCTGGATCTTTCTTGACAATGCTCCACTTCATTAAGGCATGGTGGGTCTCTTGCTCAACAGAGCTCACCTGTGAGATTAGTGTAGCAGGGTGGCTTGCCCAGGGGCCCTCCTGTCCCTGCCTTCCAAGTGTTAGGGTTATAGGCAAGCCACCACTTGGTGTGGACATACTTGTGTTCTCGAGATCCAAACTCCTGGAGTCCTTTCACCTGTGTGAAAGTGTTTAATCCTCTGACCCTCTCCACAGTCCACAACATTATTTTTATTTATTTGTTTAAGACAGGATCTCACTATATTAGTGTTGGCTATCTTGGAACTCCATATGCAGATCATGCTATAGATCAGGATGTCCTTGAGTTCACAGGGATCCTCCTGCCTCTGCTTCCCAAGTGCTGAGATTAAAGGTGTGCTCAAACGCTGCCCAGCTAATTTCTCAGACTGTAATCAGGTCAGGCACCGCTGTTCTCATTTTTTAAAAACATAATCTTTTAACTCTCATTTTAATTATTTACCCAGGCATGTGTATGTGTCATATGAGTGTATTCAATGTATATGTGGGAGTGGATGCCAGAGGAGGGAGTGGGGTCCCCACCCCTGGCCTCCTGCTGGATTACAGGCAGAAGTGAGCCACCGAGCCATTTCTCCAGCCCCAGACATCTAGATTTTTGTCATGGCGACTGCTGTAAACTCAATTTCATGAAGAAAGAAGATTCATTGCCATTAAAAGGGAAGGTAGAATAGCAAACTAGAGCTGGAGCTGTCCTGAGTTTGTCTTGCAGCGGTTTCTGAGACTCTGGGTATCACTGTGCTTTCTCTGGAAACTTAAAATGTTCACAGCCTCTCTGTGAACTTGCAAGAGCTCCCACCACAGACTGGCCACAAGAGCTGGCACACAATCTGGTGACTGCAGGGTCATTTACTAGGTCCGGAGTTAATATTCAGGGTTTGATCTGGTATCGTGGTCATGATGTCATCTCAGATCTGCCTCTGGAAAACTGCGGCTCGTCGTCTCTAGATGAATGTCTGTAGCAGCAACACCACATTCTTACGTGATCAGAAGAGCTATCCATACAAAAGGGGGTGGGAGGGGCAATGTACTATCATATGAAAACTGCCTTTGAACTCCGTCAGGAGCTGATAACGGGCTACAGAGACATCATAAGGGATCAGTGTTCAAATGGGAATGAAACAAAGGCTTTGGTTATATCAACCAGGGGTGGGAGAGCTGTGATGCGTGAGGAACATTCTTTCATCCTAGCCTAGTGGGATCTCTGTGATTTGAGAAACCACACTAGTGCTTGGGGTCATCCAGACCCTTGGAAGTTCTCAGGGTGGAAATGTGCTGATTGATTAGAGAAACTTGCCCTTTGTTTTGGATCTGTGGGATTCAAGCTTGCCCTGAGTGGGGGAGGGGCTCACCTAGAGGACTAACAGCTAGTTGGTCCAGGAGTCAGGGAGGATCTAGTTTGGTATTTGAAGAAGTTGAAGTGGGTCTGAGGAGTCCAAGTAAAATATCAGAGACAGACATGAGAGTATATATCTTGCTTAACTCTGTGGACCCCTGTGGTGTATGGTGAATCAGAACATAGGACGGAAGGCCTGTGTGGCTGGCCAAGTTTGAATGTGAAATGCTTCTAATGCTCTCTTGTGTTTGAACACTTGGTCCCCAGATGGTAGGGTTGTTTTGGAAGGCTGTGGAATCTATGGAAGATGGTGTCTTGAGACTTAAGCCTCTGGCCCCACTTCTGACCTGTTCTCTGCTTCTTGATGGCAGATACAGTGTGACCATCCACTAACAATCTTCAGCAATACCTTCTGCACCAAGATAGATGGTGTTCTCAAACTGTAAGCTAAGATAGGCCCTTCTTCCCTTAAGTTGATCCCTTGTTGAAGATATTCTCCATTGGATTGACCACGCAGAGAACAACCATCCTGTGGTATGAATCACCTGGTGCTTATACACTGCCTGTCTTTGTATTCCTGTGCCCATAGCTGGACTGTGTTTCTCAGATTCTTCTGCAGTCAGGTGAAGCCATTTAACCAATTTTTAGCCCATCAAGAATGCCTGGAAGAGAGACTTATTTCCAGGCCCGCCCACAGCAACCTCTTACAGAACCCTTTATAGTCTCTTTCTATATTTGCTGGAAGATACCCAAGGAATGCAATGTGGAGAGCTGAAAGATTAAAATATCCTGATAGCCCCAGTGATCACTTAGTGGAAAATGCTGTGTGGACAGTTCTGTGAGCAATGAACTTATTTTTATTAGGTTACGACATTCATGTGTTGGGGGACACGTTTATGATGGCACTTAACCTACTCTCCTGGAAGCCACTGTAATGGCTACTATTTACTGGGCCTTACTTTAGTCTGTTCACTCAACAAGCCCATGGAGTGGGCCCTTTCCACATATTAACAGAGGAAATGGGAGCCATGCTGGTGGCAGGTAAAGAACAGAGTATTCTGCTCCCAAAATGCAGACCCAAGTACTAAAGTATGCTGTACTGGCTTCCGGTGGGAAAGGACTAGGTAGAAACTAGGTAGGCAAGAAGACCTCATGAGGAGTTACTGCAGTGTTATTAGCTTCAAGCCTGGGAGATGGGGAAACAGGATCTTGTCCATGCTGACTGAGAGGGAGACTCAGGGGATCAGTGAGGACAGGCCTAATGGCAACTGTATAGCAAATGGTGGCTTTATCCTCTCTCTCTCTCTCTCTCTCTCTCTCTCTCTCTCTCTCTCTCTCTCTCTGACACACACACACACACACACACACAGACACATCTATCTATCTATCTATCTATCTATCTATATCTATCTATCTATCTATCTATCTATCTATCATCTATCTATCAGTCTGTCATCTATCTATGCATGTGTACAGGCATGTGTGTGTGTGTGACAGCTGTTGTGTGGACAGCCTTGTGTGTTATTCCTCATCTTCCACTTTGTTCTTTTGAGACAGAGTCTTTGCTTACTGGATGCTGTACACACTAGGCTAACCAGCCCACTAGTATCTGGGAATTCTCTTGCCTCTGCCTCCTGCCCTGCCTCTGTATCTCTGTGCGGTAGGTACTCTGGAATTATGACTCACTGGACCACCTCAGGTTTTATGTGAATTCTGGGGATTCAAACTCAAGGTTCATGCTAATGGGGCAAGGACTTTGCCCACTGAGCCATCTCCTCACTTCTAACTTGACTTTTTAAAACAGGAAGGGTGCTGATCTGGGCAGAAACAAGAGAATTGTTCTGGAAGCTCTATTGGGAGGATGTGTGGTGACTATCTTATCTTGCTCTCACAGGGACCAGAGAAGCATAGTGTGCACTGTGATGTTGGGGTAGAAGGAGGCAGGAAACAGGACAGAAGATAAACAGCGTGATGTGAAAGCAGGGCCTAAACCTTTGGCCATACAAAGATGAGTAGGGGAGGCCTGTGTCCCTGCCCTGGTTTACAAGGCAGTCAATTGTCTGGGTGTATCTACCTCTGTCCTGAGTGGATACTTTTAATCTGCCCCAGTGTGCTCAAGGTCTTTAGTCTCTTTGTGTCTCCTTTAATCATCTGAAAGTAAGGACAATGACTAACAGGACTAATCTCAGGGTTGCTGGGAAGAGGTTCAGTGGGAGGGTGGGGCTGGATGCATATGTTGTGCACTATTGGTAAATGCTAGAAATGACCATTACACGCCAAGTCTTTCACATTAGTCCTCTGTCTCCACACACACAGACCAGAGCTCTCAGCCTAGCAGAATCCTGAAACTCAACGGTTACAATAGTGATGAACTCACAGCAGCTAGTTAAATATTTGTAAGACAAAGAAGGGAAATTGTATCTCCCTCCCTCCCTCCCTCCCTCTCCCCCATCTCTCTCAGTCTCTCCTGTCCTTCTGATAGTCTCTTGAAAGCTAATGGAGTATGGTTGAGCTTATAGAATCTTTTCTTCCAATAGTGGCAAACTGTGTGTAACAGAAAATTGACCACTTTAACAATTGTAAGTGTGCAGTTCAGTGGTGTTAAATATTCTCAGCTATTTGTTATCTATCTCTACCATTCGTCTCCAGAATGTTTTCATCTCCCTCAGGTTCTGGAAACCACTAATTAAAAGAAAACCAAACATATTTGTTTGTTTGTTTGTTTGTTTAGAGAGAGAGAGAGAGAGAGAGAGAGAGAGAGAGAGAGAGAGAGAGAGTGAGTGTGTCTGGAGGTCAGAGAACAACTTGCAGAGGTTGGGTTTTCCCCTTCTACCACATAGGTAGCTCTTGGAGACCAAATTCAGTTATCAAGCTTGGAAAAACCCTACTTTTACCCAGGTCATCTTGCTGCATCACCCCCGCCCCCGGCATGGCGGCCGGGCCCAGGGCGGGGTGTTTTGTGGGGGGGGGGGGGTCATGTATCCCGGCGGGCATCAAACTTTCTGGGTAAGTGACCACTCACGGCGCCGCCACCTAACCCACCGCCCCCCCTGCACTCACCTCCCATGTGCTGGGAGGGATTACAGGTGTGCATCACCATGTCAGGTTCTGTGTGGTACTAAGGAGAGGACCGACCCCGAGATTCAGTGTGTGAAACATGCTCCCCACCAACTGAGCCCCATCCTAGCCCCATCTTTCCTTTGTATTTATAAACCTGACTGTCCGGGTACCTTATATAAGTCGAATCACATTGTCCTTCTGTGACATTTCACTGGTTTTATGGTCTTAGGCTTTGTCATCCTGAAAAAGTGCTTTCTCTTCTGTGGCATGCAGTAAAGATTATACCTGCCTCATGAAGTGTCCTCCAGGTGAACGTGATACACGTATACAAGGCTCTTAGCCAGCTGCTGGCACAAATGAGTGTGCACGGTAACACCCAAGTGTGTATTCTAAGGTTGGTGGACATTAGTACATATGCACTGTTGTATGTGGGCGTCTATATGAGTATTACAGGTCTGAGGGGAAGTGGTAGAGCTCAGAGGGGGAGGGGGTTCCCCGCCACAAGTGTTACAGCTCTGAAGGGAAAGGTTTCCTGGCAGCCAGGAGCCAAGGAATACCACAAAGCCATTCTGCGTAACAAATTTCATACTACAGATTTATTGGGAGGGAAAAAACCCAGGAGGGTGGCTGCCTCTGCTCAGACAAGAAGCGGTAGAGAACTGAGCAGAAGACAGGGTTTATTTTGGGCTTTGAGGGGCCGGGGTGGGCAGAACTTTCCAGGCTAGAAATTTCCAGGGTGGGGATTACTGGGACTTCAAATCCTGGTCTTGGGCTTTTTACTCTGTAGGGCGGAGCTGGGCCACCTTCGTGGTGATGACAGCAGTTGGAGATCCTCAGGGCCAGAGTCTGGCCACTCGCATGTTGTGAGGGGCTTACAGGTATATTCTGAATTAATGAACTCTGGCACTTTTGTACTGTATCCAGAGCTGTCTTGAGCTCTTTTCATTTCTTCACTCACTGAAGCTTTGTGAGGATGACATGACATTAGCTCAGTCGCTGTCATTTGCAGATGAAACAGTGAACATGAATGAAATTCAGTGGCACTCAGTTATGTGGTTATCTCCTGGCTTGTACAAGCTGTGCTGGGGTGTCAGTGCAGGCAGTGTGAGGGGAGAGGTGCATCTCACTGGTGGTCCCCTGGCTTTGGGTAGATGAGGCTGTAGGTCTCACCCATCCCCAGGTTCCCAAAGTCCACCAGTTTTACCATACACAACAGTGCCATATCGTCTCTACTGCCTCAGACACCCAGCAGCTATCATGTGCTCACTCGCTCCTTGGGCCAGGTGATCAGGGTGCGTGTGGAGAAGGTCCTAGGTGGGAAGGAGGCCCGCGAGGATTGTGGGATGTCAACGGCAGAAGAGCTGACTGTTACTGAGTGTGCAGTCTCTTCTGCTGGGGCCCTCCTTATGCCTGAACACACATGCTGGCCACCTTTGGACCCTGGAAAGATGAGGCACTATGGAGGGGCCTGGTGTATGCTCTGCTCCTGATGCAAGCAGACCACGCCTTTCTTGTTGCTGGCACTAAGCCCAGCAATCATTGATCTCACGTGGCCCTTGCCCTGTTGAGATTAGAAAAAAAAAGTTTACTCTTCTGGGCCACCTCCCATCCAGACTCTATTGCTTTCTGGACACCTTTGGTGAACGTCCCCAGTCCTTTAAAAGGGCAGAGTCTAGCGGACCAGTCTGTGTCCTGGAGATAAATGAACACAATCTAGGGCAGCCGGTGCAGCTCCTGGTACCTCTGGCTCGGACCTTTTGGAACAGATGTCTGGGGAGGTGAGTCTGTTGCCTGGGCAAGGGCACTAAGGATGTGTTTAAAGCTGGGGATGGGGGGTTCTGTTTGGGGGCCTCTGCCACCCGTGTTTCCTGTCTTTCTCCCTACGGCAGACACCGATGTGTAGTATGGACCTACGCGAGGTCAAGGTGAAGGAGACCAGCACAGCTGGCAGATACCGCACGTCCTGGTATGAGCAGTACGTACAACCGTGTATCGTGGAACTTTTGGGCTCCGCTCTCTTCATCTTCATTGGATGCCTATCGGTCATTGAGAACAGTCCGAATACTGGGCTCCTGCAGCCTGCCCTGGCTCATGGGCTGGCCCTGGGACTCATCATTGCTACCTTGGGGAACATCAGGTGAGACCAGATCTCAGCGTTTAGCCTAGTGCCAATCTGGGAACTCTTGGGCACCCACTTATGGTCTTACAAATATGGGGGGTGGGGTCATCTAGCTTTTCAGCCTGTGCCGCCTAGTAAATAGGAGTCATACCGTTGCTATATTTTAAAGTTAGTTTTCGAGCCAACATACACTCTCTGCTCTATACTGAACCCTCTTCAGGTATTCTATTCTAGTGACAAACTTAAGAAATAGGTTCTGTTATTTCCTCAGTTTTATATTTGCAAAAGAGAAAAGTCCACATCACTGATATGCGGTATTTGCTAGAAGGTGGTGGAGCCAGGAGTCAAATTCAAGCTGTCTGACTATAGTGCCCAAAGCTGAGTGTTTCGGGGAGATGGGATCGTGGGGTGCTCAGTACTCTCAGTACTCAGTACTGTGGTACACAGAAAGTGCCGGGGCTTTATCCTGACGAGAGTTAAGTTGGTTTTTTTGTTTTGTTTTTTAAAAGAGGCAGAAAAATGACCCTCCCTTGGTTTTTATCTGGGTAGACGCTCAGTAGGATGGGTTGAGGGGAGGTGGGTTGTTTCCTAGAAGAGCCATGTGCCTATTGCCACATGGCTGTAATGGTGGATATTCAGCTTGGGGCATCTGACTCGGGGAACTGGGATAGGGCTGTTCTCTATCTCACTCAAAATCAGATCTTAGTGAGGACATTGGCTTACTGTTCTCTGGAAAGAAACAATAGATAATTTATTATCTCTTTAAATGGCCAAGGGGGGTTGTGAGTGGGATGAAAGGCACATGACCTATCTAGATAGGCTGGTGGCTTCCTGGCCAGGTGACCAAGGCTAGCCTCTGAGCTTGTGTTTAGTTGTGTGATATAGAAGAGGGCAACATCTGGGTGTCAGTGAAGCCCAGAGTGTGACCAGCAGGCAGAGATCTTAGGTTTTCAGTCTGGTGTGTGGACTGTAGGTACGACACTTTGGCCACATTTCTGAAGGGCCAGCACAAGCTCTGAGGTAAACCATGGATGTTCTCCTTACGTGTTTGTCTCCAAGGCCACCTAGGGCCTGGGTTTAGGGCCCGCTCCACCTATCCCCAGTGCTTCTCACCCCAACACAAAGCTCCTCATGGAAAAATGGGAGCGAGTTGCACATTTCTGCTTATGGAAGGCACTGGGCTGACTCTAGCCTGCAGGCTCAGCTTGGGGGACAGGCTGGAGTACATATTCTCAAGGGACATCCCTGTGGTAAGCCTTGGACCATGGCCTCATGGCTTCCTCTCTTCTTGGTTGTAGTGGTGGACACTTCAACCCTGCTGTGTCGCTGGCAGTCACACTGATCGGAGGCCTTAAGACCATGCTGCTAATTCCCTATTGGATCTCCCAGCTGTTTGGGGGGCTGATTGGGGCTGCCTTGGCTAAGGTGAGTGATCCCTGTGGGGACTAGGGTAGTGGCTTGGTACTGATGGCATCCCCTTCCCCCTCTCTTTCCTTAGGGTTGATACTTCATGCTTAAAATCTTTAAAATCTTTCCATCAATTAAAAAGGCTACTTCCTGGGCCAAGGAGATGCCCCAGCAGTTAAGAGCACTGGCTGCTCCTCCAGAGGACCTGGGTTCAATTCCTAGTACCCACATGGCAGCTCACAACCATCTGTAACTCCAGTCTGAGGGATCTAACACTCTTTTCTGGCCTCTGTGGTTACTAGGCATGCTTGTGGTGCACAGGCATACATGAACACAAACCATATATATATCAATATAAGCGAGTTCTTCTTAGATGCAAGTTCCCCTTCCACCAGCACTGGTGGTAGAACCAAGGGACTTCAGCATTCCAGAGAAGTGGTAGTGGTCTACCATAGAACTTCATCCCCAGGCTGGGGCAAAGATTTCATAGCTCTATACATAATTCCATGGGCTCCTTCCCTCCGACCCTCCTTGCTCTTCCTCCTGTGTATTCTTCCCTTCTGCCCCTTCCGACTCCCACCGGTGCCTGCTCCCCTGAGGCTGACTCAGTTTCAACCCCTCGCTCTGTTTCCTCAAGGCCTGCAGGTCCTGCAGTGTCTTCACCCTCTAGGGCTTGAGGCAAGCTGGATTTGTGCTCTTTTTCTCAGCGAGGGTTATTTAAACGGCATAGGGACCAACATCCAGTATCCTCAGTTTTCAGGTGTGCAAAGCAAGGTTCAGGGAAGTCTTGTAGCGTCTTCGGTTACGTGTGAAAAGGAGAATGAACACGGATATGTCCAAGTGCAGACAGGTCGGAGCACAGACCTGTGTCCCGCTTCCGGCTTCTCTCTCCTAGGCTGAGTGGCTTTTCCTCCACAGGTGGTGAGTCCAGAGGAAAGGTTCTGGAATGCGTCTGGGGCAGCCTTTGGGATAGTCCAGGAGCAGGAGCAGGTGGCAGAAGCCCTGGGGGTAGAGATCATTCTGACGATGTTGTTGGTACTGGCCGTGTGCATGGGTGCCGTCAACGAGAAGACAATGGGCCCCCTGGCCCCATTCTCCATTGGCTTCTCTGTCATTGTGGACATCCTGGCAGGGTAAGTATCCCTCAGAAGTGTGGTGGCCCTGCCCTGTGGCAAATGGAGATAGTGGACTGGCTTTGGGCAGGCAATGGTGGGTAGGTGGTATCAGACAGTGCTAGGTGATTTTTGTCAAGAGAATATGGTCACTCTTCTACTTTATTTAGGGCTAAGTCAGTGGTCTGGATGAAAATTCCTAACTTTCGTAGGAAGCCAGAAATAAATATAAATTTTATAAATAAACCATTACCTTGGGGTGTTACCTCTGTCTTACAGAAAAATTATCTCTACCCCTGGTCTCTTTTATTTTGAGTTTCTTGTTAGTTTTGGGAAGGCATTAAGGAGACATTTGCTCAGGAACTATTTCTCCCTTGAACAGGTAGTCAAACTGTGGTTTAGAAAGGCAAGAAATGAGTTAGAGTTATTGAGAGTCTAAAGTGACAAATCTGGGACAATCACCCACATCTGCTGGAATGTCACTTCCAAAAGTTCCTTCTTTCCATTTGGACACAGAACCAAACCTATCTCAGGGCTCGAGGCTCTGTCCCCTTGGATGGTCTGAGAATGTGGTAGCACAGTAGTAGTAGTGGTACTTTACTGCCCTCTAGTGGCACTGGCTTCACTTACAAGTGTGCTCACCCCCCACCTGGATGGGGTTCTGGACACAGAACCTACTGAAGGCTATAGGACCCAGTTTGAAGGCACTTGTCTGGAGACAGAACCTAGAGCTTCAGGTGTGTCTTGGAAACATGCTCTCTCTGCTGAGCCCAGGGAACATGCCTCTTCTGGTGTGCCTGGGAAACAGACTGCCTCTGGAGGTAGGGTCCAGGTCTGTGGCATGAGGACCTTAGTGGCCAGACACACTACAGTAACCATCACGATGTGCACATTTTGTCATTTGTTCTTGGCTACAGACTATGGGGTGGAGACTTTCATCTCAGTGGATATCCAGAGAGGTTAGACAAAGGTCACAGAGTAGAACTGCCTGGGCTGGACTTTGAATGTAGGTCAACTGGACTCCAAAATAGGTGGCATTCCTTGGACTTTGCTTTATAGACTTTGGAAAGGAACATGTTCCATTTCCCCCTCCTATCGTGACTAAGCAGGTGCTTTTACTGGCCACTTGTTCTGAGAGAGAGAGAGAGAGAGAGAGAGAGAGAGAGAGAGAGAGAGAGAGAGAGAGAGAGAATGATGATGATGGCCATATAGCAATCATCCTTTGTCTGCCTAGAGCTAAGGCCCTTTTACAACATGTGGGATCCACCCAGGAGCCCTGGTATGGAAGGTTAGAGGATGTTTGTTTGGGGCTGACTGCAGGCTTGATTAAGGATGTGGATTTGAGGTAGGACCTTCTGAGATGCTGGTGAACTGGGTACCTATGTGTCTGCAGAGGTGGGATCTCTGGAGCCTGCATGAACCCTGCTCGTGCCTTTGGACCTGCTGTGATGGCCGGCTACTGGGACTTCCACTGGATCTACTGGCTGGGGCCCCTCGTGGCTGGCCTCTTTGTAGGACTACTCATTAGGTAGGAGGGTGATGGGAGTCTCTACAGCTACTAGGTTGGCACTCACTTGGACTTGGAGGAGAATGGGAATCTTCAGAGGGAACTATGCTGCTTCTGCCTAGGGCCTTTGGCTCCAAGTGACAGAAATCCACTTTACAAAGGGGACTAACTGGCTCTTAGGACTGAAGTATTCACGGGTGGCACTGGCTTCAAGTAGTACTCAAATGTGTTTCTAAGGACTTGGGATACTGCTATGGGTGGGCTTCATGTTTAGATTGGCTTTAAAAATATTTTTTATCTAAATTTTTTGTATAATAGATTTAGATCATATTCTTTCTCCTTGGGGCACCAACTCCTCCCAGACCTTCCCCATTTTCCCTCAGCTGTGTCTGGGCTGAGTGTGTAGCCTTCTTGTATCATTACCCACTGCAGTCTACAGGCTTCAGGCCATGCCCAGAGCCTGGTGTGAAACACCACTAATCATTCTGTTGCTGATTTCTGAATGGCCACCATACATATCCTTCCGGACAAGGTATGTGTGAGACCAGAGAGGAAACCGTCCCTTACTTCCTGAGGGAACTGAGCTCAGGAAGCCACCAGTCTAGAGAGTTCTGGGCTAGGAGATTTGTAATGGAAAGCTGGGTCTTTCTTCCAGGGGAATGGAGACCTCACAGGGCAATTTATTTTTAGGCTCTTCATTGGAGATGACAAGACCCGCCTAATTCTAAAGTCGAGGTGAAGAACTGCTGGTGGCGTCCCCACTGCCTGGAGTCCTCAGCTGCTTGTCCTCAGTTGAGGATGGGACAATTCCATTATTTCCTACAGGACCTGAGCTCAGAGGAGCCACCATGATAGCAGCTGACCTTGTACTGGCTTCTCAGGCAGGCAGGCAGGTAGCTGCTGCTTTGTCCTAAGCATACTCCTGGAATCCAGAATTCCTTTGTGCTCATGGACTGGGCCTGGGGCCCAGCCTAAAATCAGGTAGAGACCATGTAGAAAAAAAAGGGAAGGTCTCTTTTCCTGAGAGAG
Source organism: Grammomys surdaster (assembly GCF_004785775.1). Lineage (NCBI taxonomy): Eukaryota > Metazoa > Chordata > Mammalia > Rodentia > Muridae > Grammomys > Grammomys surdaster. The sequence goes on from NW_021604600.1 coordinate 4,486,520, forward strand.
GACAGGACATTGGAGGGCCAAGCAGATGGAGAATGCAGTTGCTAATTACACTGTTCATTTCTCCAGCCCTCTTTCTTTTTCACTGTGTTGGGTTTGGAACCCAATTCATGCATACGAGGTGAGCACTTTGCTACTGAGCCCCTTGCTCTCCCCACCCTCTTTCCTCTTGATGACACTGTTACAGAAGGGCTTTCAGGAGCCCAACGATTTCCTTGCTTCCCCAGCTGCCAATCTGACTTTGTAATAAATCACCTTTTCCTTCCAGATGTCTGTTGACTTGTCTTTTGTTTAAGACATGGGCTCTGATGGAGAGGAAATATAAGTCTGGGTGGAGAGGCTGACTTCCAGAGGCACTGTAGGTACTTATATGGTCCTTCTCATAGTCTGTCTGCACTCAGACAGACCCACTGTGGCATTCATCCTGGAGCTCAGTGTTCATTTACTTACATTCTAGTTAGAAGAACCTGCTGAAAATGGAATGTAAAGCCCAGGGCCTTGATGAATGTCCAGTACTATCTGGATATGAACCAATCCATTCATTGCACTCCAGCTGGGGATGAGGTGGGGGTGGGGCAAAGATGCAGGGATTCTCCATGGAAGAAGAACAGCAACCAACAGCACAGACTGATGGGCTGGTGGCATGTGGGTGAGAGACATAAATAGAATGGAGAAGGGATAAGGAGACACAGTAGTAACACATCTTCCAAGTACAGCATGTATCTATCTTCTTTAAGAACCGAGGGGCATAGATTTGATTCCTAGCACTCATATGGTGGCTCATGACTGTCTAACTCCAATCTCAGGAGTATCTGGCTCTCCACTCTGGCCTCCTGGGCATGGCATACACATGGTGCACAGACCTAAATACAGCCAAAACACTCAGACACATAATCCAAGAACACATCAAAAAGATCATCCACCATGGTCAAGTTGGCTTCACGCTAGAGACTCAGGGTTGGTTCAAGATACAAAAATAGATAAATATAACCCATTACATAAACAGACTGAAATAAAAACCCCATGTGATCATCTCATTAAATTCAGAAAAAAAATATACTTTCATGATAAAAGCCTGGAGAGACTAGGGATACAAGGGACATACCTTAACCTAATAAAGATGATTTACAACAAGCTCACAGCCAATATTAACCTAAATAGAGAGAAACCTAAATTGAGGTTAGAAACAAGACAAGGGTGTCCACTCTTACCATACCTATTCAATATAGTGCTTGGACTCTTAGCTAGAGAATAAGACAACTGGAGGAGATCAAGAGGATACAAATAACTCTGCCAGGAAGTTTGTACAGCTGATAACACACTCAGAAAAGTGGGAGGGTACAAAATTAACAGACAAAAATTGGTAGTCTCTTCTTATATACAAACAACCAGTAGTATCCCTGTCTATAAACAACAGACTGGGAAAGAAATCAGCACTATCTTACAATAAGCTAAACTTTTTACCCCTTGGGATGAGTCTAACCAAGTAAGTGAAGGACTTGTACAATAAAAACTTGAAGAATTGAAGGAGGGAATTGAAGAAGATATCAGAAGGTCAAAAGATCTCCTGTGCTCATGGATAAGTAGGGTTAATACAGTGAACACAGCCATCCTACCAAAAGCAGTCTACTGGGTCAATGCAATCCCCATCAAAATTCCAACACAATTCTTCACACAAATTGGAAAAAAGGTTTAAGCTTTATGAAAACACAAAAAAATCCAGGATAGCTAAGACAATCCCCAATGATAAAAGAACTGTGAGAAGTATCACCATTCCAGATTTCAAGTTGTATTATAGAACTATTGTAATAAAATTTGCATGGTATTGGCAAGACTAAGCAAAGTGTTCTCAGAAGATGAAACACAAGGCTGAGAAACACCTTAAGAGATGGCCAACATCTTTAGTCATCAGGGAAATACAAATCAAAACTACTTTGAGATTTTTATATTACAGGAGTCAGAACAGCCCAGATCAATAAAACAGATGATAGTACATGCTGGCTAGGATGTGGAGAAAGGAAACACTCATTCATTGCTGATGGCAGTGCAAACTCATACAACCATTATGGCAATCGTGTGTCAGTGCCTTAGGAAGCTGGAAATAGATTTATCTCAAGGTTTAGATATACTATTTTTGGGCATATACCCAAAGAACTCTACTTAGACTCTTGCTTATCCATGTTCATTGCTGCTCTATTTATGATAGCCAGAGATTGGAAACAGCCTAGATGTCCATGAATGAACACTGAAAATGTGGTACGTTTACACATGGAATATTACTCAGCTGTTAAAAAATGAAATTGTGAAAGTATCAAAGTAATAAATGGAACTAGAAAAGAAATACCAAATGAGCTCTCTCATGTGGGAAAAACTGCATGCAGGGGCGGCACTCGGGGGTTGGTAGCGGGTGGCCCAAGGACTGGCAACTCGGGAGCCTTTTCTGCCAGCTGGTTCCCACATACACGAGAAGGTCTGGGGTTCCAGAGGCTGGAAACTTTTTGGCGGCAGGCACAGAAGACACGTGGAGTCCAAGAGATGAAAGTTTTATTGTCCATGATGGTAGTTGGATCTGGATGTGAATGCCAGGAGGAGCTCCAAATGCCAGGAGGAGCTCTCTTATATGGTGAGTGGGAAAGAGGAGGGGCTAGGGAGGGGATAAGTTATGGCCCCCCTTTAGCTAACTCATTAATATGTAAATTTCTCGAGGACTGTTAGTCACGCCCTCTACCTGTGTCTTACGTGACTGTAGGTACAAGTTAAATGGAGATTAGACCCCGTGTCAGGGCCCTGGCTTCTGGGGGCATGGCCAGACACCTGCCATCTTGGGGATCCAGGCCCACGAACCAAGATGCCCTCCCATGGCCCGACAATCTCAGACACCAAAAGACAAATAGATGGTTTCCTTTATATGTGGATATTGGTTTTTAAGTCTTTTGTATGCATGCTACAATCCAAATATTACAAAGGTTAGGTATCAAGTAAGGGACTAGGGGGAAGAGATGGACCTCCTAAGGAAGGGGTAATAGAATATATAGTTATGGAGAAACAGGGAGAAAAATGTAGTGGAAAGAAATGCTGGTGTACTAGTGGCACAATGTTGTAGGAGTAACCACTCACTTTCTGATTGGATTTAAAGTCCAGTCCATGAGATGGAACCCGTGTCTGATACTGCTCGGGTGGCCAAGAGCCTGAAACTGGATAGGCCGTTGGCCTATGGAAAAACAGAATGCTGCTGTTAAGGGAACATAGCAGTAATATGGCTTCTATGATGTTTCTGCCATACCCACAGATCAGTGCCTTGCTCAACCTTCATCAGAGAAGATTCCTCTTGTAGCAGATGGGAACTAACAAAGAGACTCACAACTGGACAATATGTAGGGAATAAGAGATTTTGGAACATTCAGTACTAAATAGGATGTCTTCATCAAACCCATGACCTTAGGGCACAGGGATCTATGTTGAAGAAGAGTTAGAAACATTATTAAGAGCCAGAGGGGATGAAGGACTCCAAAGAAATAGCACTTTCCAGACACAACAGGACTGATGCATGTACAGAGATGGTGCCAGATTGCAAAGGGTCTGTATAGGTTCAAGCCAGATGAGGTCCTGGTTCTGAGGTGGGAAAATGGACATAGCTCTCACACCTAAACAAAGAAGGTCTCTACAACTGATATCAACTTACAAAGTTAAAATTAGTTTTCTCCAGCAGAATCTCACTGGGTATGTTAACCACACTTCAGGGCAGGCCTCATGCCCAGCGGGAGATGGTTAACATAGAAGTAACTCAGTGGTAATTTTGTAGACATTTCATCTCCTATTGTTTTGTTTGGGTATTTTTTTTTCTTATTGGTCTTTTGCTTGGATATTATGGTTTCTGATTTAGTGGTTTTTTTTTTTTCTGTAAGCTTTTTTCCCCGTTTGTTTTCTAAAGAAAGAAAGAAAGGGCATGAAGTTGGGTAGGTGTGGAGGATCTTGGAGAGTTGAGGAAGAAAAAAGCATAAACAATAATAAAGGAAAAAATAAAAACATCATGGGCTATTTATGAAAGAAAATAATTTTGTTACTGTAAAGTAGCTCCAGGGACAAACCAAACTTACTGTGGCAGTTTGATATGCTTGGCCCAGGGAATGGTACTGTTAGGAAATGTGGCCTTGTTAAAGGAAGTGTGTCACTGCAGGAGTGGACTTTGAGACCCTCTCCTAGCTGCCTGGAGGACAGTCTCTCCTGGCTGCAGTTGAACCAAGATGCAGAACTCTCAGCTCCTTCTCCAGCACCATGTATGCCTGGATGCTGCCATGCTTCCTGCCATGTTAATGGACTGAACCTCTGAAACTGTAAGCTAGCTACAATGAAATGTTTTCCTTTATAAAAGTTGCTTTGGTCATGGTGTCTCTTCACAACAACAAAGCCCAAACAAAGACACCTGACATTTCTATGCCATAAGCAAAGCACCCAGGGTGAAAGTGAAGGATGCTCCTTACTGGGGAAAAGGGTCTATTACAATGAAGGGCTCGGTTACAATTGGCTGGCAGGGTTTCTGTCTACATGGAACTTCAGAATATGACCTTATTTGGAAATACAGTCTTTGTAGACTCAACTAAGGGAACTATCAAGATGAAACTATGTTGGCATTGGGTGCTAAATTCAGAGAGTTATTGTAAGAGACAGAAAATGCCACACATGGGATGCAGTTACTGAGCACACCACAGGAAAACACAGAGACAGAAGATGTGGGAGAAGGCGGAAGTCTTTTTTCTAGTGCCTTTGGAGGGGACACATCCTTGCGGATACCTCAACTGTATGTCTCTTGGCTTCTAGAATGGCGAGAGGATAATTTTGTCATTTTAAGTTACAAAGTTTGTGGAAATGTATTACATGAGCCCCAGGAAACAAATGCAGGTGGGTACTCTTCTCCTCATCGTCCAGTGGCGTTAGTGGACACCGGAGCTGCTCAAGGTTACAGTATGTGGACAGATTAACTTGCTAAGATGAGCTTTGTTCAACTGCAAGGTCATTTCTGTTCCTGAGTAAGCGACAATATTATGTCTTTTGCCTTGGCTCTTGTCCATTTGTCCCCCACTAAAACAGGGACAGAAAGACATGTCATAACATCTCACTTTAAGTTTACAAACGAGTTCCAAAATCCAATATTCATTTAAAATTTTCAACTACAACCCCCAGGATGGATATGAATCCATCCTCTTAATGCCACATTATGTGTTCAGTGTTGCTCTATAGGAGGGTCTCAGAAAGTACCACACTTAGACACTTGAACTCTCCTGGTCAATTGCCAGACCCAAGCCACCAGTCTTAGCTCTGTAATGAAAGGGAGTGACTTGCCATAGTGTGCTACACTTGAATATGACTTTTATCTTTAATTACCTACTACAGAGATACATGTACACATTGGCACTCTGTAGTGACTCAACAATTAAAATTCTTGAAGTCTTTGAGTGGTATTAAAAGTTTGCGACACAAAACAGCAGCTTATAAAATCCATGTGGCAGAAACCCTTCATGTGGAATACACTCTGTGTTCAGTGAGTGGACTGAACTATCTTTACTGCTCTTCCCCTGGTTTCTGCAAGTATAGCTGAGAGTACACACCCACAGAGCAGCTGACTGTCTACATTGTTTCGAAGGCCAATGAACATGATTGTTATGGTGGGGTCTGTGTGGAGACCACAGAACTTTGCCTTCTATTAAAGCAGTGGTCAAGAGCAACAATGTCACAGGGTTAATGGCATACGTCTGTTGTTTTAACACTAGGCTGAGATGGGAGAATTAAGAGTTTGGGGCAAACTTAGGTTAGACAGACCTTGTATTAGGTTAGACAGATCCCCCAAATAATTTGCCACCTCCAAGGAAGGTGCCCTTTTTGGTATAGGTTATTTTGGGTTAAAAGCACTTGGAAAATAGCCAATGCAAGAGGTGGTGTTTTGACTCTTTTTCTAGAAGCAGGGGCTACCTATGTAAAAGATGCTCCCCTTACCAAGAAGAAACAGTTATGATGAGAGGTGGGGAACTGGGGTTGAGAATTTTATACAGATCTTGTTAAAACCATGTGTCTCCCTTTAGTTCTCTCATCCTAGAGATGTTCCATAATCATTTGTTTTTTCTGCTTGGTAGACAAGCACTCAGAGTTTACGTTTTTTGGGCATTTATCTGGAAGACCCTCCGACATACACACAAGGCTCTGTGTGCTCTCCTCCTGCTGTCTGCTTATGTTAATCTATGCCTCAGGCCCAGCAGGAGACCCTAAGAGAATCAAATCATTTCCTACAACTGTAGTGTGAGAGAAACAGCTAGGATTTCTTACAGTTAGGCTGGCTTGCAAGTCTTATAAAAAAAACAAATAGTATGTACGTCCAACATTAATTTTGCCCTGGAAGTAAAGCAAACCATTATTTGGGATAATGATACTGGCAGTTCAAAGGACTGCTGTACGGGGACTGTTGTGGATACACATGTCCCCTTCTGCTGGCTATGCATGGCAGCTCTGAACTGGCGTGAAACTCAAGTTCTTTTTACTAGTTACAAGGATTGGCCTTGAACTTCTTACATGTTCAGTTTTCTAAATAAAGACATCCTTCAAATTATAGCAAACCAAAGGTAGCCATTTATTGTAGACATTTTACACACAAGCTTCCAAGAAGACATCTAGGTGAACATTAATACGAAATGAATACAGACGTCCATTTACACTTGGAGTGCATTCAGGTGGAGGTGGAGGCTTCGGATCACACAAACTACTCAGCTGCTCCTTCCACTGGGGGTTTCCTAGTTTCCCAATCCATGAATCTTGTCTGTCACTGAGTGCCAGAACTCACAAAATACTTTATCCACTCTACCTACCCAGCTTTGACTCTCAGAGTGATGGGAAGAAGGGCTTTTCTGGTACTGAACACAAGTAGCTTGTCCTTTCTCCTTTCTGAGCAAGCTGGGCTGACACTGCTGTCATCTTTCTAAGGTATGAGATGGACTCAATGGGGCCCAGAGGTGGCATTCAGTCTACAACCAGGGTGTGAGTCTGGCCTTACTGTTCCTTCATGGCTTCATGAACATGAACACCCCTGCAATTTTGGCAATTAAGTTAACTACTCAGAAAGAAGTTAGGATTTACCAGATTATATCCAGGAAGTGGTTCTTCTGGCTTCTGGTCTAATACACATTCCTCAGTGGCAAGATGCCCTGACCTGTTTAATGTGTGAGGTTTCTTCTTTACAAAAACACGTTTCTTTCCAGATGAATGAATTAGGTTGAGTATGTAACATAATCATCAGTAAACATTAGTGAGGTATTTGTGGAAACCAATGAAAGCCTAGGCAGAAAATACAGTTTCTAAATGTCTTTGACAGAATGCCAGAAAATAAAGAATCTGTTTGTACATATACCATTGTTCAAAAACAGGATTGAGACAATCTCCAAAGAAATATGACAGAGTAAAATAAATAGATGTAGCTAGTTGGCTGAAGTGGGCTGTCCTGTTGAGCTTTCCAGCAGCCAGAACAAGGGAGAAGCAGCAAGTTATAAAAATCACAGTGTAAGATTTTTTTTTTTTAAAAAAAACAACAACCCTTTTTCCTCCTTGAAGTCCTTGGTATTGAGATCTATTGATCACTACAGAGATGTGGTAAAGATTTACTACTAAATGTGTTATTCTAACTTTCATGCATCAGCTGACAAGAGAAACATGTAAACAAGCACCTTGGTTTAAGATGGTAGGAAGATCTGTTTCTTAAGAACTGAGATAAGCCCCACTAGATTAATACACATCCCAACAGATGTTTTATGATTAGGGATATAGGTACAGAAACTCAAACCTCACCCCCACTGTTTCTTAGATACAGGGACAATTACTTTGTTGTGGTGGAGACAGAACAGACCCTGGATCTTTTCTGTTGCTGGGAAAGTGTGTCAAAAAGTGGTGTCCAAACTGGTTTTCTATTTGCAATTTACAGAAGGTCTTCAGGATGTGATTGCAACTTCTCTAGATGGGGTGACTGACCTTCTATACCACCGTGGAGTTAACTAGATTATCTTCTTCTGTAACACTTACTTGGAGGAGTATAGCCATGACATTCCATCACTTTTGTATTCCTCTCTGTGGTTAAAACATGGTCTTATTGCCTCAATCCCACTTGGGAGGGAGAAGAAAGCAATCACAGGAGGGGGAAGGGAGGGAGAGACCTGGGTAGGAAAGGGAATAGAGAGGAAGAGGGGAACATGGTCAGGTATTGGGTGGGAGAACAGGACTGAAGCTCTGAGAGCCAGCAGAAAGAATGGAAACAGGCAACCTCAGGAGGTAGAAGGTGGGGGGACCCTCCAGAATGTACCAGAGACTTGGGAGGTGAGAAATTCTCAGGACTCAAAGGAAGGAACCTTAGATGAAATGTCCTATATTGGGAGAGGGAACTTGTAGAGCTCACCTCCAGCAGAAAAACAGGGCATCAAGTGAGGGGATGGGGTTGCCACCTTACAGTCAAAAACTCTGACCCATAATTGTTCTTGTCTAAAAGAATTGCAGGGACAAAAACAGGCCTATCATGGCTGCACTCTGAAAGACCCAACAAGGAGCTGGAAGAGTCAGATGCAGATATTTACACCTAACCAATGGACAGAAGCTGCTGACCCCTGTGGCTGAATTAGGGAAAGGCTGGAAGAAGCTGAGGAGAAAGACAACTCTGTGGAGGACCAACATTATCAATTAACCTAGACCCCCGAAATCTCTCAGACACTGAGCCACCAACCAGGCAGCATACAGTAGCTGATATGAGGCCTCCAACACACATACAGCAAAGGACTGCTAGGTCTGGGTTCAGTCAGAGAAGATGCATCTAACCCTCAAGAGACTGAAGGCCCCAGGGAGTGGGGAGGTCTGGTGGGGTGGGAGGTGGAGTGGTGGGGACATCCTCATGGAGACCGGGGTGGGGGGGGGCCTGGGGTGGGGGAACAGTCAGGGGGGGGACGGGGAGAGGAATAGAATCTGGAGTGTAAAAAAAATAAATTAAAAAAAAACCCATGGTCTTATACCTAAGAGTGCATAAGTGTTGGTGAACAAGTCATCTACTTTCTGAACCATGCTTCCATGGAGTATCAATCCTGTGGACATGTTACTAAATGGCAATTTAGACTAATGTGCATATTTTCTAGAGCTGCAATTCCAGAATATCTACATGATTATAAGCACAAGTCCACTGGCACCACACAATCTTACTGGTCTAGGCACAATACCAACATGAAGCTGCATGTACCATTAGGGGTCTCTATTTCAGACAACACACAGGAAATTAGCTACTGTTATAGTTGTCAGCAATTATAACATTTCCAACAAACACACATCACAAACAGTTTTCAGCATTTACCTGAGTCACTTGCCTTCCAACAGGCTATATCCTATGTTGGCACCATAAAGCACTTTTCTTTCTACAATGTCTACTACCCTCTTTGATACTTTGCTGAATAGATCTCAAAAGATTCAAATATACTCACATAAAAATATCATCTCTAGATATTTTCAAATGAGAGCATCTGACAGGAGAACCTAGAAACACCTGACTATGGTTCTCCTTCCACTATTCTTGGGACTTCTCCCTCCCCAAAGCAAAGATACATGGGGTTACCTATGGATTAAAGGTGTGAACACTGCAGGCTTCAACTTCAAGTAACTGGTTTGGGAAGATCAAATTTCATCTGTAATTTTATATGAGTTAATTATTTCCCTACCAGAAACATTGTGACAGTATATACCTGGTTAATGCCAAGGAATTATTAAAGTTTTTTTTTAGTGGAAGTTTTTAAGTAATTTCACTTTCACTGAGTGAACTATAGAGCGGTATAATTATTTAGGACTTTATAGTCAGGTTTATGATCCCACAAACAGAACTAGAAACTTCAAAACCAGAGACTAGTAGTGTAACAGTCAACCCTGGAAGTGTAGTCTGGACTGAGGTAGCTCTGTGTTCTAAAACAGGCCTAAAGAGTCAATGAAATACTTTAGGTCTTATCTTCTTCCTTATAGCCTTAAGCTTTTAGAAACACTATGATGTTACATTGAAATGTAGAGCTAGGCAATTTGAAATATGCCGGTGTACTGGTAGGTCTTGCTCTAGGTTAAGAGTCAGAGAAGTGATGGGGTAGAAGTAGAGTTGGAATCTGATTGTCTCTTAATGAGACAGCACTAATGTGCGTCCTCTCCCATCTGAGTGGGTAAGGAAGCCCAGAAGAGTCAGACAAGAGCACCCAGAACAATTAAGAGGTAAGTGTAGACTTGTGATAAACAGTACAAGGATCATGTGTCACTGGAGAAGCAGCAGCCACTGGAGTTAAGTCTTCAGGAACAAAAAGGGAGATGAAGGGTGAGCAAGTGCTTCTCTTGGTGGAGGACAAGGTATTAGCAACATGCTTTCTGTAACAACACAGGAAATTAGACCCTAGCTATTTGGATCAACTTCTTGATACAGACATCTGAAGGAAGCTATAAAACCTTCACTCTCCCTTTGTAACCCCAAAACCAAGATGGAGCTGATACAGTTCTTATCAAACTCCTTAAAGTTCTACCCAGGTATGAAAATTCATTGTCAAGTTGCTGCCAAGATCTCATATGGGTGATAGATAATACCATAAAAACTTTTCACCATTCATATATTTGAAAATATATGGATTCACCCATGCGCAAGTTTTGAAAGTTGCTGGGCAATAGCATTAGCCTCAACATTCTAGTGAGAATTTTATTCTGAATTTAAAAAACCATCTCATTTATTGAAACTGCCAAGACTCATAGGAGAGAGGCAGATTGAGCATGTTAGACTATGAGGTGAGAACAGATGAGAAGTTTATTTCTATTCTCAGGCCTGTCTTGGGAACTGTAATTTACAGCTAAGAAAAGATTGCTTCCAAGAGCAGGACTAGGATCAGATGGCTAACAGGGCAAGTAGATGGCTAATGGGGCAACTGGAAAGGCAAGCTCCCTGTCAAAAGGTCTTCCTGAGCTCGGCACTCTTGCCCTTCAGTAGGTTCTCTGGGGAGTACACAGAGGGGGAGTATGGCAGCAGCTTTTCTCTCACGTGGACTTCCTGGTGTTTGGTGAGGAAAGAGCTCTTATTGAAATGTTTGCCACACTGAGCACATGTGTAGGGTTTCTCTGCAGTGTGGACGCGCCGGTGTTCTCGGAAGCTTGTGCAGTTACTGAAGTTCTTTTCACAGTCTCCATATGTGTAGGAATTCTCTCCACTGTGGACTCTGCGGTGGGCACTGAAGTGAGAATTGTTGGTGAAGCTTTTCCCACACTCTTCACACTGATAGGGCTTCTCTCCAGTGTGGGATCTCTGATGGATGATAAGACTTGAGGTCTGACTGAAGCATTTCCCACATTCCCTGCATCTGTACGGCTTCTCTCCAGTATGGATTCTCTGGTGGGCTCCAAAATTTGAGGAGTCATTAAAGCTTTTCCCACAGTCAAGACATTTGAAAGGCTTTTCCCCATTGTGAATTCTTTGGTGTCTGATTAGGCTCCTGCTCCTACCAAAGCACTTCCCACAGACACTACACTTGTAAGGATTCTCCTTCTGGTGGGTCATCCTGTACACTAGACGGGCACTCCTTCCAAAGTTTTCTCCATATTTGAGAAGTCTGTATGGTCTCCTACCCACCAAAGGCCTCTGATGCACCACAGCCTTTCCTGTATCTTTAGGTTGAGACATCAGTTTTCCCTGTCTAACTCCTTGAAGGTTTTCCCAGTGTCTTCCTGAGAAGTACTCTCTTTTACAGTATTTACTGGGGTTGGTATTCTGGGAAACAAATCTTTTAGGTTTTTCTATTAATACCCTATGGGGCTCTGTGTCCTTAAATATTACCTGTGTTGGATCTTCCTTAATAATACTTCCAATTTCAAAATCTGGAAAAGGAAAAGAGAATAGAATTTCACAAAATTCCAGTATCAACAAAAGCAATTAACCAGGCCTACAATGCTTACGATTGTCTAATGTTCACGGCCACACACTGTGACTTGACTGATCCACCATGCTTTACCCTCTTTCAGTTCTATAAAAAGGCCAATGACATTTGCCACAGTATGGGTCCTCAAAATTGTTTTGAACTGAATTGTATATCAAGATACTAGTCTCCGTTTTATCCTGATTAACTTAGCAATAACTAGGTTTATTTCCTTGAAGTAGCTCATTTCATTTTTCTTCTTTCACATCTATACTAAATATTGTACTATACCTCATTTGAATAAACTCTAATAGACAACTCTAAATTCCTCATGGTACTTCTCAACTGTTCAATAGCTAGTTAGGTTCTAGTTTACAGTACTATTTTTCTCATATAATCTTGTAGCTTGTTTTTTTTGGTCCCCTCACGGAACACAATAATACAAACACTCTGTTTTACTGTTTTCAAAGCTGGGATTTTTTACTCTTTCATTACACCCCATTTACTGTAAGGTACATCTTGGATTCAGCTTCTCTGTGGAGTTTTATGGGAAGCATGACATATGCCCTATGGAGACAGAAACTTTGGAACGACATAGTTTGGTTCTGGCATCATCCTGGTTACTTGTTAATTCTGTTTTTGTTATCAATTTTTAATTATGGGAAATTCACACACAGAGAATAAGCAGTGTAATACGTATAAAGAACTTCCACGAATTACTTACTTAAACAATGATCTATTTATGACTAATTCAGTGTCAACTCTATTCACACACACTCCCTACTTTGATGCAAATTCTAAAAGACACATTATTGCCATCCACAAACATTTCAAAAGCTGAGTATCTTAGGCTCAATGTAGCTTTGATCCCAAACCCCTGTTCTTAAAGCAACCATCTTGTTCCTACTTGTAAGTATCAACATGACTTCTCTTCCACATGTTCCAGTGAAACTGCTTGTGAGTGGGCTAGCTACAACATGAATTGGGAAGAGAAGGCTGACAACAGTCAGTTCATTAACTTATACAAAAATCTGCTGTGGTTAGCTCTCCTTTTGAGGTCTTCTCATTATTATTATTATTGTTTAATCTTCCTTTACAATACAGCTGCTACCCACCTCCCAGTACACCCACTGCTGACTATGCCCCCATATCATACCTCCCCCCATCTCCCCACACTCCTCACCCCCAGCCCACCAGAACTCATCACACCCTGGGGCCTCAAGTCTCTCCACAGTTAGGTGCATCTTCTCTCACTGAGGCCAGATCTCTGCCTAGTCCTCTGCTGTATATGTGTCGAGGGCCTTGTATCAGCTGGTGTATGCTGCCTGGTTGATGGCTCAGTGTCCTAGAGATCTTGAGGGTCCAGGCTAGTGGAGACTACTTGTCTCTTATGGGGTTGCCCTCTTCCTCAGCTTCATCTAGCTTTTCCCTAATTCAACCACAGAGGTCCTTGGCTTCTGTCCATTGATTGGATGTAAATATCCGCACCTGATTCTTTCAGGCACTTGTTGGGCCACTTGGAGGGCAGCCATGGCAAAGAAGTCAAGGTATCACTGTTTGTAGATGATATGATAGTATACATAAGCAACCCCAAAAATTCTACCAGAGAACTTCTACAGCTGATAAACAACTTCAGCAAAGTGGCTGGATATAAAATTAACTCAAATAAATCAGTAGCCTTTCATTATACAAGCGATAAACAGGCTGAGAAAGAAATTAGGGAAACAACATCCTCCACAATAGTCACAAATATTATAAAATATCTTGGGGTAACTCTAACCAAACAAGTGAAAGATCTGTATGACAAGAACTTTAAGTCTCTCAAGAAAGAAATCAAAGAAGACCTCAGAAAATGGAAAGATCGCCCATGCTCAGGATTGGTAGAATTAACAGAGTAAAAATGGCCATCCTACCAAAAACAACCTACAGATTCAATGCAATCCCTATCAAAATTCCAACTCAACTTTTCAAAGACATGGAAAGAGCAATTCTCAAATTCATCTGGAAAAACAAATAACTCAGAACAGAGAATACAATTCTTAACAATAAAAGAACTTCTAGGGGGAATCACTATCCCAGACCTCAAGCTATACTACAGAGCAATAATGATAAAAACTGCATGGTATTGGTACTGAGACAGACAGGTTGATCAATGGAATAGAATTGAAGACCCAGAAATAAAACCACGTACCATGGACACTTGATCTTTGACAAAAAGCCAAAAATATACAGTGGAAAAAAAAGAAAGCATCTTCAATAAATGGTGCTGATCTAATTGGCAGTCTGTAGAAAAATGAAAATAGATCCATATTTGTCACTTTGCACAAAGCTCAAGTCCAAGTGGATCAAGGACCTCAACATAAAACCAGATACGTTGAATCTAATAGAAGAAAAAGTGAGAAAGAGCCTCAAACTCATTGGCATGGGGGAGGGGATTTCCTAAACGGAACTCCAGTGGCTCAAGCTCTAAGATAAAAAAATTGATAAATGGGACCTCATGAAACTGAAAACCTTTTGTATAGTCAAGGACAAAGTCAATAGGACAAATCGGCAATCTACAGATTGGGAAAAAAACTTCACTAACCCCACATACAATAAAGGGCTAATATCCAAAATATATAAAGAACTCAAGAAGCTAACCTCCAAAAAAACCCAAACAACTCAATCAAAAAATGGGGTAAAGAACTAAACAGAGAAATCACAGCAGAGGAATCTTGAATGGTTGAGAAGCACATAAAGTAATGTTCAAAGTCCTTGGTGATCAGGGAAATGCAAATCAAAACAACCCTGAGATTCTACCTTATACCAGTCAGAATGGCTAAGATCAAAAATTCAGGTGATAGTACATGTTGGTGAGGATGTGGAGAAAGAAATTTTCTTATTGGATCCAACATTGTTCTGGGATTTAGAGGAAGTCACAGCCTATTAAGTTGATTCCAATAGTAACTGACAATTTGATTACATTGTGGAGGTCACCTAAAAATATTCACAGGGACTCTTAATAAAAAGGAAGCTGGGACCAGACAGATGGCTCAATAGTTAAAGAATGGGTTACTTTTCCAGAGGACTTGGGTTTATGGCTTTCAACTACCTGTAACTCTAGTTCTAGGAAACTAAAACCCTCTTCTAGCCTCTGTGGGCACCAGACATGTACATGTTACATAGACATACATGAAGGTAAAATGCCCACAGATGTATAGAGCCAAATTTGTTCAAGGTGCAGAGTTTGGCAGAGATCATGAGCCATGGCTGAGATATGAGAGAGCTTAAGGGGCATGTAGAACACAGCAAGGAGTTTTGTTTCAAAGTAAACCTAGAGAAAGAAAATAGTAGCAAACTCGCCTTGAAGGATAGGATGAGCACAGAGTAAGTATGGCTTAACAAAACACGGGTGAGAAGCTGGGCAGGATGGAACATGCCTGCAATCCCAGAACTCAAGTGGTATAGGCAGGAGGATCAGGAGTTTCAGGCTGGCCTGAGCTACAGTTGGGGCCCCTTTCTCTCTTTCTTTCTCTTAAAAAAAAAAAAAGTATGGATGAGAAAATTTGGTTTTGAGACTTTTACAGTCTAGGCAAGGAACAGAGAAGGACAGAGGAACCAGAACAGGGGCTATGGCAGGGGCTATAGGGAAGTTGGCAGGCAGAGGCGACAGTCTACTCAGCAAGTCCTGTCTCCTACCTGAGTGTAAATGCTGAGTGTGGAGGCATTAAAGTGCTCTTTACAGGATACCTGTGGGTTTTCGGTATGTCTATGCTTAAGTTAGTAGTTTAGCTGTCAACAAGCACACCCAGTGGGCCGTGGCAAGCAAGCTGCTGAAGCTCAGGTGCAGAATAAAGTCTCTCATCTTGTCCCTGCCATTCTTTTTCTCTCACACATCACACACACAGCAGCGAGATGTTTCTGATTGGAGCTTACTGATGGTCCTCTTCCTTCAAGTATTTTTTTATGTAGAATCTCACACTCTTTTCTATAGTTGTTCTAGAAACAAAACACTGTCTGACCCACCAAGACAGAAACCAAGGCTAAAGTCCCAAAGTCTGAACCAACAGAATGTGAGCAGCTGAGGCCCTCCTTGAAAGTGAAGTAGCATGAGAACAGGACCCATTTTACTTGGTTCTAATTCCCTTTTCCTAACAGCAACCAGCACTCAAATATCTTCTGAGTGAATAAATGTACATAAGCTCTGTGCCAGGTGTACTGATTTTCAGGAAGTCACACCTTCTCCTCACTTTGACCAAAAGCTCCATGACCTTACCAGTTGGGCTTTGCGGTAGGCCTGAAGGTCCTTCAAATTCTGGCTCTTCTATAATTTCCCCCTCACTCATTCTCTCGCTGCCAGAATCTTCTAACACTGCCTCCTGTAAGGTCTCCTCAGGTTCCCAGGTTGTAGGCTCTTGGGGTTCAGCCTCAATATGTCCCCTTTCTTGCCTTGAGAGTAGTGGCATTTCTTCTGAGGTGTTGGTGGAGAGGGCAGATGTACGGGAGTTAACTAGGGCATCCATCTCCTTGTAAAATGCACAGGACTCCAGTACATGGCCATTCTTCACTTTTCGGTAACTCTTCTGAAGGCTTTTGAACTTGGTTCGACATTGTTCTGGTGTCCGGAGAAAGCCACATTCTCGAAGTTGTTCAGCCACGACTCCATACAATTTACTCTTTCGATGACAGGCTTGAAGTGCTTCATAAAATCGGGTCTCTTGAAGGATATCAAGAAAAGTCTTGGTTTCTTCATAGCCCCAATGCACTCCTGCCATTCAAGGATAAAGTTTAAAAATATAAGAAAAGCAGCCAGGAACTTCTCTATTCCATACATTCTACAGTGTAATAGAATACAAGTCCTACTCAGGGAAGAGCACTGTGGAACACTGTCTTCTGGACATGACAGGCTACTACACTCACAAACTCACAGCAGGGATGGCTATTTGTAGAAGACCTACACACTCAGTCAAAATTCGAGCATAGGTGTGTGTGTGTGTGTGTGTGTTCTCCATGCCCTACCAAGCACTTGACAGCTTTTGGAAGAGAGAGAATTGTTCTTTTTTGAGGAAATTCCTACTGGTAGGTTACCTATGCTTCAGAGGATGGTCCTATGTCTATGTCTTTGTATTTGTATATGTATATATATGCAGCACTAATTGTATTTAGTGGGTTAAACAAACAAACAAACAAACAAACAGATAGATAAAAAACACATGAAGTTGGGATGGGGACTTGTGAGGGGGAGTTGGAGGGAATTGGTGGGTGTATATGATCATATTTCACTATATACATCTACAAATGTCTCAAGGATAAAGAAAATTATGAGTAAAGTTTCTATTCATGATAGCAACAGGAAATAAGGAATATCCAGAAACAAGCTTTGTAAAAACAGAAAAGTCTATGTTAAAAATCTATAATTCTTTATTTAAACACATTAAAATAACTAGAAAAAACAAGATGCTGTGTTTCTGAACACAAAGATTTAATCTGCACAGATATCAATTTTTAAATAATTAGTCAAAATTCCAAAAGGGTTTCTTGGAAGAGTCCGTGTAGTCTCCCATACTGCCTCTGCTATGGAGACTAACTAAAGGACTTAGCTACCTACAAGTGTCTTTTCCAAGTAGTTCAGTAAAATGGATTACAACCCCAAAAGAACAGACTGAAAGTTTTTATTACTTCTTTTTACTCATTTTCCTTGAGACTGAGACTGTGTCCAAGTAGCTGTGGGTTTGATAATCTTTTAATTGAGAGAAAGAATATGATCTGCATGGCACAGACAGCAGAATAAAACTTTTCTCAGTAGTTTGTTAAATATGTTTTTTGTGTGTTTTGGAAAAAGTACTAGCTAGCCTCAATATTTACTGGATGTGACCAGCCCCATTACTGGATTCCTACACTTGAGATCATCCCCAAGAGCTTGAGCCTTGTGTTTTCATACTGGTGAATACCTGTATATGTAAGATAATCCTCCCATTTGTCAGCAGATCTGATTTTCAGTACATAGCCTCATGAACACTTGTAGCTTTCCTAGCCTAATTTATTTTTCTATTCTATTGATTTATTTTCATTATTACAATAGACTAGAAAGGACAATAGTAATAACAGTGACACATTTTAGTCTTTTTAGAGTATCTTCACCTGTATCCTACTGAATGCCAGTAATAATCCTGTGATGTTTTTTATTTTTGTTGTTTTTTATTTTTGTTTTTTGTTTTTTTTTGAGACAGGGTTTCTCTGTGTAGCCCTAGATGTCCTGGAGCTCAGTCTGTAGACCAAGCTGGCTTTGAACTCACATAGCTTCACCAGCCTCTGCCTCCCGAGTGTCAGAATTAAAGGCATGTGCCACCACTGCCCAGCTGACTCTGTGAGTTCTTAATCATATATTTCATATGAGAAAATTAAGTCCAATGTAGTTACATGATGCATCTATGGTCACACAGTTATTATCTGGCTGTTTAATTCTGTGTGTCTTGGTTCCCAAATATTCAACAGATTTGCATAGAGTATCTTTTCAAATTTTTTTGATAAGATCTTACTGTGTAGCTCAAGCTTGTCTCAATCTCACAGTCCTTCTGGCAGGTCCTGAGGGCTGGGTTTACAGGTTTGCAGCACCAGGCCTAATCTCCTGGTATTTTAATGTCTGTCTTTTAACTAGAGTACTTCTCCAATAATGAGGAATATGCAGTCTTTTTAAAAATATGTTAATCTTGGTTCAGTAAATTTGTAATTAGTGATATGTTTAGATTTATTTCTACCATCTTACTCTTGTGTGGTAGTTTGAATGAGAATGGTCCCCACAGGCTCATACACTGAATTCCCATACCTGGTTCCCAACTAGTGGAATTAAGACAGAAGTTAGTACTAGGAATAGGTACTGATATGATAGGCCTGACCATGATGGTTTTTTGGAGGAATGTGAAACTCTTTGGATAGGGGAGTTGTAGAATGCTCTCAGTAGGGTTTTATGGGCCACTGAGTAGGAACATGGAGAACAGTAGTGTTGAGAGCTATGCATACTGTGGAGGCTTAGCTCAAGAAGTTACCCAGAGGGACAATTACTAGCTATTACCATTGAGTAGAAAGCATTCTGGTGATATTTTGGTAAGGAATGTGTCTGCTTTTTTATTTCATCCTAAGAATCTGCCTGAGGCTAATTGTGAGTTTTGGACTGTTTGCTGGCAGAGGAGATTTCAGGACAGACTAATGCTGAATGTATCATGTGGTTATCAGTGATTACTCTTATGTGGGACTATGATGAAAAAGGACAAGCAGGCACAAAGAAATATAAGTTGTACTATTTGAGGAGAAAAAGAGCACCAGAAAATTGAATGCTGGAGCCAAGTCTTGTGTTCAAAGAGATGAGAACTTTAAAGACAGGTCTGATGTGAAAAGAAATATAGAGTGGTGTCCTCAGGACAACATCCCATTCAGTTAAGTTTCTGACTTACAAAGAGGAAACACCAAGGAGTCTTCAGCCCTAAAACAAATGAAAGCAACAAATCAGAGCTTATGTAAATGTAAAGCAAGGAGAGGGCCAGACTCCACTCACTCCAAGCTTGCACTTGGCAACTTCAGCCATAGGATTCTATAGAGGATAAAGGAGTAAAGGGTTGTGGAATCTTCCTCGCCAGGTAAGCAAAGCCACTGGGGACAGGCATGTGGCAGGGCAGTTCTTGTACAGAGGTCTAAAAAGGCCAGTGTGAAGTTGATGTGAAGCCCAGATTGTGGTGGAGACTCTACAATTTTGGAGGTACCCAAGCCTTGGGATGTTTGCCAGGGAGAGCTGCATTAAGGAGTGAAATCAGCTTGAGAGAAGTGTGTAAGAGTTAGCAGTGCTGGAACAGAAAAGCCATCAAAGGCTTCTGAAATCAGGCACACAACTACGGGATTTGTAGTTTGCCCTGCTGGGTTTTGGTCTTGCTTTGGTCCAGTATTTCCTCATGATGCCTCATTCCTCCTTTTAAGATGTGTTATTCTATGTTGGAAGTATGTAATTTGCTTTTTTAAATTTTACAGGTAGTTACAATTAAGAGACTGCCTTGTCTCTCAGAAAAGACTTTCAACTTTTAACTCTCTTGAGACTGAAGGATTATGGGGACTTTTGAAGTCGGACTAAATGAATTTTATTATTTTACAAAAAGTCTGTGGGGGCCAGGGAGTAGGATGTATTGGTTTGAATGAGAAATGGCCTCCAAAGGCTCCTATATTTGAATGCTTGGTCCTTGGTTGGTGGATCTGTTTGGGAAGGGTTAGGAGGTGTGGCTTTGTTGGAGAAGGCATGTCACTGGGGAAGTCTTTGAGGTTTCAGAAGCCCACAGTTTTCCTATTTAGCTAGTGTTCACCCTCTCTCTCCCTCCCTCCATCCCTCCCTCCCTGTCTTCTACTTGCTGATTAGAACGTAAGCTCTCAGCTACTGCTCCAGCATCATGCCTGTCCGCCCAATGCTGTGCTGGCCATGGATTCTAACACTTTGGAACTGTGAGCCCCAATAAACTCTTTCTGTAAGTTGTCTTGATCATGGTGTCTCTTTAGAGTAACAGAAAAGTAACTAAGACATCTTGTTTCTGTATTTATGTATTTAGAGAGGGGGTTCTGCTATTAGTCCAGGCTACCTTCAAACTCTTGATGTTTCTGCTTCCCAACTTTTGGCTTTACAGTTGTAAGTCACCTGGCCTGGCTCTTACTATTGCTTTCAAGTGATTCGTCTGTTCTATGTTCTGTTTATTCTCCTTTCTTGTATTTTAAATTAGGCAGAAAAAAGTTTGTTTCATTTTTTCTACTCCTTTATATTGTTTGTTATTAGCTATACTGTATGGACTAATAATGTATCCTTCATTTATTATAATACAATTGATTATAGTAATCATCAAATGATATAGACACTTAGAACTCTTTACCTCCATTTACTTCCCTTCTATGGGAAGGATTATGATGAATATGATTTATTGTATATGTGTATATGAAAGCCTGCAGCTATCTATGTGTAGTATGTGTGTCTGATAACCAGAGGCCAGAAGGTGTTGGAGTCACTGGAACTGGAGTGACAGATGGTTATGAACTGCCTTGTAGATGCTAGGAACTGAACCTGGGTCCTCTGTATGAGCAGCCAGGGCTTTTTTTTAAAATTTATTTAAAAATTTTTTTTTTCAGCCAGGGCTTTTAACCACTGAGTCATCTCTCTACCCTGACTCCCAAATGTTTAAAAACCATGCTTCACTCTAACCTGAGAAAGAGCCTGTGGGCTTCTGAGAGCTGCATTCAGGCTACACTGGTGATCGCAGCAAACACCCAAGTGCCTATTCAGTTTGGGGGCATCACCATGGAAGGAGTCTTGAGTGTGAGAGCCCTCTCCAGGATGAGTCTAATGTAATGCTTTTTCCCCAAGAGTACACTTCTATCTTCATACCAAGCCCAGGGGTGAGGGGAGGACAATACAATTCTTACCACTTAGGTTTTGAAACAAGACAGGGGCAGCACGGATTTCAGACTTGCGTATAAACTCAATGCCCACTTCATCAGCATCAGAGTCTTCAGCATCTTCCTCCTCTTCTACCAAACCGACCTGTTCTTTAGCACTAAGAGCAGTTCTCCTTAGTGGGAGAGAGGTCACAGCCTTTGGTCTCTCAGTAGATGAAGTGTGGGGTGTAGGGTTTAACAAGGCATCCATGTCCTCAAAGAAGGCACAGGGTTCTAGCATGTGGCCATTTCTCACTTTTCGGTAACTCTTCTGAAGACTTTTGAACTTGGTCCGGCACTGCTCTGGTGTTCGGAGGAAGCCACATTCCCGCAACCATTCAGCCACAGCACCATATACCTGGCTATTTCGGGGACAAGCCTGGAGTGTTTCATAAAAGCGAGATTCCTTGAGAATTGCAAGGAAAGTCTTGGTTTCCTCATAGCTCCAGTGCACACCTGCAATCTTTTCATCTTCTAAACCCCACTGCTGCTGCTCTCGCCACACTTTCCCTGCATTCCTTGCTGGGATCTGAACAGCGCGCACTGACTTCTCTTTGATGTAGTTGCTTTGCAGGACACTATTCCTCTTATTTGAGGAATGTAGACCTACAGTCCATGGTTCCTTGTTTTGTTCCAACTGGGCTATTTTGTTAGGTGCAGACACAGTGTCTCCTACAGTAAGAGAAATATATTTCACAGTAGGTACAGAAGTCATTACACACCCCAAACACACTCTCCTGATTTATTTGTTTACACCAAAGCCTTCCTCAGCCAGGACCATGCACATATTTAAACGACTTCTTTGGCACAGAAATTTAGAAATGACATCATCTTGTTTCTTATATATACTGCTTCCATCTAGCTAGTTCTTTCAGAAATGCCGTCAAGGGTAGGAAATGTTTCATTACTTTTGACTCTTTCTTTTGGATGATACTGTATCATACTGTAGTACAGGCTAGTCTGGAACTCACTATGATGGCTTCAAACTTCTAACAACCCATCTGCCTCAGTTTCCAAGTACTAAGATGCAAGTCCTGAGCCACCACAACTAACTCAGTATTTGTTTCCTTTACATATATATATGGATTTAGGGCATATACACACACACACACATATATACATATATGTATGTATATATATATATAATATGCCCTAAATCCTGTCCTGTCTTAATGTACATATATGTACACACACACACACACACACACACACACACACACACTGGGGCTATTAAAAAGTAAAGCATTTTTATTAAACTATATTAATCACACAGAATGGTAGTGCCATAAGCTAGAGAAAATAAAATAGAATAGATATAATATTCTGAAATAAATCCATTCATATATGGTCAACTAGTCTCTTACAAGGGAAGAAGAAAGCTATGTTTAATGAATGGTCTAGGAAAAGAGAATCACTACATGCAAAAGAGTGAAACTGGACTATGACCTTATACCACGCACAGAAATTAACTTGAAATATATTAAATACCTACATATGGGGCTGGGGAGCATGCTCAGTTGGTAAAGTGCTTGCTATATAAGCACAAAGACTTGAGTTTGATCCCCAACATCCATGAAAGGCAAGCATGGTGACAAGTGCTTGTAATTGCAGCAAAAGGATCTCCAGGTTCAGTGAGAGAGCATGTCTCAGAAAATGTGGTGGAAGAGAACTGAGGAAGATATCAGACACCGACTGCTGGCCTCCATATGTACCACCCCATATATGTATATATGTGAGACCTAAATGTGAATCCTGAAAGCATAAAATCCCTAGAAGAAAGCACAGGCGAAGGGGAATTGACACTAGTCTTGGAAATGTTTTCTTTTTTCCTTTGACATAACAACCAAAGTAGAGGCAATAAAAGCTTAAGCACAAAAAGGAAAATAATCAACAAAGCAAAGTACAGCTTACAGTCCACGCAGAAATACTTACAACCATATATACTATAAAAGGCTAAAATTGAAAATGTACAAGGGACCATACAATTATTATAAAAAATCTGGTAAAAATGGGCCAAGTATCTGATGTGCAAATGGCCAACAGGCTCATGAACAGGTACTCAATTCCATTAATTAACAGGGAAAAGCAAATCAAAACCACGCGTTAGCTCACATGTTACAGTGGTTAGCATCAGAGAGATAAGGAGCTGGTGAGGAGGTATAGAGTGTGAACCCATGCACTGCTGATGGGAGCTCATCTAGCCATTGTGCAAACAGTAGGGAGGTGACTTGAAAACATTAAAAACCACAACTCCCATGCGTCCCAGGTCTCCCACTTCTAGATATATTTGTAAAGAAAACTAAATCACTGTGGAGGCACCAGATCTCTGACATTTATTGGAACATCATTTATAGTATCTAAGGTGTAGAAACCCCCCCAAATATTTATCATGGATGCATAAAGAATATTTGAAAGTGGTTCAGTGGTAAACAGTATTGTCTGCTCTTCCAGAGGACCTGGGTTTGATTCCTAGAACCTATACGGTGGCTCACAACTGCCTACAGTTACAGTTCTAGGGATCTGATGCCCTCTTCTGGCCGCCCTGAGCATCAGGCACACGTGGTGCACACACATACATTTAGGCAAAATACCATGTATATAAAATTAAAAAAATAAAGGATAGGTGAAAATATGGAAAAATTTATCTATAAAATGGAACATAAAAATTATACAAAGAAGGAAATCCTAATGCTTTAGATATTTAGAACATGGAGGGCATTATATCAAGTGAAATACACCAAACGGTGAAAGACAAACATCATACCATCTCAGCTTTATGTGAAATCTTTAAAAAAAACCCTCAGTGTACAGACAAACAGAACATTGGTTTCCAGAGTGTCTGAGGTGGACAATATGGACAGATATAAAGAAATGTATTTCAGCATTAAGCAGGATACATTCTGGGAATCTAATGATGCCTGTATCTTAGAATAGGGTACTTCAGACCTACCTTGGCTGAGAGTAGATTTTAAGTATCCTTCCTGTTGATGATGTGAGTGATGGATGTATTAATTGTGGTCATTACTATGAAATGTATATAAAATAATAAAACCTCACATTTTAATTACATAAAATTTTATTTATCAAATATACAATAAGTCTGGAAAAATCTGGCAGAAGAAACAAATGTTCAAACAAAAACTTTGATGAAGACAAATCAAATAAACAATGTGAAACTGTTTTGCTTAAAGAGGTTAAGAATATGTATACAATGTATGTATAGTTAGTGCCTTCAGAGGCCAGAAGAGGATGTTGGGATCTCCTGGAATTGGAATTACATGTGGTTGTGTGTTAAAGTTAAAATTTAAAACAATGGCACCCAATCTGGCTTGTTATGGGGCCTGCCATTTTCCTGACTAGGCAAGGCCTGAGACCATGAGAAGCGGCAGGAGCACACCGCTGTTTGGCTCAGGCCGTCAACTCAGGCGGGCCAGAAGTACCAGCCTTGCTACCCACAAGATGGCTCTGCCAATCTACCACGCTGTCTCCACAAGGCCATCCTGCCATCCACATGGTACCCAGTAGAAATGAGACTAATGCTTAAAGGTTATCCAAAGGCTTTATATGTTTGGTAATGCTCAATAAAGAAGATGCCCACACAATTAGAGGTGTGTCCCAATATCTAACCTTATGATATTCATTGTTACCTAGGACTGTTCTCAATACAATCATGGTCCTCTATGGCTCCTACATCTCTGCCTCTTCCTAGCTCCTCCTCTTCCCTCTCCTTCCTTTCTTCACTCCTCCGAACTCCTCCCACATTACTGAGTTTATTGTAAACTATCCAGCTACAATTGTGAGCTACCATGTGGGTGCTCAAGAAACAAACTCAAATCTTCTGGAAGAGAAGCCAGTGTTATTACCAATGAGCCAGTCTCCAATCCCAAACTAATTTTTTTAAATTGTTTTTTTGAGACAGGTGTGTGTGTGCGTGTGTGTGCGTGTGTGTGCGTGTGTGTGTTGCCCTGGCTGCTCTGGAACTCCCTCTACCAATCAGGCTGGGCTTGAACTATGAGATCTGCCTCTGCCTTCCAAGTGCAGGGATTAAAGGTGACTAGTCCACCACTGACTATCCCAAACTGAAAATTTAAATGTATGTATGGCTAGCAATTACTTACCAGACATACAGAATTACAGTATTTGTAATACTTGTTTTATATCCATTGGTTATAAATTGGTATCAGTGCATACATACATTATAACTTGTGTGTGTGTGTGTGTGTGTGTGTGTGTGTGAGAGAGAGAGAGAGAGAGAGAGAGAGAGAGAGAAGGGATAACCACAGGTGTTCTTCAGCTACAGTCCAACTTTGTGTATGGGTGTACAGTTGAACTTGTGTACCTGTGTGTATAGGGGTTCAGTTGTGTGCCTATGTGTGTAGGGGTTCAGTTGTGTGCCTGTGTTTGTAGGGTTCAGTTGTATGCCTATGTGTGTAGGGGTTCAGTTGTGTGCCTGTGTGTGTAGAATTGCACTTGTGTGCCTTTGTGTTGTGATTCACTTGTATGCCTGTGTGTGTAGGGGTTCACTTGTGTGCCTGTGTGTGTAGGGGTTCAGTTGTGTGCCTATGTGTAGAGGTTCAGTTGTGTGCCTATGTGTGTAGAGTTCAGTTGTGTGCCTGTGTGTGTAGGGGTTCACTTGTGTGCCTGTGTGTGTAGGGTTCACTAGTGTGCCTGTGTGTGTAGGGTTCACTAGTGTGCCTATGTATATTGAGGCCAGAGACCAACCTCAGGTGGCATTCCTCAGGCACTGTTTCCTTTATCTTTTTTGAGATAGAGTCTCACTGTGCAGTCCAGTTGGCCTGGAACTTAGCCAGAGATCTGGCTGCTTCTGCTTCCTGAGTGCAGGCTTTAGCAACTAGACCACTGCACTTGGCCTTTTATTTTGTATTTTTACAGAAGTTCTCTCACCAACTTGTAACTCAACCAGTAGGTTAGGCTGGCTTGCCAGTGAGCCATAGGGATCCACTTGTTTCTGTTCTGCTCCCAGGACCAGGATTATAAGAACATACCACTATGTTTTCTTGCTCTGTCTTGTCTCTGAAACGGGTTCTGAGGATTGAATTCAGGTTCTCATGTAAGCACTTGACCAACTGAGCAACCCTTCAGCATATCCACAGTTTTTTGTATGTTGGGGATCAAGTATCTCATTGTTGGGTAGGCTGGTCAGAGAGCTTCTGGGATCTGCCTGTCTCTGCCTCCCTATTCTGGGTTTACAAGCACATGCTACTACCCCTGGCTTTTAAAAATGTGGGCTTTAAATGGCAAGCTCATGTCTTCATGCTTGCTTTATTGACTGAGATGCTTCCCCAGCCCTGGCCTATAATATTACACATTAGTCTGACTTCTGAATAAAAGCTCCCACATGAATGGATAACACTTATCACTCCTGTTAAAGTCAATGGAGAGTCCTCTGATAACCTGCTTATAGAGTGACACTCCAGTGGTCATGTGTGCCTGTGTACCTGTCTACTTAAATAACTCACAATATGCCACCAAGGTTACTGAATTTAAATTACTTTTTATTTATTAAGATTTCTACCCATCCAACAAACATTTAACAGCTACTCCTCCATCTGTTAGGCAGCTCTATGTTAGTAACATAGTGTTAAGGTCATTATTATTAAATAAAAACAAGCTGTAGAAAGACCTGGTGACTTCACAGACCTTCAGCTGATGGATGTGAGTTTTCATTTCCTATAATATAAATATAGCACACATATCTAACTCCTGTTCAGTGCTCTAATTACTATTATAATGTTCTTACTGAAAAGAGCACACGAATAAGGAAAGAGAACAGATATGTAATTACACTGGATGATCCATGGAGATCTGTTAAGCCAATGGCTCTCAACCTTCCTAATGCTGCAACTGTCTAATACAGTTTCTCATGCTGTGGTGACCCCAAACCAAAGTTATTTTTGTTGCTACTCCATAACTGTGCTTGTGAATTATAATGTGAATATTTTTGGAGATTAACAGATTTGCCAAAGGGGTTTCAGCCCACAGGTTGAGAACTGCTGCATTAAGCAATAACATTTACAACTATTAATTACCACTAGGAATTAATATATATGAAATCTGCTGGTCTACCATTTTAAAGGAAATAACGCTTACCCAAGGAAACCACGCTCCCTGCACTTTCCTTCCTGATTTCATGGTAGAGATCTCTGTGCGCAGGAACTTGCTGTACACTCTTTTTGGAGGAAAAGCTTCTCATTGTGTGGACATCTCTCACTGGTTCCTGTAACAACACTAACACCAGTGACTACCAAGGCAACTGCAAGGGTCTCTGAAGGATGATCAGCCATGGATGAAGCAGAGAAGAGCCCTAAAGAAGAACTGAGTTAAGGCAACATGTGTGCATCATGTATCAAGTCAAGAGGAAGATACGGTAAAGAATTAGGATGAGATAGCATACGAGCTGACCCAGCAAGGGGTTCCACTACGGAGAGGGCTGAGTCCAACCTTTTCTGGAAAACAAATGAAGGGAAAAGTCTTTTGGAAGAAGTGCTATAAACAATGTAGGCTAGCACAGGAAATACCTGACTGAATTCCCTAGAAGGAAGGCCAGGGAGGACAATTACAATTCATTTGAGTAAATTACCTGGGTTGTCACTTCCTCATCTACAGCGTTCCACTCATCACTAGGGACAGGAACCCAGACAGAAGAGCGAGCTAGAAAAAGAGAAGAAATAATTATTGTGTATACTATTCTGAAGTGTGTGTGTGTGCACACTTGAGGGAGAGAGGGAGGGAGAGAGAGGGAGGGAGAGTGGGAGGGAGGGAGAGAGGGAGAGGGAGAGAGAGAGAGAGAGAGAGAGAGAGAGAGAAAGAGAGAGAGAGAGAGAGAGAGAAAGGGCGAGCACAAGCGTGAGCAGGGGTGGGGAGGGGGAATCTGTGTAGCCCTAGCTGTCCTGGACTCACTCTGTAGACCAAGCTGACCTGAAACTCAGGGAGCCACCTGTCTCTACCTCCTGAGTGCTGGGATTAAAGGTGTGTGGCACCACACTCCACAGCTGTTTCGCTTTTTAAGTAAAGAAAAGATATTAAAATCTACACATAGAAATGATTTTCAGTCAGTTCAGAGCAAAAATACCTTATTCTAATGCTGGGCTGGCAACTTAGATGGTTCAGGAACAAGCAGGTAAAGTGCATAAGGAAAGGGTTGGGACCTGGGTACTGAAGAGCACAGCCTATGATGATGCTTCAGTGTGAGCTTGTAGCACTTGAAGACATTGTTTCTGACGTTTCCAAGAGAAGCCAGATGTACTGGCTAGTTTTTATGTAACTTGACATAAGCTAGTCATCTGGGAAGAAGGGGCCTCTATTGAGAAAATGAGCCCTCACACCCCCACCAGACTATGAGCCTGTACAAAAGCCTGTGGGATATTTTCTTGATTGATGAGTAACCTGAGAAGGCCCAGCCAGTTGTTGACAGTGTTACCTCTGGGTAGGTGGGCATAGATGGTATAAAAGTAGGCTGAGCAAGTCATGAAGGACTATTTGGTAAGCAGAATCTCTCCATGGCCCTGTATCAGCTCCTGTCTCAGGGTTCCTGTCCTGACTTCCTTTGATGTGGAAGTGGAAGTAAAAATAAACTCTTTCCTTCTTGAGTTACTTTTTGGTCATGGCATTCATCACAGCAATAGAAACCCTAAGGCAGACACTGGAAACCTGGGACTTCTGTAAAATCTCAAATTGTAAACCTTAAGTACAAAGAGCAAAGCCAAAACCAAAACCAAAACCTCCAAATACCAAACAAAAATTCTTTGTAGGTAAAATATAACAAGTCCCATTTGGTATACAGGTTATCAGCTTGTCATCCCTCCCAGAAGTTGACTGTTTCAGAAACAAGAACTTACTTAGGTCCTGCCAACACCGAAAACAGTACAGCCATGGGCACAGCAAACATTTCAAAACATCTCCTACCCCTTAAGGGTAGGAGAATAGTGAACTTTTTATACAGCAGTCTTGATGGTCTATCTCCTCCTCAGAGTTCACCAGGGAAACTGACAAGTGTAACTTACTTGTGAGCAGATCTCAGAAGCTCGAGCTACCTGCTTTCTATAGAGGTAAAAACAAACACCACCAAAACCCACCTCATTTTAAAAAATTACATTTTGTCTACGTATTCTGAGTGTGTGTGCGTGTACATGCACACACATGCACACCATGACTTGCATATGGATGCTAGAGACCAGGTTTCAGGAGTTGGTTCTCTCCCCACCATGTGGTTCCTCGGGATGAAACTCATGTCATTAGGGTTGGCAGGAAGCATTTTGACCTGCTGAGCCATCTTATCAGCTCCCAAATGATTTTCTTGGAAACAGCATAGTCTCTGAAAAGCATACGGCTGAAATCACACTCCTCCAGAGCTAATCACCTTTCTGAGAAATCTACCCCTCAGATTTCTGCTCTCCATTCCTTAGTCTTCAACAAGTGAAAAAACTTTTTATCATCATGGATGCCAATGATGATAAAACATTATAAATATCCATCTGTTGTCACACAGAGTTTATCAGCTAAAGTCATTAGAGCTATCTAACCCATAAGATAAAGGGAGCTAGGATGCTAAGGAATGCACTGGCTAATTCAGAATCCACTAATATTTGCAATACATTCTTTTATTTAGGGTTGGATTCAGCAATGACAGGCAGTATTGTGAGTATTTCCTATTTTTGAGTGAGAGTTGAAGTTTAAGAATAATTTTGACGGGCTGGAGAGATGGCTCAGTGATTAAGAGCACTGACTCCTCTTTCAGAGGTCCTGAGTTCAATTCCCAGCAACCACATGGTGGCTTACAGCCATCAGCAATGGGATCTGATGCCCTCTTCTAGTGTCTGAAGAGAGCAATGGTGTACTCATATACATAAAATAAATAAATAAATCTTAAAAAATAAAGGAATAGGATGCCTTTAAAAAAAGAATAATTCTGACATCAGAGAAAATAAATATCAGTGGGAGAGCTGGGTTATGAACTCAGGTCTGCTTGTCTCTTCCAGCCCAAGATCTTAACCTCTAGGCATTAATACTTGTTTTCATAGGGCAGACAAAATGTGAATGAAGCCTTAGGTAGGATCATTCCACAGCTCACTTCTGGCCTGGGATGAAGCCACACTTCAAGGGATGCAAAGGTAACTGGACTGGGAAGGATGGGACACCTGTTTCCCTCAGATTTGACTTTCTGGATTCATATGGAGGGCAGCTGAATTCATATGCTGGTTATCTTAGTATTTTATTGCTGTGAAGAGACACCATCACCAGGAAAAGTTTTATGAAAGAAAACATTTAATTGGGGCTGGCTTACAGTTTCAGAGGATTAGTCCATTACCATCATGGAAGCAAGAATGGCATCGTGCAGGCAGGCATGGTGCCGGAGGAGATGAGAGCTCTACATCTTCATCCACAGCAGCAGCAGAAGACTGGGCATAGCTTACGCATTGGAAACCTCAGAGCCTGCCCTGACAGTGACACACTTCCTGCAACAAGGCCACACCTCCTAATAGTGCCACTCCCTATGAGCCAAGCATTCAAACACACGAGTCTATGGGGATCATACTTATTCAGAACAGCACACTGGTGTCCCTTGTTTGGAAAGTCTTACCATTTATCCCTCTCATACTTTATTCTGGGATGCCTTATCTTATGAGTCAAGTTTTAGAATAAAAATGCCTTGTTTCCATTTCTTTACAGTTTTTCAAGAGGATGTTCAAGAGCACATATACATATGGCATGACTAAAGAGACAAACTGAATGGTGAATGGACATTTTAAAGTAACAAAAAAAGATTCAAGAAAGATTCAAGGCTTCCCTGGATAATCTAAGTTTCCCTAATTTCCACCTTTATGATTCCATCTTATTTTGGTAGCAAATATTTCTGACTCCTAAAACAGATGAAAAATTTATTTCAAATATTCAATTTACTTGTCAAATGGACATTGAAGGGACCTCTACTGAGCAAGTCATAGTGTTAGGGATCCAGTGTAAAGTACATGGTCTCTGACATGGTGTACTTTAAGTCCTTACCATTCATAGGTAATGGCCTATGCTCCCTTTTTTGGTTCAGCTGTTCCTGGTGTCCTGAGTGGAGGCTTCCAGCTTCCTCCCGAGAAACGACCCTGTGCTGGATCTCCAGTTGCTCTGGCTCACAGTCAGCTACTTCCCACGCAGTTCTAGGTGGGCCTTGCTTCTCTGAATGTAGAGGGCTACTGACCTGCAAAGCAAAGTCAGCATCAACATAGAAAGGTGGAGGAAAGAACTATAGACCTGGTTGAAATCCCCCAACAGGGACATCAAAGGGCAGAAGAACTGAGGGGGAATGGAATCTTCACAGACTGAAGTGGGCTCACAGTTGTTTGGGAATATGGGAAAAAGAGAGTGCTCTTTATTTGTGTATTTTTGAAGGGTCGTTTCTACAAAGTGCTCTTATCCATCAGGTGCACAGAGAACTAATCAGAACACCAGTGAAATGAAGACTTACAAAATCAACTTTTGAGCACACCCTGTGCAAGGTGAAACTGTAAACCTGTCAAACATTGCATACTTTATGCGGTTATCAAAAGAGCGTTGAAAATAACTACAGACCAGCAAGCAAGGACATCTGGCAGTTACACTGGATGAGTGCCAAGGACCACCAAGAGTATTTCATAAGGCTGTTGCTGGAATGGTAAAGGATTAGGGAGGACTCTGGAGTATCCCATGACTCTCCCTCTCTCACCAAAGACAAACCCTGTGAGGCATTAACTATTAAATACTGTCTCTACAGTTTTGGTAGAAACATTATACTGAAAATTAGAACACACAAACCACACTTTTAGTTTAATCTGCAAGATAATAGTTCAACCAAGATTCTCTCCTCCATTTAATATGAAATTCAAATCTGCTTTTAGGGGGGATTCACTTTATGGATCTTTTAAAAGTCCCGTTTATTTCTATAACGAGGTCTTCTTCCAGAAATGTAGTTCTGCCCACCTGCCTTTCCCACCGCATCACTTTAAAATCCTTGCTCACCTGCTTTCGAAGTCTTCTGGTCTCTTTCTCCAAAAGTACTACTAGGGCCACCGCCTCCTCTCCGCTTTCTGGACACTGTTTCTGTGCCCAGGCCTGAATCTTCTCTGGCAGAATGGTGAGAAACTGTTCGATTACCAGCTGCTCGAGGATCTGTTCCTTGGAACGCATTTCTGGCTTCAACCACCGGCAGCAGAGTTCCCAGAGTTTACTGAAAGCTTCATGGGGTCCTGTCACATCCTTGTAACAGAACTGCCTGA
The DNA here is from genome assembly GCF_004785775.1 of Grammomys surdaster. Lineage (NCBI taxonomy): Eukaryota > Metazoa > Chordata > Mammalia > Rodentia > Muridae > Grammomys > Grammomys surdaster. The sequence continues at coordinate 4,519,152 of NW_021604600.1, forward strand.
AGCATTTACGAAAAGATTCACATTCAGTGCTGCCTGATCTTTCCAGAATGGGCTCCGATGCCCACTCGGAGTCCTTGTCCACTTTCATTATGAGGCACTCCTCAACTTCCACGTCGATCTGAGGGTTCATGACTGTAGCCATGATCCAACGGGGCCAACAGGTTTAGCTCCAAGTCAGGGCCCAGAGAAGCTTCCAAGTGCCCTCCACTTAATGTCCTTGAAAATATGGGACTGTAGGGAGATAAAAGACAACACCTCAGGTGGAACAAGGAACTCCAGGCTGATTAATCAAATTTGTACAAGACTCTTGAAAAGGTGAATGTGCACCCACCCCAAAAGTCTGCAAACCCGGCCTCTTATCCAATCAAGATGCGCACCCTCCCATGAGGTTCTTTAGGGTACAAGGTCAGAAAGAGAACCAAGCGCTGGGCTGGAAAGGAACCCAGGGAACTGATGACCTGAGGCGCGGACCCGAAGGGGGTGTGTCCCCGAGGCCCGGGGAGGCGCGGCCAGCCCAGGGGTCCTGGTCCCGGTCCAGGCCGCTGCAGGTGCCTAACAGGGGCGTGAGTGCAGGGGTGTCCGGGCTCCCAGCAGCGCCTGCAGCACTCGGGGTTCCTCCGCACGAGGATGCCGAGAACCTCGGCCAGAGGGGAAGAAGCTGCCAGAGGGGAAGAAGCTACGGGATGAAGCAAGGCCTCGCGGGGGGGCGGCGAACGGCTGGCGCGCAGCCCTGTCAGCTCCGCCAGCGGAGAGCGCGGGGGGCGCTGGGAGCCGCGGCCACGCATGCGCCGCTCGCGACCGGGGGGTCCGTGCGAGGTTTCCTCGCGGGAAAGGGGGAGCATGCGTGGAGGAGTCTCGCGAGAGCGCGCAGCATCGCGACTTGCCGCCGAGGGACTTTAGGAATGAGGGTGCGAGGGACACTCTGAGGTCCGACCTTGTTCTTCCAGAGTCTGTGAAGCAGGGCAGGAAACGGCAGTGAACGTCTTGCCTCAGGCCGGGCAGACGCCGCTGGCAGCTGGAATAATTTCTTTAGTGGAAAGGGTGCGATTATGTGTGTTGTGTGTGTGTGCTGAGGTTGGGGGTAGGAGGGTGGAGGGACTCCTTTGTGACAACTGGCAGAGGGATTACAGTCAGGATTTGGCTGTGCATGGATTGCTACTGTCTGGGATCCTTGATTGGAGCCAGCACTCCTGAGGAAGGATGTGTGCCTGCCTCTGTTCAAATGGTCAGGAGAAGTCTTCTTTTCATTTTGGGAAATCTCTTAATTGACCAAGGCTCTGGGAAAGTCTGTGTGGCTACGCATGATCAAAAGGGCTATTGGGGGACCTAATAGGACCGGGCTTAGATTCCCCTAGTGCTGCAAAACTTTATAGCTAGATGTCCCAGAACCTGCTGGCTCAAAAATATCTATCCTGTAAGTGTCTACTTTGTGACAATGTTTCAGGCTCTTGGCATTCATTAGTGGGTAACACAACTCTTATTCTCAGAGGTAGGTAGCTTATTAGAAAACAGGCCACTGACTTACTTCTCAAAGGTTTTGCCATGATTTGGCTAATTCTAGCATTGCAGAGGTTAAAAGGATAAAAGGCATAAACTGAAGGAAGGCTAGGGATAAACTAGTAGCACACAGCTTGTTTTCAAAGGAGTATTACTGAGTACTGTTTTCGTACCAGACATGGTGATAGGTGGTAAGCAAAACAGGAACCACTGTCATTAGTAAGCCACAAATAATGTTCAGTGTAACTGGGGTGAATCTTCCGAAGAAAAGAAACACACTGGCGATTTGGTCTAGGTAAGAGGTCTGGGTAAATTTCTTGGAAGAAGCAGTACTAAGGATGAGATCCAAAAGACAGACCAAGTAGGGATTGAGCAAAGCCTGGTCCTCACAAGAATCCCATAGAGAGGATGGGGTTGTCTCTCTTTTAGAGTTTAGGGCACTGAGACCTCAGTAGAGTGGTGCAAGTGCTAAAGATGACGGGGGAGTCATGGGAACCCAGGTTCGGAATCAGATGAAAATAGAGTCCTTTATGTTCATGGCTCTCTTGTTAGTATTGAGCCAGGTGCATATCTCAGCAGCTCAAAGTCACAAACTTGAAGGCTTGCTGGACTAAGGGAGATTTTAATTTGAACTGTGTAAAGTAGAGTGTAAGACAAGAGGGAGCTGGGTGTGATGGCACATGCTTGTCATCCCAGAACTTCGGAGGTGGTAGAGGCAGCAGGATCAAGAGTTCAGGCTGTTCTTCATTACAAAGCAATTTTTGAGGCCAACCCAGGCACATGAGGCCCTGTCTTAAAAAGGTTGCTAGTTAGTATTTGTTTACTTGAGCACACATGTTTGTGTCTCGAGAGCAGAAGAACATACTTGTCAGCAGAGAAGTGGATCCACATACAGGTCAATAAATGCAAGCTGGAGACACTGGAGAGTGGTTATTTTCTTAAGTCTCATTATGGGTGGTACGGATTGAATGGGAGGTTCTATTTTTTCCTTGCATATGCAGGCATTAGATCTAGTCTCTTGCTGCTAGACTAGAAAAACGGATCAAGACTTACCAGATCAGGCTTATTAAAGGAGGCTGGCTAGCAGTGGGAGAATCACACTTTCAGATAACTGGGAAACACATCCATTCTCCACACTAGGATGTTAGCTTAATGAAATAGGAAGTAGGATGTAAAATATTGTTTTGAGATAGTCTGGCTGTGTAGCCCAGCTGGCCTTGACTTGAGATCTTTCTGCTTCTCCTTCTGGAGTGCTGGGGCTACAGGTATGCATAACCATGCCTTTCGCTTGGAAGCGTTCCTCCCTTCTGCCTCCAGCTTCATACAGGAGCTTGTCAAGGGAGGTATGTGGAAAATGTCCATTACTTCCTGGTCTAGAAATTGCTCTCCTAAGATCTTACTTCAGAAGAAAATGATCATTCTTAGACATCTGTACTTCTCTGTCACCTAAGCACAGTAAGACAAAGTTTCAAGTCTGCGGTGAGAAGTTGCAACCTGTCTTCTTTAAAGTTCTACCTGGAGCTGAAGACATTTGGACTCATTTTTATTATCTCTTAGGTGTGGGGATTGTTAGATGTTGCAGTCTTTCAGAAGTACATAATTGTATCTTAGTGGGAAATTTCAAACATATACAAAAGAATTAGCTCATGTTCCTGCTTTCCAGCTTTAACTGTTAGCAACTCATGGCTAATCTGTCTACTCTATACCTCTACCCAGTCTCTTGATCTAGAAACATTTTGAAGCAAATCTTGAGTGTTTTATGTATTCTGTGCAATCATCAGAATGTATTTCAGAAAGTCAGGGGCCCCAATTTGGAACAACTTCAGTAACATAATATGCCCACTCCAGGTGTATCAACAGTTTTTTTTTTTTTTGAAAGGAGACTTGTAAGGGGCAACAAATCCTCCCATATTTGGTAATGAAGTGGATCCATATGTAGGTCAATACATGTAAGTTGAAGACATTGGAGAGTGGCATTATTATTATTATTACTATTAAAGATTTCAATCCCTGAGTAGATCAGCAACCGCTTTTGCTGCGTTGGTAGACCTTCTCCCACAGCTGTTTACACGCAGGCTTTCCTTTGCTTCTCCTCTGTCCATGGTGCTGACCCAGCCCCTCTTTGGCTCCAGTCTGAAGAACTGTTAACTTAGTTTGGTTATATGATTTAATGTAGGGTTACTGTAAAAGTGATCATTAAAAATGCATTAAACAGCTGCATGAAGTGCTGTATGTATCTGTGCCAAGTAAAATTAGCCACACATTCCAAGCTGGAACATGTCCCAGTAATACTGGTTAGCTTTAATTTTGTTGTTGTTTTGCTCTCATAGGAGAAATAGCCAAACTCAGACAAATACCACATGTGTATCTGTGTGTCTGTTTCAGACATGTATTTTCCAGTATTGTTTTTTTTAAACAAAGGTAATTAACTGTTCATTTCACAAATTAAAAATTGTCTTTTCACAGGCTAATAACAGTAATTGTCACTATAAATACAGTTCTTGACTATGGAGCAATACAGTAGTAAGGAATGTTTGGCCATTTTCCCCTTCCACACAGATAGAGACAGGACAGAGACAGACAGGGGGTTGAAGTTAGGACATTTGCATGCCAGCCAGCTTTTCTACCACTGAGTTATAGTCTCAGCTCTCTGCTATTTCTTGAAATGCTCATGGAATTCTCAAAAAAAATTTTTTTTGATGTGGACTGGAGCAATGGCTTTGTGGTTAAGAGCACTAGCTTCTCTTCCAGAAGACCCAAGTTCAATTCCCAGCACCTACATAATGCCTTATAACAATCTTTAATTCCAGTTCATGTTCACCAGACATGCTTGTGGCACACAGACATACATGTAGACAAAGCACTCATGCATATAAAATAAATATAAATGTAACAAAATTTAATGGTGAGGCACTATCAGGGCAGATAGATAATATGACTTACGGCTTTTATTCAAAGTATTAACAGAATTAATACTAAAATTGACAAAGTTAGAATTACCTTTATTAGAATGAATGCAGATGAAGTCTGTATAAAGGCCAGTGATACCACAGATATCACTGATATCATAGATACCATAGTCTGTACAGGTATGTCAGGTGTATTCCCTCTTCCCCACCCCCACTGTGTGTATATGTGCTTCCATCCTCGAATGTCATTCCTTAGGACATGTTCATTTTGGTTTAGAGGACCAGGCATTCACTGATGAGGCTAGCCTGGCTTGACACAGCCTAGCCTCTAGGCATCTTTCTGTTTCTGCTTTCCTAGTGCTGTGATTATAAGCATGTGCCACCATGCTCAGTTTTTTCTATAGTTAAAAGTTATTTTATTGTTTGAGAATTTCACGGATGTATATAATGTGTTTTGATCAATTCTGCCCCACTTTCTCTCTCTCTTCCAGTTCCTTCCCACCTTCCTCTTCTTTCCCAATTTCATGTGCTCTCTTTTAATTTTTAGATTTATTTATTTTTTATTTTATTTATATGAGTGTTTTGTAGGAATGTATGTATGTGTACCATATGTGTGCCTGGTACCCGAGGATGTCAGAAGAGGTCAGATTCTCTGTAATTGGAATTATGGACAGTTGTGAGCAGACATGTGGGTGCTGGGAACTAAACCTGAGTCCTCCGAAAGAGAGACAAGTGTTCTTTACTGTTGAAGAAACTCTCCAGCCCCTGCTTTCTCAAAAACAGACAAACAAACAAACAAACAACCTCGCCAAGTGCTGCCTGTATATGCAAATATGTAGGGGGATCTACTGGAGAATGGACAGCTTCTCAAGAGCTGTATCCCTGAAGAGAACTTTCTCTTCCTCTTCCAAGAGCCATCATGGTCCAACAGCTCCTTAGCTAGACATGGAACTTCATGAGCCCCTCCCCTGCTCACACAAGGACTTTTGCTGACTTGATCTTCTGTAGGTCTTGTGCATTCAGACCCAGCTGCTGTGAGTTCATGTGTGCAATGACCCTACCATGTCCAGCAAATGACATTTTGCTGCAGATATCCACTACTAATTCTTAAGGTCTTTCTGTCCCATCTTCCATGACCTTGGAGGTGTGTGTGTGTGTGTGTGTGTGTGTGTGTGTGTGTGTAGGGATGTGATATAGATATTCCATTTAGAGTTGAGCACTATACAGTTCTCTTTATTCTTTACATAGGACCAGTTATAGAACTTTGTATTAACTGCCATCTATTGCAAAAGCAAAAACAACACCAAAAAACCCCAAACCAGCCAAACATTTTAATGAGAGTTGAGAGATGCACTAACCTGTGAATATGAAAGAAACTTAGAGAAACTTAATTACTATGTCCATTAAGCAAAATAACACTAGGGTCCCCTCTCCCAGGACCTATCACCTAGCCATTCACAGGGGTTTGGTCCAATTGGCAGTAGCAGGCATGAGTTCCATCTTATGGCACAGACTTAAGTTGAACCAGAGTTTGGTTACTTGTACAACATTCATGCCATTCCTGCACTAGTGGGCATATCTTGTCAGGGCAGTTGTTATTGTAGCTTGGAGAGTAACTGTGTTTACAAACTGCTATACTGTGGAAGCTACAAATATGAACAAGGATGTGGCTTTCAGACTGGTATCAGCTTGATTTCCCATGTCTTATGATTTGTGTATTATATCTTCAGAAATACAGACTTATGGTCAAGTTCTGCAGGGCAACTGTAGCCTGCATATAATAGACTTTCCAACACTATTCTGCTGTGTGACCCCTGTTCCCATAGAACTTTGTTTACACTTCTGGGAGGAATTTTTCTGTCTGTTTCAGGAATGCCATTGGTAAGATGTTCCAACCCACCCCCTCCCCTCAGCAATACAGCTTAACACTGAAAAACATCATGCAGATAACCCCCATTTGGCCTGGAGACCTTTTGTATCCTGAACATATTTGTTGAGAATGACGAGAAATGTTCTTTTATCATGTGTTTCCTCCCTCTTCTTTGAACCTGAGCTATCTTGGAATAAAAGCTTCAGAAAAATGCAGAGTTCCTTGGTTCTACTGAATCTGGAATTTGATCAGTATCTTAGTAGTGGTCACTGATGGGTTGTGGTAGACAACGAATATCAGTATGCTCAGCTTTTCATGTAGAATCTGGGGCTGGAACTCTCTTCATTGTAAAATTCTATTTCAGTTTATGATTTGAATTTGTGTACACTTGTGGTGAACTTTTTAACATATGATCTTGTATTCTGAATGATGTACAAGTGCTGAGGACAGAGAGCTGAGGCGAACTTTTTAGACAGAACACTTTTTAGACAGATCTGAACAGAACCTTTTAGAACAGAGCTAAGGATAATTTTCTTTATTTTTTTAGTCAGGACACAAGAGAACTTTAAGACAGAACTGAATTCAAGAAGAATTTGGGAGAAAAGACATTGAGAGTAAGAGCATTATTGTGACATCAGAGCAGGAGGAGAGAGCAAGATTAGAAGGAAAATGCAGAGTGGAATAACTTAGAAATTATAGGTAATGTAAAAAACTAAGAGAGACGTGTAGTATGCAGAGGGAAAGAGGAAAAAAGAAGCAGCTGCAGAGAGAGAAGGAGCAGGCAGCTTCTCACCACAGGACAGAACGGGTCCTTGCTTAATAACAAGGCAAGCTTAGTCTTATTAAAGGAGCAAAGCTTTCTTCTTAAAAACTTGGGTTTAATTCATTTAGCTTTAAAATTGTAGAGGGTTTTTCTTTCTCTATGCAATAAAGATTGGAACTTATTTTTCATCCAGAATGAGTCAGTTCTTTCTGCACTGGTGCTTGTTCTTTTACTCCAAATGCATATGCAGGTATGTGTGTGTGTAAGTATGTAATTGTGAGGATGTATGAATATGTGTGTGTAAATATGTAGTTGTGAGAATGTATGCATATGTGTGTGTAAGTATGTAATG
>NW_021604600.1:4526552-4539454 GCF_004785775.1 Grammomys surdaster
AGAATGTATGCATATGTGTGTGTAAGTATGTAATGTGAGGATGTATGTAAGCTGAACCCAACTGGTTTGTATGGAATGCATAAATGCGCATGTGTAAATCTGCATATGTTTTATGTGAGTTTATGCATATTTGCTTATGTGAAAGTTTTTCCTTCTATGAGCATCATTTTCTTCTGGTTCAATAGAAGTTTATTGCTCCAAACTTCCCTCTAGCCTGATGAGCAAGAGGCATCTGGACAAGAGGAAAAAGGCTCAGCAATTAATCCTTTCTTAATCTCCTGCCATTTTAGGATGAGGTGCTAAATGCCAGAGACTGCAAAGAGAGGAGCTGGAATTTTCCTTTCCCCTGCTTAGGATCTTTCTGCTTTCCTCCCTTTTCTTAGAGAACTTTCATAGGAAACTTAGTAATAAATGCTATAATCACTTTTCAAAGTGTCCCCTTTCCTTCCTGTGACTTGTACTAGCAGGCTGAAAGTTAGAGTGGCTCAGTTCCTGCTGAGATAGAACAAAGGCCATGTTACCTAATCCCCCACTGTTAGGCTACAGGTGTCAGTCACTTAAGCCTGCAGCTTTTTACCCTCAGAAAGAGCAAGAAAGTTCTTAGGACTTTTTATAAGTTATTATCAGCATTTCAGTATAGTTAGAGAACTAGAATGCCCAGAGACCATCAATCTTTACAACCACCCCAGAGTCCCTCCCAGGCTCCTGGCAGTAAGCAAGGAAGGAGCTAGCACTGGGCATGGCAGTTCACTGTGAAGCAAACGATGAACGTACATTCCTAAAATCATACAAACAGCTGCAGTTTAGCTTCCAAGAAACAGCAGCACCTGTGGTTGATGGCCTCTTGATGCTGTTTCCCTGCTGCTAAGCGTCAGAATTCGTGAATTGTCAGGAAGAACTGAGCTGTTTATAGTCTGTGAGCTTGCAGTTTATGGGATTTCATAGTTTTGTTTTCCTTGCCATTTTGCTAATGCAGTTTTGTGAGCAAACGCTGCCTATAATTTAAATCTGCCACAGTCACACCACACACACACACACACACACACACACACACACACACACACCTACACACACACCTTGAAAGTCCTCTAATCCTCTGATTAATCATGTGTAAAGCATCATGTTCTCAGGAAACCAGCAGGTGGCAATTAGCGTCTTGGAAATTTGTTGAGAAACACAATTGGAGCTGCCACTTAGGGTGGGGATATGCCAAGAACCAGAAAAGTGACAAGCCCCTGTGGAGAGGGACATGAATGGGGGCTGCTTGGTGTGGATTGTATATGACTTGTGGGTCTCCTTTTCCTCCAAACACTCAAGAAACAACCTATGGTGGACACATGAAATTGTTGCCTGTTGTTAGAGTGATCTTTACAAAATACTTGGACCTTCGCCTGGACACAGGAATCAGTGGGACCAGTGCACTAGTCCTTGAACTTCTGCATGATTTCCATATCAGCTGCAAAACAGCTGTTGCCTCGAGCATCCTGAGGGTTACACTATATCCGCCCTGGCTGGCAACGAGCATCCTGAGGGTTACACTATATCCGCCCTGGCTGGCAACCCCTTCCTTTTCGGGACCTAGTGCTTCAAATATCACAGTCTCTCAGCTTTGCTTTCATGCTAATTTCAGAGTCCATGTTGACTGGTCAATGCCCTTGCTGTCTGGTTAATCCATATGTTAATTGGTAAGTATCTGCAGTAGCATCCTCAGTGGTCTCTCCAGAAAGTGGGGACATGAAGATAGGCACTACCCAAGCAGAAAGAAGTTCTTTGCATAGTTCATTTTATTCTTGACATGTTCTTCATCAGTAATTGAAAAATGTATCAACACGTAGTAGGTATGCATGTGTTTACAATTACATCAATGCCTGTATCTAAGTCTATATTGGTATATTTGGAATGCAGATGTCAAACGTTTGTGTGTTTGAAACTCAACCCGAGTCTGTATGTTAATGTTTTTGGAGGAGGGACCTTTGGAGGTTATTAATATTTCCTGGGCTCATGAGATTGGGCCCTCTTGTGGTCATCAGTGGTTTTATACAAAAAAAATAAGAGTAGAGCTGGCTCACTCTCTCTGTCTCTGTGGGGGTTTGGATAAGATGTTCCTTGTAGTCTCAGGCATTGGGAACTTTTGTTTCACAATTGATGGTTCTGTTACCAGAGGTAAGGCCTTGTTGGAAGAAATGGGTCCCTGGAGTCAGGCTTTGACAGTTTAGAGACTTGTGCTGATGTCTGCTTAAAGGAACATAGAGAAAGCTAAGGCAAGCTCTTCAAGATGGTGGCTTCTTGTTCCCAGAAAGACTCTGTAAGGAGAATGTCAGGAAGGCACAGGGATGGGTATCTAGACAGGATCAACATGGGAAAGAGGAGGAGAAGGGAACCAATAGAATACCCAAGCCAGCACCTGTTTAACAGACTTCCAGGCTTAGGCCTCTCACATCCTGAATGTATAAAGTTGTTACTTTTCTTTTTCCTTGAGGCTTTGTCTTCTGTCTTTCCTGGTCATTCAACTCCTTGTTTATGCCAGAGAATAATCTTGGCAGTCCCCTGGAGAAGCCATTTTCAGTTCACTTCTCTCCTTGGTGCTTGATGTTCAAAGTGTTAGTTCTCAGCTGTTGCTACAGCCACTATGCCTGCTGCTTGCCACCTCTGCTCCACCATTGTACACACCAACCCCTGGAGCAGCAAGCCCAAACAAACTCCTTCTTCTATTAATTGCCTTTGTCATGATGTCTTACCACAGTAATAGAAAAGGAACTAATGTAGTCTCACCATGTAATTCCTCCTCCATGCTGTGATGTAGCACAAAGCCCTGGCCAGATGCTGAGCAGTTACCAGTGCTGCGCCTCACAGCTTCCAAGTCTCCAGAACAACAAGCTAAGTAAACTTCTGTACTTGATAAGCTACCAGATATTTGCTAGAACAACTGAAGGGCCACATGTAAATTTACATACAAATCTATTTCTTCTTTTTTTCCTGTGCATGATGTGACAACATGGACCTAAATTCCATGAGGTTCTGATCCCTGAGACTTGGGGGTGGGGGAGGCCCGATGATCAGATGAGATGATTTTAACTTGCCACTGAAACTCACCAGCTCATTTTCTAAGCTCCAGCTCCCAGTTTTTGGTTGCCTATCTCATAGGACATAGTGAAACAGTGCACGTGATGCTTTTCACAGAGTGTGAGCACAGAAATCAAGGAAAAAGGACTGAGGAGCAGGTACAGCTCTTGGGCAGAGGTAAACGCTGCTAAGCTTCCATGTGAGTCCCTCCAGAAACGAACCTTTGCCTTCATTCACATCTCTACTTATGTATCTAATAATAGACCAGGATAATTTACATTGTTCTGTGATCGCCTCTCCACCGCTGTCCCCCCTCCCCAGTTTGGTCTAACAACAGCTCTTTATGTCAGTCTGTCTTGTGGTCTGAGTAACTGTGTTTCATTAACAGCATAGAGACCTCAGCACTAACCACCCGATTACCGTCTGGCATTTAGAAAGTTTTTAAGTTTTCAGTTTCCCAAGCAAGTGTGCAATGATGCCTTTGGGTGCCCATTGCTATAAACAGGATTGAGTTTTTCTTTAGTTTCATTCTTTAGAGATTTCTATCTCTAGATCAGACATCACTCCATGTAAAGGAGTAAATTCTGACTACATCGATTTTCAGAAAAAAACAATCTGTGCTCATTTTCACTTTTGAACAATGATGAATAAACTGTTTTCCAGTTTTTTTTTATTTTTCATGTTTTCTGGGGACAGTTTTTAGGTATGTCATTTATAGACTATTTCTGAGTAGCAGGGTTATAAACCAGAGGGGTTGGGAGATGGCTTAGTGGCAGAGTTCTGATTTCCAGCACATACATGTAAGTTTGGCAATGAAGGCTATGTCTGTCATATCAGCTGTGGAGGGGGTGGAGAGAGACAGACACTGGGTGCTCCCTGGATAGACAGTTTAGCTGAAACTAAGTGCAGTTTTGGCTAGAGACCTTGTTTCAGAAAGCACTTTGGTCACAGGACATGGAGAAATCAAGTTGCTAATGATTAGGAAGTATCTTTCTTGTTGTCTAGCTTTCGTAGTACTGGAAAGTGCTATGTAGACTGCTGGGGAAGAAGAGTTATTAAGTCTTACCCAGCTGTGTGTGCCTGAGCTACACTAATGACTGGTGTGGTAGGTCAGCCCCAGAGGTGCAATGGTGGCGTGTCCTGAGTTGGTTGAAGGCCTGCTCTGATGATTGGTGCAGTTATATTCTGGTCAAGAACTTATGGTTGGGGAGCTCTTAGGCTCCGGGGATGAACCTACTATTATTTTGCTAAATGAACACAGTATCAAGCTGCCCTCTAAATTTATATCCCACGGATGAGTGCAGCTCTCAGACATCATGAATGAAGCTTCCTGGTGCGGTAGGTGCTAGTGAAAGTGTGACTCAGCTGGCCAAGGTGCAGAGAATAAGCAGAGTGCTTAACCATTTAGCCACACGTGGGACATGTGCATCACACCCAATCCCCAAAGGCTCAGGGACCACTGAGCAAGAGGGGATGGAAAGAGTATAAGAGGCAGAAGTCAGTAAGGATCAGAGAGAAGCAGTAGCTGTCTTCTGTATGTGGCAGGGCTGTTACATTCATAAACTCAAGGAAGCAATGACAAGACCCGCACAGTCAAGCCGGTTGATGCTCCCGTATGGAGGGAGTAGGGACTCATGAGCTCTCACTCCTAATGGGGTAGCTATTGGCAGTGGAAAGCTTTTAGAGGAGGGGGAATCGGTTTTCTTTAAGGCTGTGACTCCAGGTAGGTATATCACTCTTCAGTGGATGGCCCTATGGTACTGAATATATATGGCAGCACAAGTTGACCTTGTTGAGTTAATAAAAAGCTATAAACACAAAAAGAGAACACAAAATTGGGGGAGTTGGGGATTGGGAGGTGGATTTGGGAGGAGCAGGGAGGAGGACTGGAGCCAAATATGATCAAATACATTGTGCATGTATGAAATTCTTAATTATGAAAAATATTATATTGTGGAGAAAAAGAACACCAATGCCACCAAACAAAATGAAGAACACTAGAGGAAGACACGTGATGCTGACCTCTGACCTCACATATGCACATATGGAAACGGCACTCCCTCACACATGTGCACACATGCACACATCACACGTGGACGTGTACACAGAAACAAGGAACAAATCTGCTGTTTGCATTCACCCTAAGACTCACAACACCGAGAAACGTAAATGAAATTTCTGCTCAAGTGTTTTGTCCTTTTAACAATATGTGGAGGAATTGATTTACAGTTGACCTAGAAGTCTCTCTCTCTCGGACTGGCTCTCATGGGATTTATAGGCATGATATGCTTGCTGCTAAGGGAGAAGAGCAAGAGATCATCCCAGCCAGAGATGAAGCCCATGCAAACCACAGCAACGACCAGCATGGCAAGCTATTTCCAGATGCAATAGTGGCGCTCATAACTTAGTGACAGCCAACATTTGTCTAATTAGACTTAAGGCCCACTAAATAGAGGGGATTCCTGCCTGATACTGGAAATCCGGCCAAATACTTGTGTCTGGTGAGGTCGTGGAACCTAGAGGAGAACTTACTGCTGCCGCTGTACTAAGCCAGTGTACCCTCTGACTGTATTCTAAACATTACTCCTCTACCCACAGGTAAGTGTAGCTCTTATGTCTCATCAAAGATGCTTTTTGTTTTGTAGTAGAGTCCATTCGAGAGATCTACGACTAGTCAAACTTCAGAGAACAAGTGTCATGGGTGCCCAACCCCATTTGATATGTGTACAACAATGATTCAGCTGATATTGATAACCCCTACACGATGCTCAGAGAACATCGTGAAACACCAGGCAGAGAAATTGTAAGAGCCAGAGGACTGAGACATCTGCCGTGAGAGTGTCTTCTGTATATTTGCTGATTTGTTTTTTATTTTACTTTGATGCAAGCTATGGTCATCTGAGAGGAGGGAACCTTAATTGAGAAAATGCCTCCATAAGATCAGCTGTGGGCAGGCCTGTACATCATTTGCATAATTAGTGGTTGATGTGGGAGGGTCCAGTTCATTGTGGGCTAGTGGTCCTGGGTTCTATAAGAAAGTAGGCTCAGCAAGGCATGATGATTGAGCCAGAAGCAGCATCCTCCATGGCCTCTGTGTCAGCTCCTGTCTCCAGATTCCTGCCCTATTTGAGTTCCTGCCCTGACGTCCTTCAGTTATGGACTGTAATGCAGGAGTAAGTCAAATAAACCCTTTCCTCCCTAACTTGCTTTTGGTTATAGTGTTTCATCACAGCAATAGTAACCCTAACTAGTGCAATATATGACAGGGAATCTGTACCCATAAAACATCAAGAATGTAGCAGCCTAAAATAACAAAGAATGTCCACTGACAACATCAGTTTCTACACCAATATCAGTGGGGGAAAAGTCCTACCCCTAGGAGAAGAGCTATGGGCAATTAATGACTTCTGAGTGCACTCAAGAAAATCAGTCTTCTCCAGAGATGAGTCTCCTAACAGGTCCTCCAGGTCTAACTCATCAGCACTAAACATGTGTGTGTACAAGCAACACTGAATATAGCGCCACAGCTACAGTTATACACACATGTGTATGTAGCAATAGTAATAAGGAAGGAGAGGTCATGAATGTGAAAGGGAATGGGAGACGGAAAGAGTTAGATGGGGGGAGGGCTGAACATGATATATACAGTACTCACGTGTAAAATTATGAAAAAATTAGGCTTGGTGCTTTTTGTATATTGGTTTATGACTCCTGTGAAGTTACTTTCTGGGTATGTGTTGGGATGGAGGCAGAGGTTCTTTTTTCCTCTTTTTCAGTCTTACTGTAGCTCATACTGGCCTCCAAATCATGAACTTCCTACTTCAGCTTTCCTAGTACTGGTTGTGGCATGTGCAACCATGCTTAGCAAGGTAGAGAGTCTTTTAGATTTTTCTATAGGCCATTCAATAGTTTCAGCATCATTTGTTAAAATGTCTTCTCCTTCTGCACTGTACTGACTTGACACCTTTGTTGAAAACAAATGAATTGAAAAGCGTATAGGACAGACTCCTATCCCCATTCTGTTCTCTTGATCTATTTGCCCATCCTTGGAGCCTGTCATTCAGCTGGAGATTATCAATATCCTCTGTTGACTCTTTCTATATATCCTAATTTCCTTAAACAGGAGCAATCTTTTTCAGTAGCAGCAAGGGAGGAAGAAAGCAAACAAGACAGTGGGCTGTCTGACAGCTGGGAAGATGATTCCCAAGGCGTCAGAAGAACCTGCTCTGCCCTCCCTATGTGCTGCTGGCCCCTTGCCCTGGATCAGTGGCCACAATTAAATAATAAGGCAGCAGACATTTAATCACCATTGCCACCCAAATCGTGTCCATGTCAGTGAAAGGTAAAATAGGACCATGGAGGTCAAGAATTTCCCAAGCTTCTACTTCAGCCTAGTTTTTGAATTTATTCTCAAACCTGTTGCCTGTTCTCACTGTCCACTGATAGAGCCTCCGTTACTCCAGCCCTGCCAGGGTAGAGCTGGTGAGATCACACACTGCCAGGACAGAGATGTTGAGACCACACACTGCCAGGGAAGAACTGGTGAGACCATACACTGCCATTCCTGTTCTGAGCCCTCCCTTTTTCAAGATCTTTTGCATTAGTCTGTCATGGCTACCATAAGAGATGGCTGGCTTACACAACAGGAGGCCAAGATCAAGGTGTTGGTGGTTAGAAGCCCAAGGCCAGCTGGGGCCACTCTTATTGAATTACAGGTGACCTAGTTAGAGTTCAGGACTTTAGTATTTCTCAAAGGCTCATAGGTTGAAATTTTAGTTGACAACCTGTAGTGGCATTGGGAGAGGGTAAAAACCTCAGGGAAGTGTGGCTTAGTGGGTAGATATTGACATCTTGGCTCCTTTCCCTCTCTGCTCTCTTACCACATGGAGACGAGAAGCACAGAGACTCCCCTTCATGATTTCTGTCTCACTCACTACAGTTCTACAGCAAAGATTCCAAGTGTGCATGAGATTGCCAGCAAACAACCTTTTCTTCCTTTAAGGTGAATGTCTTAGGTATTTCATCACAGTGATAGAAAGCTCACTAACATGTCTTCTTTCTATAAATGCCTCAGTCCAAATTTCATATTCTTAGGAAACCAGTCATACTGGGTGGGGGTCAACCCTAATGACCCTATTTTAATTTACCTCTTCAAAGACCTTATCTGCAAACACAGGTACATTCTGATGCTTAGAACCTTAGCATGAGGATTTTAAGGGTACAGTTAAGCCTGCAGTATTTAACGTGAGGATTTTAAGGGTACAGTTAAGCCTGCAGTATCCTCTAATGGAGTGGTCATAGCTGGACTCCCCGTGGTACCCGGCTGGATGTTTGCTAAGTGTACCCTGGTATCCTAGAATATTTAGGCCTCTTTTAAATTTTAATTTCTTCTTCCCATGTCTTTTCCTTCCAAAGTCCTCCCTAAATTCACAACTTAATTTTATTGCTGTTACCACGAACATACACAATATATCTAAACCCTTTACTGAATCCTTTGTAAATCTGTTTCTTGTCCTCAGTGTATTAGGCTGACGTGACGTCCCAGTCAGTCTGACTTCTGAGAGCTTGCTTTTTTCTGTTTTCCGGCTCTCTACACTTCCTTGTGTCGGCTGCCCCTTCCTCATCCTGTCATATATCGTTGTGTTGATTGCATTTCTTTGGCTCATTTTTTTTTATATTGGGTTTTGGAAGTTATAGATCCTATTCTATTCTTCAGTGGTTGCTCTAATATTTTAACACATTAAAAAATCATTACTAAATTAGAATACAAATATGAAAAAGCTAAGCCATATAGAAAGGCAGCAAGTGCCTCCTCTTCCTGCTTCACTTTCCAGAACAACTGCCTTTTAACCATTTCTCTCTCGGATGGTTCAGGCAGTTATAGTCACAACTTACATAGACACTAGTTTTAAACCTTTGCCTAGAAATTTCTCATACATACCCCATCTTTACAGATGTTCTGTTTTGAAGTTACAGAGTGGTCTTACTTGAAATCCTGTCTTAGTTAAGGTTTTACTGCTGTGAACAGACACCATGACCATGGCAACTCTTATAAGGATAGCATTTAAGGGCTGGCTTACAGGTTCAGAGGTTCAGTCCATTATCATCAAGATGGGAACATGGCAGCTTTCAGGAAGGCATGGTGCAGGAGGAGCTGAGAGTTCTACATCTTCATCTGAAGGCTACCAGGGGAAGACTGGCTCCCATGTGGCTAGGAGGAGGGTCTCATTGCCTACCCCCACAGTGACATACTTCCTCCAACAAGGCCACACTTCCAAATAGTGCCACTTCCTGCGCCAAGCATATTTAAACCACCACAGACCCTCCTAGACAAGTTAGGCCAGCCAAACACTTGTCGTTCTTTGTCACATTGACCAGGACTTTAAATGTACATTTCCTCGTTCTGTGATCTGAAGGCAAAATCTCTTGGTAGGATATTTTCAGATGTGGAAATTTGGAAATTAGTAGTTCCTAGACTTTTTCTTCATGTTCCTGTTTCATCTTGGGTCCTGACTTATACACGCTGCAAGGTTTATAACATTTACATTTAAAAAATAGGTTTAAAATAGAAATTGAACAATGACAGACACTATATAAAATATTATAGTGTTAATGAAAATGTCTCTCATTGCATACTTAAATAATATGATTATGTCTGTAGAAAATTAAATTTGATCTATGTTGATAGATGTTTTAGGGAATCAATTTGAAGAGGATTCCCTCCCCAACCCCCACTCCCCAGAATCCATCAGTTGGCCAAAACCATGCATGCTATGGCTCGTTATGAGTCTGATTTTTTTTTCTGTTTGGTTCTCAAATTTCATATTACCCTTTTCCTTCTTAGCCCTGGAAGCATGTCTCTACGATTTAATTTGCTTAAGGTTAGCCTTATGTATGTATTCTTTACCTTTTAATTAACATACATTGATTGCACACACTAGTGGAATGTAGAGTAACATTTCCACATGCACAGCATACTCTGGCACTCACCACCTCTCTCTGCTGTATGACGACATAGCCTAGGGCTTTATGGTCGCCTACTGTGTTGTCGGACACCAGGACTCATCCTTTCCAACAGCATTTGGCCCACATGCCCTTTGACTTTCTCCCCCTTCTGACTTACAGTACTCAATATTCTGCATCCAGGTTGATATTTTTCCCTACACGTGATAGAAGACATATCTCAAGTATAAATAGTGCCACAATAAACATGGAAGCGCCATGATTTCTAATTAATCTTTGTTGAATGAGGATAGTTTTGTATTTAAAGATGCTTGACCCAAACCCTTGACTTTTTGCATTTGTAGCATTGGGGGTGCAAGCCAGTCATAGTGCATGCCAATCAAGTGTTCTCTTGCTTAATTGACAGCCGTGACCCTCCAGTGACTCTTAAAAGAAAAGCTATACTTAAAGTATTTTTCTGTATTTCCTATTTTCTTATGATCTTGGTATACCCGGTTATCTACATGTTAATAGCTGGGTGTAACCTAAGCGCCCTCTGGGCACACTGCACAGGTGCCCTGGCTCGCATTTCCTCAAATCCTCGGTGACCCCATCATCTCAGACCTTATGCTTTCCTCTGTTTTTGCCATTAAAAACGATAGAATGAGACATCTGCTTCTGAGTCCTTGTAAGTCTAAAGAGAAATCGAGCTACATTTTGTAATAGTTTGGTCCTCATAGACTTTGTTGATCTTGGGTGACTCCTCTCTTGCGTTGTTTCTTCCATTGCTTTGTCCCTTTGTGACCCCTGTTCCCTCTTCTGGATCTCCTAATGGGCATAGAGATAACCCTTATATTAACCTTTGTTCCTCCGAACTTTGTCTCATTTGTTCTGTCTGTCTTTGCTGTTTGCTTTGCTTTTCTACATTGCTGGGACTTAACACAGGGCTTTGTGCATGCTGGGCCTTGTGAGAGCATTTCCCAGAGAGACAACACTACCTCCAACAGGGCATCCCTGGAAGAACAAAGTACAAGGCCACCAGAGGCTAATCAATAAGTTCATTGGTCCCTATTATGGAGCAGGCATGCGGTTACTAACAGGAGTGTGGGTGACCCCAAAGCAGCCACAGCACTAAAAACCTCACCCCAGAATGGATGACTTTTGTGTAGCTGCACAGAGTGCCCCTTCAGCTAATCCTCAACACCCCTAAGACCACAAGACCCTGCAAATGAGGGCAAGGAGGAGCATCTCAGGTGATAACCCAATGCCTTCCTTCCTCCTCCGTCTGTAAGGGGACATCAACTGTCAACAGGCCCAAATTTGAGCAGTCACAGACTCTCTGAGGAAGATGATGGCTGTGGTACTTGGAGGATAGCGCTCTACAGTACTGGGCAAGCCCTCCGTCACAGAGCTAACTAGAGTAGCGCTCTACAGCACTGGAGAAGCAGTTTACCAGACATACCATGGTTTTGTCTTCCCCTTCTCTCCATTTTTGACTCATTTTGGAAATTTCTCACCTTAATCTTTCAGTTCATAAATTCATACTTCAGTTATGTGTTGAGGTGCTATGACATCACAGTGACTGTGTCTACAAGGTTTCTAGGTATTTATTTTCCGTAATACTGGCTATATGTGTGTATCTTATGAAGATCTAAAATCACAGCTTACATAATTATGATATTTTCTTCTGTTTCCGTACTAGCTATAACTCTTAGAGGCTGATTTTTCTCTGTCATGAGTTCAGTGCTCTTCTTTCATGGTTGTCTTCACAGTATGATGAGAGTTGCTTGTCCGGGTCACTCACAACTTTCCTACAGGTCTGTATCAACATTGTTTCTCCATCTTCTGGTGTGCAGCGCTGTTAAGATGTCTCTCGAGGGGCTTGATCCGTGGCGCAGTGGTTAAGAGCAGTGACTGCTCTTGCAAAAGATCCAGATTTGGTTCTCAACACTCACGTGAGGCAGCTTACAACTGTCATATCTCCAGTTCCTGGAGATCTGACGCCCCCTGCTGGTCTCTGTGGGCACTGCATGCAAGTGATGACCATACAGACAAGCAGGTGCATGTACACATATAAAAATGCATTGTGCTGTGCTTTTTCCCCCCGTGGATGACCGAATTTTCAATTTTATTTCATAGATTATTTTATTTTTCATTTTTTTGTTTGTGTGCAGGTGTTTGCAAGTATATCATCGCGACTATCTTTGTTTTTCTACATTGCTTCTGGGGATCAAACTCAGGTCTTTATGTTTACAAGGTAAACACTTTACCAACAGACTTACTACCTTGGCCTTAGGATTTTTTTGTATGTTTTTTATAAGCATCACAAAATATTTGGGAAGTGACATTATTAAAATGTAAAGTACAAACTATACCAAAATCATAAAAAAATTAGGAAATAGAGAAAAATACTTTAAGCATAACTTTTAAGAGTCACTGGAGGGTCGTTGCTGTCAACTAAGTAAGAGAACACTTGACTGGCCTACACTAGAAATAGCCTGCACCTCAAAGCTTCTTATACAAATAATCCTGGGAGAGCCTTCACAAGATATCTTGTAGGCCTGTGTAAGAGCCACTGAGGACCCTAATGTGAGAGTGTTTCCAGAAAGGGTCCATAGAGGGAGGGATGGTCTGACTGTAGGTGGAGCATTCTGTGACTTAAAAGCCTGAATGAAGTGAAAGGAGAGCCGATGGAGAGCTGGCCATTTCTTCCACATTCTCTGATCTACCATGATGTAAACTTGTCCACCAGGTGGACAAGACATGGTGTCAGAATGTCAGGCTGTGACAGACGACCCATGAAACTGTGAGCCAAGACAAACCTTGCCCTACTCTATTTCTTTCTTTCTTTCTTTCTTTCTTTCTTTCTTTCTTTCTTTCTTTCTTTCTTTCTTTCT
>NW_021604600.1:4539464-4542629 GCF_004785775.1 Grammomys surdaster
TCTTTCTTTCTTTCTTTCTTTCTTTCTTTCTTTCTTTCTTTCTTTCTGTCGTTCTTTTCTTTTTTCCTTTCGAGACAGGGTTTCTCTGTATAGCCCTGGCTGTCCTGGAACTCACTCTGTAGACCAGGCTGGCCTCGAACTCAGAAATCCTCCTGCCTCTGCCTCCCAAGCCCTACTCTATTTCTACTGGGCACTTTGCTACAGCAATATGAAAAGTCACTAAGCATTCCATAGTAATGAGTGTACTCTGTACTTCTTGGTGTCTGCCATCCCCTAATAAAAGGAGCTGGGCTTTCTGGGAGAGACGGATGACTCCAAGGTGAGGATGGAGAAAGGCCCCATGAGTGTGTCTTGTCCTTGGAAGAAAGGAAATTCAAAATAATGATGGGGCTATGTCAGCATGACCCAGGAGTCATATTAACACCCCCAGCCAAACCTGCAACCATACAGCACTAAAATAAATGATAACACTGCTTTATAATCTAGAGATGGAAATAACCCACAAGTTCATATAGATTTAAGTAAATGTATGGATAAAATAAACAAATGAGAGAAAGGAAACATTTTGCTAATAGTAGAACCTCAATTAGTAAATCCAGAAGCCACCAAGGACTTAGAAAATCAACACTTGGCAGTCACCATAGCAACAATTGTTTCAGGCAAGAATCCTAAGTGAATGTTAAAGTCAGTAAGTAAATATATATAATAAACATAGCATTTACATGATCTCAGAGCATCTCCCAGGAGGAGCCACAGAGGCTTTCCAGTGGGAAGCTGACTGGTATCACGTTAGACCTCAACTGTGTCTTTGCCTTTTTGTGCTCTGAGCCGTGCAAGCACAGAGATTTATGTTTTGCTGACTCCGTGAGACAGTGATCGGAACAGCAATTCTTCATCCCAACGAATGCTGACGAACACCGGGCCCAGAGTAGGTGCTTAGCACATGCTCTTGGGCTGGCCTCGTGTTCATAATCTTAACTTCATTACTAGTTATATTATTTATACACTTTGCTTTCTTATGTTTATCAACCTGATCTTTCATGGCTGAGACAATGAAACAACTGTTTCCTGCCCTTGCATCCTGCCTAAGGTCTCCCGTTACTTTGTTGATCAGCAGTTCGAGGATGCACTGTTTGGAATGTACATGTTTGTGATGGGCAGAGCTTCGTGGAGGTCACACCCTTGTCATTATGATTACAGTGTCTCTTTGCTTATTTTATGTCCCCCCCCTTCTTCCTCTTTCCTCCCCACTCCCCCAGAGCTGGGAATTGAACCTAGAGCCTCATGCATGCCAGATAAGCACTACCCCAAGCTTCCCTTCTTTTGGTTAACTTCATCTCTCAATAACAATGAGACTTGTGTTATATTTTCAGTGTACACACAATATGTACATACACACATGTATGTACACACAATATATATATGTATATGCATATACACTCTCACACAACAAGAACACACAGTCACACAGACACACACACAGACACACACACACAGACACACACACACACACATTTCTTTTGTGCACTGCTTAGTTTTTCTAAATTCAGCCAACATGTTTCCCTAGGACTTGCTGGATGGATCCATGACTATTTGGAGATGGTTTCTGTTAGTCACAGTGGCAAGAGTTTGTCTTTTCTTCCCTACTTTTCAAATGACCATTTGACCTTGTGAAATGCCGCTCTGGTTTTCAAGTAATGGTAGTCACTCTTCCCACCATGTTCCTGCAACCGCTTATTGTATTTATCATCTGCGTGTTGACAGACACTCAGGTTCATCTCTTGTTTACTGTGAGTGACATTACTGCAATAAACACATATCTGTGGCATCTCTTTGTTCTGCTTTATAATTTCTGTCGGTAAGGATGTAGTAGGGGAACTTTAGGATATATGATTAGTTTTATTTTCATTTTTGAGGTGTCTCCACAGAGTTTTTTGTAACACTTATATTAACTTGCTTTACCCCATTTTTCCATCTCTTGTTCATCTACAGAAGGATTTGTATTTCTTCATATACCCTGAAGAGGAAAACCCTCTTCCTTAAGCGTCTGCGGACAGTGTGGACCTCATGGAGGATCGTGAGGGGAAGTATGATGGTTCACACATGGAGCCACAGAGAGCCGTGGTTAGTTAGTGGCTTGTCCCCAGGTTGTAGCATCTCTAAGAGGTGGGGCTTAATGGCAGAAAGTGGGATCACTGTGAGCGTGTCCTCAAAGGGGAATGCTTGCTCTTTCCTTTCTTTTCTCTGCTTCTCAGCCCCCATGAGGTCAACAGGCCTCCTGTGCTATGAGTTTCTTCCAGATGTTCTATCACCACAAGCCCAAAACCTAAAGACCAAGTGACTGTGAATCCAAACCTCTAAAACCAGAAGCCAGAATAAACCTTTTCATTGATTTCCTCAGGTTTTGTCACAGTGATGGGAAGCGGGCTGACACAGAAAGCAATGGAACTTTACACTATCCAACATGGCTACATTTTCAAAAGTCCTCTTCAAGGTGTCTCCTTCACTGTCATGTATGTGCTAGACTCCAACCCCCTCCCCTCCTCCACTTCCCTAACGATGTCTCCTTTCCCTGTCTCAGATTTCTGGCTTTTAATTGTGAGTGTGAACATTTAATATTGCTTCCTGATTCATCAGAAACCAGTTTATAAGGAAAAAGATAGTTTACTGCTGGGCTTAGTGACATTGGCGTGTAGTCTATACTTGGGAAGTAGAGGCAGGAAACCTGACACAAGTTCAAGGCCAGCTTGAGCTGTATCAAGTAAAAAAGTCCTTCAGTCCCACCTTCTTCAGAGTGGGGATGAGGCTGCAAATAAAGAGGGGTCTGCTCGTCCCTTTGGTGGCTTGTTACAGTGTAAAGTTACAAGAGGGGCTACAGTCCCTGGTTCATGGATCTTGGTAAAATGCATAGATGTTTCACTTGTCCTAAAGGAGGTAAAAGGGTTTATCTTAAGTCATGTTCACACTGGATAAAAGGCACTCTCAAGACCTCCCCCAGTCTGCTTGTTGAATTATTTGTACTTTCCACAACTAGTAATAAACACTGTGTTTGTTTCATCTTCTAGCTCCCCAGACTGACCTGGGGGTTCTGTCTTCTACTGTTGCTCCACTTAGGGTCAGTGGGGCAGGTGGGCATCCCTAAGTGGGGCAGGTGGGCATCCCTAA
>NW_021604600.1:4542639-4564900 GCF_004785775.1 Grammomys surdaster
CCTAAGTGGGGCAGGTGGGCATCCCTAAGTGGGGCAGGTGGGCATCCTAATAGGTGGACGATTACTGTTGGGAGTTGACCTGTGATGTCGGTCAGAACCCACACTTTCCTCTCTCAGTCCAGAGGGGCTCTACTGTCTCCAAAGACAGGAGGGCACAGTGTGTCACCAGTATGGGTCACCGTCTAGTGGTTATGTAGTTTTTATGGTCTGTGCCCAAGGCAGATGCTCAAGTCCATTATGGCCTGCCCTGTCCCATGGCTAGCCCGTGCTGGCTCAGAGCCTTTCTCTCACACGAGTCCCTTTAGGAGATGTTTCTGGCTACAGAGCAGAGAATCTGTGTTCTTTCCTCATGCATTTTCTGCTCTAACAACCCCACCCTGGTTGGTAGGCATAGAACATTTCTGCCATCTGAAAACTGCGGAGGACAGAAGGGGAGCAGGAGACACTCAGCAGGGAAGCATGAATCAGAATTAAGAATATTACCCAATACATACAGTGTGACATCTGCCCAACACTAGGATCCCCTGTGCACTTCTCCATCCCACTGCCGAAGGCTGTGAAACCTTTGCACTCCAAATGAAAGACTCCCTCATGGGCTGTGCTGGAGACTCAGGGTGGGCAGGACAAACTGTGAGGCTCCTTTGATGGACACATGCTAAGTTTTAATTGTGGATTTGCCATTTTACACTTGTGGAGCAAGCCATCCATTCTCCCCGTGGTTCATTTGCACTTGAGCAGAGGTTACAAGGTTCTGACTCCTACTGTGTTTTCCCCGTGCATGGGTCAAGGAGGCAAAGGTCATGCTCTGTAGCATCCTTCAGCTTCAGTTTTTCCTTTTGCAAAATAGGCCTGTGATGCCCACACAGCCCCGTATGAAGGCGCTTGTGGAGAAGCCAACAAGCAAATGGGTGACTATTCTTTTTTTTGAGACTCAGTCTTTCTGTAGCTGAGACTGGCCTGAAATTTGCTATCTGCCTGCTTCAGCCTTCCAAGTGCTGGAATTACAGGGATGTACTACCACACTGTGCCTGATAACTGAGACTTTTAAACAGCATGCTACGCTTTGCCTTTTTTGGAATGTCATCTAGCTGGAACACACAGTATATACACTTCCTTCTCAGATTCCTGGCAAAACTGTGGAGGTGTGTGTATCTCTCTCTCTCTGTCTCTCTCTGTCTCTCTGTCTCTCTGTCTCTCTGTCTCTCTCTCTCTCTCCCTCTCTGTCTATGTGTATGTTTGTTTCTGTGTATGAGTGTCTGTCTCTGTGTCAGTGTGTGTCTCTCTGTCTCTGTCTCTGTCTCTCTCTCTGTACAAGTGCTCAGGTATGAGCATGCTCGTGCAGGTCAGAGATTGGTGGTGACATACTGATTTGAGTGAGACATGTCCCCCAGGCTCAGGCATTTGAATACTTGATCCCGAGTTGTTAGGGATGTTTAGGAGGTGTGGCCTTGGTGAAGGAAGTGTGTTACTGGGGGCAGGATTTAATAGATTAATGTCTTGTCACTTCCAGTTTGCTCTTCGATTCAAGCTTGTGGTTCAGGATGTGAGCTCTCGGCTGCCCACCTCAGCAGCTGTGCCTGCAGCCTGCTGTCTCCACTTCTATTCCAGTGTCAATAAACCCAAGGAGAACAGATGACCCACAGAGAGACACAAATTTAGATAAACATCCTTCTGTAAGTTGCTTTTGGATGGTGTTTCATCACAGCAACAGAAGAATAATCAGCATAGACATCGTCCAAATCTCTCCACAGTTCTTTTGTTGTTGATCTTTTTGGAGCTTTTAAAAAACAAACAAACAAACAAACAACAAAACAAACAAAAAAACAAGGCCCCGGCTTGCCTCAAACTAATTCTGCAGCTGAGTCTGGCCTTGAACTCCTCCTGATCCTCTTGCCTTAATCTCCCAAGTGTCAGGATTATGGAAATGCACCATCAGGCCTAGCTTACTTTTTTGAGAGAGGCATTTCATTGAACTTGGAACTCACTGATGAAGAAGTCTAACTGGCCAGGAAGCCCCAGGAATCTTGTTTGCTATATGACTCTAAATCCAGCCACAATGACAATAAAGGTTATTATAGGGGTGGGTATTCTGAGAAATCTCCGTACCTTCTCAGTTTTACTAGGATCTTGTAACAGTACAAAGTCTTAGGGTCTGGGGGTATGGCTCAGCAGTAGAACGCTGACTTAGTATGTAGAAGGCCCTGGTTCAGCCCCTAGCATCACAAAAAGTCTCTGCAAATTTCAAAAGGTAACATACAGGTGGCAGTGAGTGTGACGGTTTAGAAAATGCTGTCTCCCTGTGTTTTGTGTTTGCAGTGGATGTTATAACCTCCCGACTAGGACAGTGAGTCTGTGGGTGCTAATCCAAAACATAACAGCAGAGGGCAGCCTGTGCCCAAAAATGGCAGCTCTTTCCAACCTACTCCACCAACGCTGGTATCAGAATCAGCGAAAGCAGCTCTGGACTGCTGCCTGCTTGGGGTCTGTGCATTTAAAATTACCTTCTTGAAAGAATGTACAGCAGCAGAGTCAGAAAATTAGAACTCTACACGAACCTATAAAAGACTCCATGTGGGGTCTTGGTTCTCACACGGTCTAGCTTCCCTTTTGTCTCTCTGACTGCTCTTGTATTCTCTGTGGGCTGCAGCCCACTCCCGGAAGCTTTGCTTTGAGGTCTTCTCACACTGGAAGGCTGCTCCCTCAGACATCACGAGGCTCATTCCCTTACCTGTGTGAGATCTTAAGTCATAGACCTTAACTCTGAACTTACTTTTTTTTTTTTCTTCTTATTTTTTTTTAATTAACCCTTTTCAACCCTCTATATCTTGATTTCAAAGGAAGCCAGGACAGGAACTATACATTACTATTGTTTTTCTCCAGTCTTTACCATTCTTGGTCAGACACGAGATTAGGTGCTATAACTGAAAAGAGAAAGCGCTTAGCCCAGAAGGTAAACTCAAGCCAGAACACATCTCCATTCCGTATCATCCGCCTAGGACAAGCCTCCTGGTGAGTAGTGAGGACTTTAATAATTATTTATTGAATGGAACTACATCACAGCTCTGCTTATGAAAGACATCAACACTGTAAGGAACAAACTGGTGTCTTTAATGAGCTCTTGATTCCAGGTTTTGGCAGTTTGGGCCGGGTGTCATTTCCGATGTAGACCACGGTCTACTGGTCTCAGCTGAATTGCTGTCCCTGCAGTTAGCTGCCAGGATGGCTGAGATGCCTTAGTTTTCTTCCATGGGGCTCTTGTCCTCTCTGGTAGGCAGGCTTGGAATTGTTTACATAAGCTGTGTTTTTACCTCATTTAAAATACATTCACCAATCAGACAATGAGAGGCTGTCTGTTATTCAAAAGGCATCCTTAAGGCTGCATAATTGATGATAGCAGCGGCTGGCCTCAGTCCACTGTGTTACTTTCTCCTGCTGTGGGTAAGACATCAACGCCTGCCCTTGACTTGGGGCTAGCCCTGTAACTTGCTTTGGCTGATGGTGTATTAGCAGGTGAAATGCAAGCAGGGACTTGAAATAGGCTTGTAGGTTGGTGCTGGCTTTCTTAGAGACCTCTGCCCTCACCAGGAGAATGTGACCACACAAGTGGGCCTGTGGAGAGACACTTGGAGCAGAGCAGAAGCAACTTAGCTATCTGACAGAGGCCAGTCCGGATGTGCGGAAGCTAACGGATAGGCACGAGGGCAAGTTGTTCAGAGTCGGCAGCAGAGCTGCCTGCCTGACCCTTAGCTGACCCCTGACCCTTGGCTGACCCCAGGTATGTACACTGATTGCTCCCATCTCACTTATCTTCACAGAGGGTCTGTAATCTCCCTGGAGGATTTAAGGAGTCCCACAAGTCTAGTTACAGACCTAGCTCTGGAGGAATACGGTAACAGTGGCTAGACGCACGTGGGCTTGAGCGCTCTGCTGAGCCATCCTTCACAGAACTGGTGATCCCTGGTAACATCCCTTCCAATGATGGTGCACACGCTCCTTTAGGAAAATCTCTGCTCTTGTCAATGAGCTGGCCTCAGTCAGACCCTGACATCTGATAAAGAGGGGTCAGGAATGGCAGGAAACGAAGCTGGCTGCTGCTGCTGCTGCCCAGAGCCTGCCTGTGGTGATGGATGAGAGGCCTGGTGGCCTGAGAAGGATGGTGATGTTTACGTTTTCCAAGGCAGGGCATTTCCTCCCAGGGCACAGGGTGAAAGGAAACAGGGTCAGAACAATTCCCTTTACATTTTCTCCTCCTTTATGTTTTCTTTATAAGAAATAACTATTCTTGAGACATGATAGACCCAGGAAACTGCATCAAGGTTATATTCTCTGACAGATTTTCTCTTTAATTTTAATTTTTTGATGGAACACTGAACTCTCAGAGCAGCTCAGAGATGAAAAACATTGACCCATTCCCCATAAAAATGCTCATAAATATGAAATTTTACTTAAAATGTCAGGGGATTTATTATGTCTGTGAAACTCAGGAATCTAGATTAGTTCTAGGGAGTGTGAGAGAGATAAAGAGGGAGGGAGAGGGAGGGGCTGGAGAGGACAGGGGCTTTGGAGGTTGAAGGTGTTAGTGTGGTTGTGGTTTGAGTATGTCCTCCTAGGGGATATACATAGTACTGAAGGCCCAGTTCCTCATGAGGTATTGAGGAGTGTGGAAGCCCTGAGAGGTAGAGCCTAGCTCGA
This sequence comes from Grammomys surdaster, assembly GCF_004785775.1. NCBI lineage: Eukaryota > Metazoa > Chordata > Mammalia > Rodentia > Muridae > Grammomys > Grammomys surdaster. The sequence goes on from NW_021604600.1 coordinate 4,547,332, forward strand.
GGTGGCTGGGGATGCCACTGTTGGAAGGGACTGTAGCTCATCTTGTGGAGTGGTTTAATTACATAACAGCCAGTTGTTACCAAAGAGCAAACCTGGCCCAGCTTCCCATTTGATCATACGATCTTCTGTTCCTGTAAACACTCCCAAGATTGTGATGTTGTCTGCCTCGAGGCTCCCATCAGAGTACAGGGCCATTTAGTTTTAGACTTTCAGCTTCCAAACCAAAAGCTAAACAGTCCTCTTTGCTTAATAAGCATCCCAATTCAGGTACTCTGTGGTAGTACCAGAAAATCGACTAACCGTGTAGGGGGAGAAAGGAAATGGGCAAGGAGCAAATCAGAAAGAAATGGAAAGTTTAGAAGCAGGCTTGCAGAGGCGGTTCAGCCATGTCCTTCTGGCTGTAGACACATGCCCTCCTCTCTAGGCCTAGAATCTACGTTCCATCTCATTTCTTCATCTGCTGTACCACCCTTGCTATCGAGCGCTGCAGACTTGCTTTCTCCAATCATGTCTGCTGCTGGAGACTTCATGAGGGTGGACACTAATGGTTTGTTCGTCATAACTGCAGAACACTGTTATACAGTAAGAACTGACTACATATGAAGTGCCCATTCCTTGGTAACAGCCACTTAGATGCCTCCCTTTTCCTGTTATTGACAGGAAGTATTCTAGTGCATGTTTCCTTGTTCGTGAGAGAAGCTGCTGTGTGGTCGTTCTTTAAAAGTGGCATTCCTGGGTGATGTTTTTTGACATTTCTGTCACCAGCTCTTTGAGAACATCATATAATTTACAATCTCTCCTTTACATCCTTCCAGTGCTTAGTGTTTCCTGACTTACATTTTATATCAAGTTTGATGCAAAATGATGTGTTTTAATCAACGTTCTATTGCTGTGAAGAGACATCATGACCAGGGCAACTCTTATAAAGGAAGCCGTTTAATCAGGGGCTGGCTTACAGTTCAGAGGGTTAGTCCATTATCGGCATGTCAGGAAGCCTGGAGGCACGCAGGCAGACATGGTGCTGGGGAAGAAGTTGAAAGTTCTAGATCCGGATCCATAGACAACAGGAAGAGAGAGACACTGTACCCGGCTTGGGCATTAGAAACTCCAAGCCCCACCCCCAGTGACACACTCCCTCAACAAGGCCACACCTCCTAATCCCTGTCAAGTACTGCCACTCTCCATGAGAAGAATTTAAATACATGAGCCTGTGGGAGCCATTCCTATTCAATCCAACACATGATCACATGATGCATGCATGCTTTAAAGATGTGTACTTTATCTTTATCTCGTCCTTTTCAGGGGTATTTGTATGCCTTTGCTGTAGATTTACTATTCATGTTCTTTGCCCACTTCCTCTTTGGTGTATTTAAAGTAGCCTCTCTCTCTCTCTCTCTCTCTCTCTCTCTCTCTCTCTCTCTCTCTCTCTCTCTCTGTTCATGTATGCACATATTTACATGCTAAGGAGAAGAACATGTGGAGGTCAGTGGACAGCTTTACAGAGCTGGCTCTCTCCATGTGCCTTTGCATGGAGGTCAGGCTCTGGGATTGGATTCAAGGCCACCAGGCTTGTTTGGCGCCTTTACCCTCCATGCCACCTGCAGACCTTTGACTTTGAATTCTTCTAATTTATTCATAGACAGACTTATTTATATTTTAAAAATGTTGACCAGTGTGGTGGAAGGAAGAACATAAACTGGCTCTGATAGCAATTGGTGAGAATTTGGGCAAGTTACTTAACCACACCAAGCCTCAGGTTCCTTACTTGGATACTGTTGAGAACCATCTCTGCTCCTCAGAGTCCCTAAGAAGCTAGAATGTACTGATGTCTATGTGTGGCCAGTAAAAAAAATGGATACATTAAGAACCCATGTGAGGTCCCTATGTGGAGCTGCCTCAAGTGCTTCTCTGAAACCACCCATGGCTCAGGCTTCACAGTGGAATGTGAATCTCACTGTGAGGAAGAGTAAGGAAGTCTTGTCATCTGCAAGGGAGCCCTAGTGCTGGCTGGCACAGGCTCCAGAAGTTCTGAGCCTGCTTTAGAGTCGCCCTTGCCTCTTCCCTTGCTTCCTCCAGATGCTCCATGGAAGGAGCATCAACAATCTCCTCCCTAGAACCCTGGTTCTAGAACGCCAGACCGGTGCTCACATCTTCTCTTACTGCCTATTGCTGAGGCCAAATTATTCATAACTAACACCAATAACAGCAAAATCAACAATGGGGGCTAAGTTTTCTTACACACTAGCTGAATAAGTAGAAGCTGACCTGGGCCAGCAGGACACTCTCCAGTGACAGGGTCCTAAGGGGAGGACCAGGAGATTAGTAGATAAAGAATATGTATATGAAATCTGGAGTCAGGGGTCTTGCACTAGTCTTGCCAAGCAAGTAGTACAACATCACATCATTTTTTGGGGGGTAGGAGTGGGGATGAAACAGAGTCAGCAGAAAGCTATCACAAAATGGGAAAAAGTCAGAAAGAAAGTAACCAAGAAATGCTGCACACAGGAAACACAGGGTATCTCTAGAGTCACAGGCTGCACACGCTGCCTCTCAGGGTGGGAAGAGCTGGGTTCTCAGGATCTAAAGCAGCAGCTCCCCCAAGGCCCTGGCCCAGGCCATTATTGGGGCCATTACATTCCAAGAATCTTTCGGGTTTTAGACAAGAGATTAAGTTCCTTCTCCATACATCAGGGCCTGAGGGAAAGTCCAGAACCAGCTTAGCCCTCAACAGAGGCAGAACATTTAGAACATGGTATAAGATGCAGTGTGTACTAGTTAAGTCATAGCTATGAAAATGATGGTGGTAATGATGACGATGATGGTGGTGATCATGATGGTGATGGTGGTGGTGATAGTGATGATGGTGGTGGTGGTGATGATGGTGATGACAGTAAGTCTCTAGTCCCTGAGCGAAGATCAGTGGACATTAGTTTACTTGATCTTCACAAACATAAAGACTTTTGCTTTACTGTCAGAAGTATAAGAAGTTCTGGGGTGGTATCTCCTTTAAGTCCTTTCTTTAGCAGACATAGACTGGGGATGCTGCACTAGGATGGGAGAGATAGTTTCATTTAGATGCTGTTGCTGCTTCATCTAGTGTCTGCCCATCAGTTAGTGCCTTACAAACTGCTTTCAGACCAAGTCATCCAGCCATTCAAGAATTTCTTACAGTTCCCTGCATAGACACTTAAAAAAGATAATAATGGCCTTTCGTTGTTTAAGAGTCATGTCTTGTTCCTGGTGGTTTCTGAGTGTTCCCTAAAAGGTTTGATGCTGGTTTTCCACCTCCAGAGTCTGACTTAGTCAATTTGGTGGGAGAATGTGGGCAGCAACCCCTTAAAGAAATTTCTTAGAATAATATGGTAGTGTATTCCTTTAATGGCAGAACCCAGGCCAATCTCTGTGATTTTGAAGTTTGAAGCCAGCTTGGTATACATAGTGAGTTCCAGAGGTAGAGTGAGACCTACCTTCTTAGGTAAATTATTGAGTAGTCAGATGATAACTCCAACTCCTCCACCCTCCTCCTCCTTCTCCTCCACCCTTCCCTTCCTCTCTCCCCTCTACTCTCCCCCTCCTTCCTCCCCTCCATTCTCCCCTTCTCCCTCCCCTCTTCTTTCCCCTCCACGCTGTTCTTCCTCCCTCCCCTCCTCCCCTCCCTCTTTGTTTTCTCCCCTCTGTGGTGGAATTAGCAATTTGGACTGAAGAATGCCTGGGGGCACATCTCTAGAAATGAGCAAGACTGCATTTCCAGAGATAATTGCCTCAGTCCCTTTATGTATGTGGCATTTCCAGCAGGTGCTGCAGTAGGATGTGGGGCATACACAGAGGAAGCAGGTCACTGTTAGCATGCCTTCGAAGGGATCCTAGACTGTTTCTCTTTCTCTTGCTTTTCCAGCTACCATGATGTGAACAGCTCACATCTGTCGCTTGCTCCCATTGCTATGAGAAGATGTTCTTCCTAGCACATGAGGCCAACCAACCATGGACTGACCCCTCTGAAACCATGAGCCAAAATAAATCTTTCTTCATGTCAGTCAATTCTGGTTACAATGATGTGAAAACTGGATAATACAGCCTTTGTCTCAGACCTCCTTTCTGAGCTTCAAAGAATCCATCTAGCATTTTTTGCTTGCTTATCTTTGGGAATTTCTATCTCAACACGTCCAATACTGAGACTTCTCTCTGCTTACCTATGTCTCTTAAAGTTTCCATGTCACCCATCAGGTTTTCCTTCTTTGAACATCTCAGATTAATGACCTTGAAGCTGTCCCTGACCCTTCCCACCCTCCCCCCTTTCTGTCTTAAAATTTATTTTATTTCTATGACTATTTGCATGCATGTACATATGTGCACCATGTGCATGCAGTACCCACAGGGGCCAGAAGGGGGCATCAGACCCAGTGGAACTGAGTTATAGGTAACTATCAGCTGTCATGTGGATGCTGGGAATTGAACCCAGGTCCTTCGCAAGAGCAGCAAGTGCTCTTAACTGCTGGGCCATCGCTCCAGCCCCACATGTCTTTTCAGTCTATCACTACATCTTGTAGACCTTGCTTCCAGATTCATCTCTGCCTTTCCTTTGTCTTGTCTCAGCTTTAGCTACAGTTGTCTTCCCCATCCTTTCTTCTGGGTTATTTACTGCAGGTATCTCTGATAAACTTTCCTTGCCTTAATCTTTGCTCTTATTCAAAGCATTTTTGTGAGTGATCTTTAAAAAAAAAAAAAAGAGGTATATAATTCATTTTTTCCTTTGGTTGTTCCCTAAGTGCAAAGTACTTTATTATGTCTCTTGTGTCCAAGGGATTTTTTTTAACTCATTCTTTCTCTATAAACCCACTCTGTCCATTCCTGTATCTTACTTTTGTAGCTCCAACTGTCCCAACCTTCTTTTCAAACCATTCCTTTAATCAAAGTCCTTGCTGTTCTTCCTACTTTATCACTCTTACTCTGGTTTTGATAAGCCTCTTGTTCTGGGTCTCAGCATGTTGAATGTAAATCTCCTCAGAGTCTCTGTCTAAAGGTGTTTCTTCATTGTCTTCACTAGAAAATGGTATTCTAATTTTTATAGACTAATTCTCATTTTCTTTTCAACTAATGAGATTATGAGTTTGATAAGAATAAAGACCAAGAATGTCAGATGTAGCAAAATAAGTTTGTTGTTTCCATCAAACCAGAAACAATAGTCATAACAACAGCAACAACAACAACAATCTAAGAGATACAGTTGAACCTTGAATTTCAGAGAAACAATGTGTTGCCTGAGTTTTCCATCCTCCTCAGCATCCTCTTTGGGGACAGTGGATGAGAAGGCACAGAATCAATGGTTCAGACCCCCAAGTGGGTGAGAATGTGGAAGCAAGCTCCTTTATTAGTTCTTGGGGAGTGCCCTTTATACCCTCCACTCACATCCCATTGGTCCCAAGCAAGCATATCCTCCAAGAGGCAGTTCCCAATTGGCTATCATTGTCTGCATCACCAATCTCTAGGCTCTCAGACAGGCTTCAGTTTGGCCTTCCTGTGGAAGTTGCCGCTGTAGATGCTCAGGCCCCACTGGCTGTTTACCACTGTTTACCGAAGTTTATACGGATGCGGCCACCATCTTGTCAGTGAGGCCTGCCGTTCCTCCTACAATAATGAATAAGAATTTGCTCTAAGTATGTTTCAAGAATGGCAATAGAATATACTTTTGCAAATTATTTTATTTGTTAAGTTCAAATTTAACTTATCATTCTTTATTTTATCTTGTAACCTCATCTCTAGTAACCATTAAAATACCTCACTTACAGGAGTCTAATGAGCATTGGTCCAGTGTGGGGTAGGTGAACTACTCAGAGGAAGCGGTGATCTCGGGAAGGACGCCTTGCCCCTCTGTCTCCTGCATCTTTTTAGTTCCATTCAGACATTCACCTCCACCATCCCTGACACATGGCAACCACTGACATACTTGCTATTTCTAAAAGTTCATGCATTTGAGAATATTTCTTAAGTGGAATTATAAAACATGCATCCTTTTGAGAGTAGCTTTTTCTCTTGTCAGTGTAATGCCCTTGAGAGCTGTTTAAATTGTATCAATAGTTTATTGATTTTTATTGTTGAGTGGTATTCTGAGTGGTATTCCAGGGCATGCATGTAACATTGTTTGTTTAAGTTTTACCTACTGAGGGACATTCTGATTGTTTGTGGTTTGTGGCTAACATCATAAAGTTGTTATAAATAATTATGTAGAGGTTTTTCATGTGGGGATGAATTTTAACTATTTAAAAATAAATTCCCAGGAGTATAATTTCAGGGTCATTGGCAGGTACATATTTTCTTTTAAAATTTTTATTTATTTATTTTTCTTATCTACTGTATATCTGCATAGTTTCATGTGTGTGGGTGCATGTATATGTACATGTGTGTGTGCCTATGTGTTTGTGGAGACTAAAAACCAACCTTTGGTGTCATCTTTCAGGAGTGATCCACCTTATTTTTTGAGATACAGTCTCTTTCAGGAGCCTGGGGCTTCCTGATTCAGTTAAGCTGGTTGGCCAGCGAACCCCAGGACTCCTGTTCTCTGCCTTTCCAGGGCTGCCATCTCCCCTGGATTTTTATGATGGCTTCTGGGTTTTGAATTAGTGTCCATATACTTGTGCCACAAGCTGCTTGCACATTGGACTCTCTCCAGCCCCTATAATCTATTTTTCACAGAGTGGCTATGTATGCCGTTTTACATTACAAAACATGTAAGAAACTGTTTTTTTTTCATGTCCTTGCCAGCATTTGGTATTGTCACAGTTTCTTATTTTGCTGCTTTAATTAATGTGTGCTGGGACCTCATGGTAATCTTAGCTTTGTGTTTCCAGACGGCTGCAGACGTCAAGCAGTTTTTATGTGCTTTTTGTCACTCTGTGCCCTCCTTGGCAGACTATCTGTGCCTTTTGTTCATTTTTGCATTAGATTATTTATATTTTTTTCTAAAATTGCTTTAAGATTTTTCTACTCTAAATGCAAGCTCTTTGCTAAATATAGTTATTATTATTATTTTTTTAGTTTATCCTCTCATAGAATAGGAAGTTTTCATTTTAAAGTCCAACTTATCAATTTATTCTTTTTACCAATCATGGTTTTGGTGACATATTTGAGAGTTCCTGACCATATCTCATGTCTCAAGACTTCATTCTCTGTCATCTTCTAAAGTATCCAGAGGTTTGCCTGAGATCTTTTAGCATTTGTGGAGGTGATGTGTAAATTACTTTTATATCTGTGTTAAAAATCAATTGGTTGGGGTCGTAATGTAGCTCAGAAGTACGACGCTCTCTTAGCGTGTGCCAGCTTGTAGGCTCAGTTCCACATATTGCAATTAAAATAAAAAAGAAAACCACACTAGCCTACTGTACCTGTGTGACACTGGCTTTGGAGTTGCTCTTTCCCCCACTGGCCTCGTGGTTAATCTCTCCTCTATCATTCCTACATAGGATTACTGTAGCTATAGATAGCTATAGATAATCAATCATCATAGATGCAGTGATTCCTAAGTTTCTCTGATTCAAAATCATTTTAGTTATTTTAGCTCCTTGAGATCTTTACTATATAAAATGAGGGTTTATGCCCCACTTTTCTGTTTATTTTGATTTTTGGCTTAATAGTTTTCAACATAATACGTGTACATATTTAATCAGATTTATAACTCACTGCTTCATTTTTTTGAGCAATTATAAATCCATGTGATTGTTGTTCACTGGGAGGTGATTAGTTTGTGTATATATGGACATACAGACCTACAATTGATGTTTTTGTGTCTCTTGAATCCATTTATTGGTTCATTTGCTTTTGGTAGAGCCCTTGGGCTTTCTGTATCTTGTATCTGCTAATATGGAGTGCTTTGTTTCTTCAGTTTTGGCTAATGCTCCTTCCCTTCCCTTCCCTTCCCTTCCCTTCCCTTCCCTTCCCTTCCCTTCCTCCCCTTCCCCTCCCCTCTCTTCCCCCCTTCCCTTTCTTTTCTCTTTCTCTCTTCTTTTCTATTTTTATCTTATTGCAATGACTCCCAGCATACCTCCATAGGCATTATGTTATATGGGTGGATATTTTCTTGATTTCCAATCACTGCATCTTTTTAAGTTCAGAATTGCATGATGTAAAATAGACACCAAACTCAGATGTCAAAATAAATTTTGCTCATGGTCAGACTATTCTGTAATATAGTGTCCATTGAGATCTTACAAAAGTGGCATTTGTCTTTATTTTTCTCATATTTTTTCACCCCAGAGGCTGAGCACAGAGGTTAGAAACACGGCCGTCAGAATCAGGCTGCCTGGGCTCAGAAACCCAGCACTAATCTCAGTATGTGCCCTGGATCAAGTTTCTTCCTTTGTACTCCAGTTTCCTAGTCAGGTAGCTGGGAAAAGCCAGACCAGCTACTTCATAAGTTTGTTACAAAGATGAATAAATTAGTATAGCATCTACCACTACAGAAGTGCTTTTGCTGTGATATTTAAGTTAAATCAGATGTACTTAGCACAATATAGATGCTTAGTAAAACTTTGATTCTTAGTCCCATGGCAATGAAAAGAAATCAAGTGGCATTAAGCAGAGTCTATGCGAAGCATCCATCTTCTGTGTCTCCCTGTTCTGTTCTTTGGAGCCAGTGATTTTTAACTTGCTGAATGGTATGGTGGTCTGAATGAGAATGCCAGCATAGGCTCACATGCTTGAATACCTGGTCCCCAGCCGATGAAAGTGGGAAATATTAGGCGGTATGGTGATAGGAGCCAGGCGTTGAGGTTTCAAAAGCCCATGCCATATTTTAGCCCCCCCTTCCCTCTCTCTGCCCCTTTACTACTTGTGTATGCTCTCAGCTACTGCTCCAGTACCATGCCTGTCTGCTGGCTGCTATACTTACTGGTCATGGACTCACCTTCTGAAACTGTAAGTTGCTTTGGTTACAGTGTTTGTCACAGCAATTGAAATGTAGCGAAGACAAGTAGTGTTTGTTTTTAAAGTATGCAATCATCTTCCATTTATTTATTTATTTATTTATTTATTTATTTATTTATTTCTATATGTGTTATAAAGAGAAGCAGTTGGAAGAATTTTACAACCTGGACAGATACTGAAATCGAACACACAGCACTTTTTAATCCTTAATATTCATAGTGAATTAAATTATTATTGCCTAATACTACTAAATATTTAAAGGCATTGTAAAGTCTATTATATATACAAATGGTGAAAAGATACCGATACTTGTTTTTTTTTTATAGCAATAACAATTACTACTAGTAAGGTTATTTTCAGTAATACAGAGTCAAATATTTTTGATTTGTTTTCTTAATGCTTGATTTTTCTAATAAAAACCAGTTTAAAAAGAGAGAAGAATGTACAAGCTATTTTTTGAAGATCTTAACTCCCAATAACTCCTTTTTTTTCTCCCGCAAAAGTACATTGCCAGCGTTCCTTCCCACAGGGCTGCATGCGCTTGTATCGCTCTGCTTTTACATTAATAACAGAGGTTATCTCTGTGTTATGAAATTACTTTCTTCCCTTACCAGACCTTGGACATAGATAGTACATGGTGATGTAACGTGCTCCCGATGTACCGGCTTCAGGTATTATCTATTTACATCCTAAAATGACGCTGGAGGGCTCTGCTCTTCAGTACTACTTACCCTCAGTTTTACAATATGGCGGATGACTCCTTATGCCACCAGCAACTGCTGACACAGAAACAAACCAAAGGTCTGCTGTCACTATGTTCTGTTCCCTGAAACACTATGCAGAACTTAACAAAGGTCTTGTTTTATTTTCTTGTATTTGTGCTGCTTGACTTTCTCATACACACAAAGCATTCACAAGCGCCGTCATGCCCTTCACCCTAGTCTGACCCTTCCGCACTAAGGAACATCGGTCTTACACTGTTTTCTGTCATACCGCTGCCAAGAGAGTAACGCAGCAATGGCTCCTTTTCTAGTTCTTATCCAGCCCAGCCCACTCCTGTGGCAGCCTTCACTCTCCTGTGCTTTCCTTCTGTTGTTTTTCCCCCTTTCACCTTTCAGTAATTTGGTCACTTTGCTTCCTTCTCCTAGGCCTGCTCTTTCTCAGCCATTCATCCGCCCTTCTCCATAGTCCGTTCGAAGCAGTATTGCTATTACTCTGTCAATTTTTGGCTCATTATGAATTAGCATTTTCAAGTGTTCTTATTTACATAGGGCACCCCAAAGATAACTTGATCCATATCCAACGGGGCACTTGTTGTAATGCATATATGATTGAGGCAAAGCCCTTGCAGGGAATAGCCAGCTAAGGGCAGCTGATTATAATGAAAGGCTTAAGTAAGGTATGAATGCTTCAGGCCTGACAAGAAATATAGATTGAAAGGATAGATAGTTTAGGCCAGAAAATTTTTTTTTTTCCTGGAGCCATGCTACTCAAAGTATGGGTATTAGAAAAGCCAGCTCTGTGTTTTGAGTGGCAGTAGCCCACTCTGTTGACAGGTCATAAGTCAAGAAACAAACTTAATAAAGAATGCATTGAAAGGCATCATTTTGACACAAGGCTATAAAGCAGCCACCAAAAGAATGGGACCTAGGGAGTTTTGTAAACATATTATTGGTTGATATCAGATGTCGAACTTGGAAGTCTACATATTTCTGATTTATGAAGCAATGTCTAGGCACCAAGGCCTTGGTTCTACTCCAGAGTCCCATGTATTATCCAAATGACTCCACGTGAATCAATTGCTTGCCCCTTGGCTTTTTTTTGTGCATTCTTTCTTCATTAATTCCTGTTGTACACGAGCTTGAATTACCTCGTCAGATTGACTAGCACCCTGGGTTTGGTTCTAGTAGATACTAAAATAGTCGGGTAGGGATCTGGGATCCCATGTTGCTTTATGTAGTGGGTGTGGCTTTCAATTTATCTTCTCTTGAGATCTAGTAATGACTTTCTGGATTTACTTGTGACCTTTCCACTCTTGTCTTGGGCCCTTTCTGGGATCCATACAGCTTCAGTGGGAATTCTTTGTGAAACTGGCTGGTTGCTTGGCTATTGGCTGATCTGGACCAACCGTGGTGCGCACTCTCCCCAACTCATCCTCTTGTTTTCTTCGTGAAGTGCTTCAGCAGGTCCTCTCATTCAATCTCCTCATGGATAGTCTAACACTTTCTTTTCTCTTAACAGTGGAATTTAAGAATCTTGTCATGAAACTCTTCAGTGAGGAGCAGGAAGGCCTTTTTGATAGAAACAGCCTCACAATTCAGAAGTGTGGTTTCTTTCCATATGCACCTTGTTTTAGTCTTTTTGTGTACCTGCAACAGAATACTGTCGACTATGCAACTTACAAAGAAGAGAAAGTTATGGAGGATGGAAAGTACTGGATTTGTGATGAGGACAGTTCTCTACTTCCTCCCACATGGTGAAGGTGGAGGGTGGCAAAGACTAGCTGTGCATCTCAGGAGTGATGATATCCATGAGTGTGGAGCTCTCATGCCCTCATCCCCTCCAGAGCCTGCCCACTGTAGTGCTGTTGCCTTGGGAATTTAGTTTTGGAGGATACACAAACATTCCAACTACTGTACACTTCGGTCTTGGGAATTGCTGAACATAGTTTTCCTTTGCTCTTCTTCAGTCATTCTGGGGAGTAACAGCAGAATGACATCGAGCAGTGGAGGAGGCTGCACATGACAACCAGCTTGTTCAGCACCATAGCGGGAGAAAGGGGCTGGAAGGTCTGAGCTCAACTCATAGGTGGGTTTTGTCTCCAGTAAGCATCTACCTTTCTCTGCATTTCTGGTGTAACCTTCTTTGTTTCTTTGAGCATCATAGGCTCACAACTTACTCTAACAAGCCCTTGGCTGAAACTAAAACTGAAAGAAACTCCTTTCTTCCACTAAATGTAACCAGTTCCCCATAATGACACAAATTCAAAGTTTATCTCTCTTCTAAGGGACTTCTCTTCTCCCCCAATGAAAGCTTCCAAAGCAAACAGCATGTTCTGTCTCTTGGAACCCAGGGGAAGTGGGAATAATCTCCATAGCTTCACTTGGCTTTAGTGGTTTGTTTCCCTTACTGATTTTGGAAGTGGTTTAGCTGAACAATAACATGATAGACCCCTGCTAGCTTTAATTTTACTGTGAGTAACATTTGTGATTTATGATCACCTTGGTAACATTTTAAAGATGGCATTGGAGACAGCCTTGCCTAGCTGGAATTAGTGGAAGTTACCCTGTTACTTGGGCTACATAGGTATGTGACATCAAACCTCCATCCACAGATCATGTGTTTAACCTATTTCTGTTTCTCTCCATGTCTCTTTCTGCTTCTCCAAGATTATGCCACCTTTCATGTTCCCTCCGACCACCTTTCCCCACACTTTAATCACCATTAATTGTATGCTGCAAATGTTACTGTTCTCAGGGAGACAGATGTGTTGTTTGTCTACTGTCTGTAGTTGGTGCTCCACAAAGAAGCCAACTCTCTTTTGCAAAATTCACGGCTTCACTGGTTAATCTATCATATGGAGAGAAAAACGAGCCTGGTTTAGTAGCACTAGAGAAGGATTTCTCCAACTTGATTCCTGTGAGGCATCTGCTTTTCTTGCTGGTTGAACATCTGTTCTTCATTTTAATATCTTCCTGGGGGAATCACTCCTTTCTTCCACAATAAGACTGGCTATTATTTTTAGGTAGTTATGTGATCTCAGTGTGGCTACTAAGGATTCTGTTTCCTTTGACTGTAGGCAGTGTCATCTTAGGATGACATTGAACCTGCTTCTCCAATTAGTCATGGCTACTCCTGCTGTTGGGACAACTGGAAGCAGACATGTTTATGATGATATTGAGTGGTCCTTCATGTGTTAAAACTGAGGCTGTTGAAAGCCAGGTTGATTCTGTGAAGGGTCTACATGCTTTGAGGAAAGCAAAATCAAGAGATGAAGATTGTTAAGTTGGATCCAGTCCAATCAGATGAGTCTTGGATTTAGTTGTGCTGTAGTAGCTACTACCTACTGTATAGGTATGTGAGATCATAATATTGCCTCCTTTTAAAATAAGCTAGAGTTTTTGCCAGAACACAAAGTATCCCATGTTCCATGGCCAATTGTTTCATTTAAATCCCCCTCTGAGTGAGTTCTAGGCTGTGCATAACCAACAAGATTTGTAGCACACTCTCAGGTATTTGTTCTAAGTTTAGTTGGATCTTTCCCCCCTTCTCCCCTCCAAGGATCCTTCCATTTTAGTATTTCAACAATACTATGCCTCTGACCCATGCTTTCAGCACTGACAATGCACTTGGGAATCAGAAACATACTTTGCTCATGTTTCTGAAACAGTTGGTTTTTATGTGTAAGAACCCACAATGCTTAGGAATTCTGAAAAACATGTGAGTTAGCGTGGAAGTTTGTTGTCCTACAACAGCAGTAGTTCTTAGCTTATGATGAGTTTATACATCTCACCAAGAAAAGAGTATTATATGGAATGTGACCTCCCTCCCCCCAAATAGGTATATAACAGTGCCAATCTAGTTCTTCTTTAGGGTAAATCGCCCCATTGAATTTCTAGGGTGTCTTAGCTATGTCTATTTCATGACAAAACATGATGACCCAGGGAAATTATAAAACAATATATTTAATTTGAGGTTCATGATTGCAGAGGGTTGGAGTCTATGACCACCACAGCAGGGAGCATGGCAGCAGGCAGGCATGGTGCTGGGACATCCAGAAACACAACCACAAGGCACAGAGAGGGCTATCTGGGAATCATTTGAAACCTCAAACACACCCTTATGACATACTTCTTCCAATAAAGCCTCACTTACTAATCCTTCCTAAGCAGTTCCATCAACTGGAGACTAAATATTCAAACATACGGGTCTATGGGAGCCATTCTCATTCAGACCACCACATAGGACAACCCATTATAAGTTCTACTTGAACAGAGAAGGAGAGGAAGAGGTAGAGAGAGAAGCAGAAAGAGAGAAAGATAGAGTGAAAAAGGAGATGAACAAGAAGAGGTTAAACATGTTTCCCATCAGTAGTCCTTGGACCTCAGGATGCCACAGCAAAACCTGCATTAAAATTCTAGGATCCAGGGGATAAGGACATGGCTTAGCCAACAAAGTGGTTCCTGCACAAGCATAAAGACCTGAATTAAATACCCAGCACCCTCATAAAAATCCTGGGCATAACAGTATAAGCCTTTAACTCCAGCATGAGGAGACTAGAGAGAGGGGAGACCCTTGTGGCTTGTTGAATAGTCAGTCTAGTCAAATCAGTGAGAGACCTTGTCTTAAAAATAAGGTAGAATACACTTTAGTTGAAAGACAGAGAGAAGTCATTGTAATTGAGCTGTAACTGAGCTGAAAGTCATCAATGGTTACATACAATGGTGGATCGAGAAAGCTACAATACTGACTTGTTAGGTCCCCTAGTGCCCTCTGGTACAATAGTGGCGTGGTTCAGAGAAAACAAACCGTTTGCGATTGGATTTAAGGCTCACTTCACAATAGACAATGCAAGCTCAGTCTTGTAAACCTAGTTGGTACTCCATGGGTAGAATATGTACTAGGCCAAACTACTACTGTTTGTTTTGGTGTCCAGGTGTGTTGACAAACTGCCTTTAAAGTCCATACCCACAGATCAGTGCTGTTCTTAGTCTTGGTCAGATGAAGGCATTCATTTATTTATTTGCTTATTTATTTATGTATTAATTTTTAGGCATGGTCTCTCTATGTCACTTGGCTGCACCCTATATATAGATTAGACTGGTCTTGAACTCACAGAGCTCTCCCTGCTTCTGCTTCCCAAATGTTGAGATTAAAGGCTGTACCATCATGGTTGGCTGAAAAGCTACTATTTCCAATTGGCAGTAGTTAATGCAGAGATTCCTAACTGGCCAGTGTGCTGAGAATCAGTGACTCTTGAGTACTCAGCCTTAAATCGAACACATACATCACCCACTCCACAGCTTGTGGAAGGAAAGAATGTAAAGGATGAAGGGTGGGAGGAATATTATAGAACAACTTATAGATATGACATGGCCACTGTACTCATGAACACACCGCAGCTCTGATTACCTACGGAAGGTCTGCACATGTTTGGACCCTTCAACATTCCATCATGGATTGGAGATGGGTTTGGGAGGCCTTGTTGCTCCCTGAGGACCTCATTGGCCATTAATGGGTACTAAGGAAAGAGAAGCCATTTTCCTCAGTGGTATAGCCACTGCTAGCTGCTCATCCAGTAGCTAGTCACCCACCCGTGCTCATATGAACAAGTCTCATTAAACTGTGGCTCATACATGTACACATTTGCACAACATTAAAGTGGGAAGTGAACCTTTGGGAAGAGGAGGCTTGATGGGAGTGGGAAGTGGGGGGAGTAGAGCTATAGCGGTGCATAGGATCAAAACACATTTAAAATATTCTCTCTCTCTCTCTCTCTCTTTTTTTTTTTTGTTTTTTTTTCGAGACTGGGTTTCTCTGTGTAGCCCTGGATGTTCTGGAACTCACTCTGTAGGCCAGGCTGTCCTCGAACTCAGAAATCCGCCTGACTCTGCCTCCCAAGTGCTGGGATTAAAGGCGTGCACAACCACCGCCTGGCTTAAAATATTCTCAAAGGTTAAAAATGATTTTAAAATATCTTAGAGCATGGTTGAGGAAGACAAAGTTGCTCTCCAGCCTCTGTATTTGTATACACATATCACTCCCAGGGCATATTTCAGGACCTACAATTTTGGCACCGCCTTCTGCTACAATGATACCATTCACAAGGACATCAACCCTCTCTTTCCACTTCTATCCAGGCATGTGAAAATCAACGTACAAAAATATACTTATGCCTCTTTCTCTCAAGCTTCCACTCACATTCTCTATTTGATAGTACACTGACCCACTTGTTCCAGACAGAAACCAAAGAACCAATGAAGGGCTCTACATCTGTAGACATTTGATTATGCCAGCCAGTCGCCATGTCCATAGATTCTCCCTTTAGATGCCAGGCCCACTGTTTTTTTTTTTTTTTTCTCTCAGAACCCATGATCACGGTTTCCATTAAGGCTTTCATAGCATCTCATCTGCAACACCAGCCTTCATCTGTGAAGCAGACTTTCTGCCTTTCTGAGCCCTCTTCAACCTCAACTCTAGAACTCAGTTAGACAGATTACCCTAGAATATGAAACGTTATCAGACCATGCCCAGATCAGATCTCTGTGGCTCTTTCTGGATTTACTCTGAGGTTCCATCACCTTATCCTAACACACACAACTTCCTGTAATCTCTCTCTTGGCAACTTCTCTTTCATTTTCACAAACAAATTCTCTCATCCAGCATTTATCAAGTGGTAGGAACTATTCTTTCTTGATATTGGGAATGTGATTGTAAACGGAAGCAAACATTCTGACCTCATGGACCTTCATCCTACCTGGGAAAACAGTCCATATCAGAAGGCAGTTCATACAATGCTCTGAAATAAGTCCAGAAAGGCTGGAGGAAGGAGAAAGGAGGGTGGCACAATTGAAAAGATATAAACAGAATATTTTATTAAGGAAGTGCTATTGGAACTCAGATTGGCAGAGGCGATAGAACAAGCCATGTGGCAAGAGAAAGGGAAAATAGGTGCAAGGGTCCTAATATTATTTCAAAAGATATTAGGCTGGGGCAGACTCAGGAGGAAAAAGAAAATAGGTCAAGGAAAAATACACGAGGACTTGGCAGACAGTGCAGTGACTGGTTTTGCCCTCGGCAAGATGGAAAACCATTGGATTATTCTGAGCATAAATGATATACTTGGTCTTAGGCTTTAAAAATGAGCTACCTAGTCCCTAGGGTGTGTTGTATATAAGTCCTTCTGCATTCTCCCCTTAATCCACGTCAGTCTTCTCTCAGTCGATGTGCCCCTCCTTACTTCTTCATCTCTTCAAGGACCTTGTGGTGGCACTATCTAATCTCTGTGCTTTACTAGTACTGTCACTATAAGGGTTTGTGGGGTATAAAGTAAGGTGATGGAGGCCCCCTCTGTCAGGAGAAGGCAGAAAAGCATGTGCCCCCTTAATATCCCGCAGGTTTCTAGTGGGCATCTCCTGCCAGGCATTTCATTAAGTGCTTCTGGTGAGTTCTGTTGTTCAGTCCTTAGAACAACACTGTGATGCTGATTCTATACACATTTATTTTACAGAGGAGGATACTAATCACAGGGAAGCGCAGGGAGTATCTAAGATTATAAGCTGGGGTGGTAGCAGGACTTGAACCATGCAAGCAGAATCCAGGAGCTTGAGCCTGGATGTGATGAAATAATTAATTTCCCATGTGTTAGGGGACTTGGGTTATAATTGTAGCCCTACTTATTTGCCAGCCTTGGAGCTTGAGAAAGTAACTAAGTGTTGCATACTCAGCTTCCTCGTTTGAAGGAGATTATGATCATGTGTAAACAGTAAATGTTATTTGGTCTAGCTTTAAGTCTCACACTATGACAGCCATCAGATCTTAGCCATTCTATGTTTGTATTTTGAAACAGGTACAGGAACATCAAGTATGTCACATAGGAAATTCTTTCTCTCTCTCTCTCTCTCTCTCTCTCTCTCTCTCTCTCTCTCTCTCT
>NW_021604600.1:4564910-4574459 GCF_004785775.1 Grammomys surdaster
CACACACACACACACACACACACACACACACACACACACACACACACACACATTTACATGTGTATGCACATGTGTAGAGGCTGGAGGTCAACATTAGGTGTCTTTATCAATTTTCTCCACCTTAGTTTTTTAGACAGATTCTCTGACTGAACCTGAAGCTCATGGATCCGTCTAGATTGTGTCCTGGTTGGTACTTTTTCAACCTGACACAGGAGTTATCTGGAAAGAAGAATAGCGATTGAGAAAATGCCTCCTCCAGATTGCTTGCAGGAAGTCTGTAGGGCATTTTCTCCATGAATGATTGCTGTGTGAGGGCCAAGCCAGCTGTGAACAATACTGTCCCGTGATAGGTAGTCTGGGGTGTTTAAGGAAGTAGGTTGAACAGCCATGGAGAGCATCCAGTAAGCAGAATTCCTCCAGGGAATCTGCTTCAGTTCCTGCCTTGATTTCTTTCCTTGACTTCACGATCAACCATAAGCTATGAAATGAAATAAGATCTTTTCTTCCTGAGATGCTTTAGTTATGGTATCTATCACAACAATAGAAACCCTAACTAAGACTGGCTGGTTGGCCATTGAACCCAAAGGAATCCTCTTGTCTCTGCCTTCTCAGTACTGGAAGTATAGGTATGTGCCTATGTGCCTGGCTTTTTATACAGATTTTGGAAACTGAACTCAGGCCCTTATGCTTTTGTGGTAAGCCTGTTAACAACCAATTTAGCTTCCCACCACCTAGTGGTTTTTTTTTTTTTGACAGAATCTCACTATCTTACTATGTAGTTCCTCAGCATCCACTCCCACCCCCCAAACAGTGGGGTGACAGATTTTTGCACCATCATGCTTGGCTTCTGGACACTTCTAAGTCTGCCTTTTTTTTTTTTCACTCAGGATTAGAGGAACTATCTCTTTAGCAGAAAAAAATGTAGAAATGTGGTCTTAGACAACAAACACAACTGTGTACCATTGAGGTTATGGAATATGCTCAAACTCAAATGTCTGAATCAAGGCAGGTTTAAGCCTGGGATTCAGGAAGTTACTTGAGCATAGAACAAAGCTGCATTGTATTTGCCTAGAGGCATCAGGCAAAGGAGGCTGATGTCTTATGTTCTCCTGGCTGGTCTTTTGAGTGAGGATTTCTCTAATGACTGAAAACTCAGCTTCCTTTTGTGACAGGTGAAAGAGACCCATGTTCTGTTAGAGCAAACCAATGGAACCAAGAAATCTCTAGCAGAAGGACACTGGGACTTTTCAGATAAGACAAGAGAAGTGACAACCAGAACCCAAGAATGCTGGAAGCAGAGTCTGCCCAGCCATTGGGAACCCTTAGAAACAAACTGTAATCCATGACTCCCAAGCTGTTTTGAGCCTCCAACTCCCTGTGCTTCCAAGCATCTGTCTCGAGTGTCGCAACTTGAAGTTCCCCAGAGAGAAGGTCAACTGGAAGGTCATATAGGAGGGTCACATTGGCTGAGATCCAACCCTGGGGGATGGGGACTAAGAGAAGGAGATGGTTAGGGACTCATAGACAGAGTCTTGAAATTCTACTGCAAACTCTAGCCAGTTATGAAGACAAAACAAACCCTAAATATAATAATAGTTAACTGATCATGGATCTAAACACTGACAAAAATTTCTTAAGCCAAATTCCTTAATATAGTTGACCATACTTCTTTATAGAATTTGGGTTTATAGTTAGCATTTAATTTGCTCCTAATTGTGCTGCTAGGATCTGGGCAAATGATGATTCTCAAAATAGTTAAAAGTTTATGCCCAAAGCGGGTGCAGACCCAGTGGTTTGAACTTCAGAACATCTCTGAGTTAAGTCCTCACTGGAGAATGTCTTTAAGTCCCAAAAGAAGTTTCGGTGACTCACTTTCATGTATCATGGAGAAGGGATTACTTTACTTCTTCATTTCTTTATTAGTATTGATGCCCGTAGCATCCTACTCAGTTTGTATTCTGAGCCTTGTCCTTTAGAAAGATAACAGTTCAGCTCTCACAAGTTAAGTTTTCCTTCCCCTCCCCTCCCCTCCCCTCCCCTCCTCCCCTCCCCTCCCCTCCCTCCCCTCCCCTCCCCTCCCCTCCCTTTTGCTCCCTTCCCTTCCCATTCTTTTCCTCCTTATATTACTACATCCCTCTGTTTTCCCTTCCTTTTCCCTTAATTCCTTCCCCCCCCCTTGGGCTGGGCCTTCCTTTCCCCTCCTCCCTCTCCCATTCCTTTCCCCCCCCCTTTGTCTGGTCCTTCCTTTCCCCTCCTCCCTCTCCCTTTCTTCTTGCTTTTTCTCCTTTCTCTCCTCTCCTTTCCTTCTCTCTCTTCATCCATTCTTTGTTTCCCCCTCTCCCCCTCCATTTTTTCTCCCATTTCATCCACCTTCTTCCTCCAACTCTCCTTCTTGATACGAGACTCCATGCAGGCTGGCCTGGATTCACTCTGTAGTCCTGGCTGGTTTTGAACTTACAATCTTCTGACATCAACTCCCCTCTAGTGCTGGGATCACAATTGTGTGTCTCCTTACCTGGCTCAAGACACCTTTTTGAGCAATCTGGAGAAGGCTATAAAGCAGATTTTCATAAGCTCCCCTTTCAAATAGACCCACTGAATTCATAACCAAGTACATATTTATGGGCAATACCAGCGGATGGGTACTGGAGTGGATAGACTCTGCAGGCAGCTGTTTTACTACCTTGCTACTGTGATAATAGATGTTCTTAAAAACATACTCACATTTTCTCTGGCTTTCTAAAGGATATGTTTAAAATACTCAGCAAGCAGGTACAGATGCCCCGTGACTTACAATGTGTTATTTTCCTGTAAACTTACTCTATGTTGAAAATAGTATAACTCATCTGTGCATTTAGTCTCTTTAATCTACCCTACACCATAGCCTGTCAACACAGTACATCACATGGTTGCTACCCTTGTGATTTTGTGTCTGATTGGGAAAAGAGCAAAATTGATTGGACATACAGCTGCTACTGACTGTATAGTGACTCTGCTCAGTCCTAAGGTTGAAAAATTCTAAGTTGAATGACAGTAAATCAAGGACTGTGTGCACAGTGTCTTCCCTAGAGTGGTACCTGGGAGGTTCAAAATGAATTGAGGAATCTCGGCAGAATCCTCAAGCATTTTAAAAAACCATACACCAAAACTTGTTCAAATGTGTTTTTCTGTCTACATAGTTATACATCAGACGAAGAGGCAGGTTATGTGCTTAGCTTTCACAGATAACTTTGACTTTCAGTTCTATACCATGTTATCACTTCCTGCCCAGACTCAGGCATCTGAGAAGTTTCTGGTGGAAGCCATGCTGAGGTCAGAGTGGCCCCAGCTTCTCATGTGTTGACGCAGCAGGTCAGCCTTCTAGCACATATTTGTGTCTTGTCTAGGAGAAATTCTTCAGAAGTTTCTTTACTCTTCTTGTTCAAAGAGGAAGGTTGTTGAAGAAGTTGGCTTCTTGCCAAGACCTCTGAAAAATGTCTATTTACTGAGCTTCATGAAGAGATGGCAATGATTGACTAATGATACTTGAGTTCTTGACTCTAGTCTGGAGGGGATGCCTCTTTCATTTGCCACCTGAAAAGCTGCAATTACTAAAATTGCTTATAATGCCTCTCCTTTAGGAGTTCACATTAGGGATCCCTTCAAGAGAATTCATTGACGCATTCATGCATGCATACGTTCATTCGTTTCTCTCCCTATGGCCCTGTACGTGAGCACTCTTCAACCCACGTACCAGGAACCTGCCTCCTTAAAGGGACAACTGATAGCTTTGAATGTTCAACACCACCTAGGATGGACTCAGTGATCTTCTGGGAAGTATTTGACAATTAACTTCCTGAAAAAATGAAAATCCTCTTATTGCAGTGTTTGCCACTTTCTCTGGTATAAATACTCCCAACACGCCCAACTTGAGAAACTAACAGTATTGTGCCTCTGAAGGTATACATGGTGGCTCTCATTAGTCACAGGAGCAGATCGAACACATCAAATCTCTACCCTCATATCTGACTTTAGCCACAGATTGACCATCTGCAACTCTCATAAGAGGATGGGGGGGGGAGTTGTGATGGAGTGAAGACTATATTCGTAACTGAGAAGCAGCCTAGGAATTAGGAAGTGCATGGACTCTGGTCTGTGTCAAGTGCATGCTGATGTTTGAACTCCAACACTGCTCCCTCTTATTGCATTACCCTGGACATATTCAATATCCTGTAGCTCCTGTCCTCTCACCTTTAAGATAGAAATCCGCATTGGGTTAGCCCCTGCTTAAATAGACTTGTATTTGTGAAGTCCTTAGAATACTGTCAATCACGCAGTTACATGGTGTACAAATGTTTGTTGAATAGAGAAGACTGATTCTACAAATATTTACTGAGCATCTAGCTTGGGCTAAGCACATGTCAGTATGACAGAGATGAACAGTGATTTTCTTCTGAAGAATTTACAGTGTAAGTGGGGGCAAGGTGGTATACATAGAGGCAGAAGGACCACTAGTTCAAGGCCAACTTGGGCTGTATAGTGAGTTTGAGGCTAGCCTGAGTCTGAACAGCAACTTGTCCCTACTGTCTTGAAAGTAGGGATAGAAGATAACACCGCATATGGACTCCCTAATAGAAAGAAACAAGAGTCTCTCTTTTCAATGTTTCATTGTACAAGCCTTTTTCTTCATTAGCTAGATTTACTCAAATATATTTTATTAATATTATTAAAAATTAAAAATATTTATTTTTTCTATGTAAGTGATTTCATAAATGCATTTATGTCTGTATACTACACATGTACTTGATGGCTGTAGAGATTAGGAAATGGTATCTTATCCCCTTGAACTGTAGTTATGGATGGTTAGGAACCACCACAGGGTGCTGGAAATGGAACCCAGTTCTCTGTAAGAGCAACAAATGCTCTTAACCACTGAGAAATCTCTCTGGTTCCAATATACTTTTAAAAAGGTTTTTATGAATGGTATTGGTTCTGTCATTTTTCTTGGTATGTTTGTTGTTAGTTTACAGGGAAGCTATTGATTTTGTGTGTTAATTTTGTATTCCATTACTATACGGAGTGTGTTTATCATCTGCAGCAGTTTTCTGGTGGGGTCTTTATGGCCCTTTATGTGTAGAATCATCATATTATCTGGAAATATGTATACTTTGACATTTTCCTTTTCTATTTATGTCTTCTTTATCTTATATTATTGTTGTAGCTAAGACTTGAAGCACTCTATTGAACAGAAGTGGAGAGATTGGATATCCTTGTCTTGTTCCTGATTTTAGTAAAACTGCTTTGAGTATTTCTATATTTAGTATATTTTTAAATTATATTCGGATTATCTCTGTATTGCTAGATTCCCTAGGACTCTTATCATGAGTTGATGTTGGAGTTTGTCACAGGCCTTTCTTACATCTAGTTAGGTGATCATGTAGTTCTGTCATTGAATTTATTTATGTAGTGATTAAGTTTATTGAATTACATGTATTGGGCCATCCTTACATTTCTGGGATGAAGCCAATGTGATCATAATGGTTCACCCTTTAAATGAATTCTTGAATTCAGTTTGCAAGGATTTCATTTAGAATTTTTGTGTTTGTACATTAGTTTATAATTTTCTTTTTTGTTAGGTCTTTGTCTGGTCTTGTTAAAAGTTTATGCCCAAAGCGGGTGCAGACCCAGTGGTTTGAACTTCAGAGCATCTCTGAGTTAAGTCCTCACTAGAGAATGTCTTTAAGTCCCAAAAGAAGTTTCAGTGACTCACTTTCATGTATCATTGAGAAGGGATTGCTTTACCTCTTCATTTCTTTATTAGTATTGATGCCCATTTATTAGCATTTAATATTAATTAATTAGTATTAAATGAATAGTAATTAATTAATATTAAATTGATGTCATTCTTTATTAGTATTGATGACCATTAGTATTGATGCACATTTCTTTATTAGTATTAAGTTAATATTGGACTCATAAAGGAATTTGAACATATTCCTTTATTTTCTATTTCATGGATTAATTTGAGTAGTATTGATGCTAATTATTAGAAGATCAGGTAGACTGGATCCATATGCTCCTGGGCCATTTTCAGTTGAGAGGTTTTTAATACTTCTTCTATCTTATTGGATGTTAGGAGACTATTTGGATTATTTATTTCATCTTGATTTAGCACATATATCTAGAAATTCATCCATATGTTCTAGAATTTTCAGTTTGGGGGAAATATAGATTTTTAAAAGTATAACTTTATGGTTCTTTGAATTTCCTCAGTGTCTATTTTAATGCCTCCATTTTCATTTCTAAGTTGATTAGATGAGATCCTCTCCCCACTTTTGGAAATTTGGCTAAAAGTTTGACAGTCTCGTCACTCTTTTCAAAATACCAACTCTCCAATTCATTGATTCTTTGTGTTGATTATTTTTTGTTTCTATTTCAAGGTTTCCAAAAGCTTCATTATTGTAGATTGGCTTTCGTAGTGCTGAAAGTGCTATGCATACGACCAGAAGGGAAAAGCAATCACCAGTCTTGCTCAGCTACAAACCCTGCAAGCTACAGTAGTGAGTAGCTTGTAAAGACATGCATGATGCTACAACAGTGACATGGATGCTATGGGCATACCAACTACTTCCTAACTGGATATAAGTCCCAGTCCATGAGACAAACCCACATCTGGCCCCATTATGAGGACCAAGAGTCTGTACCTAAACAGATCATAAGCCCTAGGGAAGAAGTCTGCTACCATTATTCTGCTAAACGGACATGCCATTAAACCAATCCCTAATGACTCATTAAATCTATGACTTATAGATTAATGCATCTCTAAACCTTTGTTAGAGAAACTTCTATTTGCAGTAGGTGTCACTTAACACAGAGAACTACAACTGGTCAAGATGCAAAGAGTGACAGACTGTAGAACTGCCAGCCTTGAATGGGATATCTGTATCACATTCCCTCCTGCCAAGGCTCAGAGATCATTATAAGAAGGGGTAGACAAATTGTAAGAGCCAGAGACAGTGCATACCTACAAGAAAACAGGGCAGTTGCACATGGGAACTCATGATGGTTGTGACAACATGCACAAGAGCTGCTTAAGGTCAAGCCCGAGGGCATCTTGGACTTGGGGGAGAGATGTAGACACAAAATTCCACTAGTAGCTGAGTAACTATTGATAATTGATAATCGTTAGGAGATGGAGCGTGTCTTAGGTTTTACTGCTGTGAGCAGACATCATGACCAAGGCAAGTCTTATAAAGACAACATTTAATTAGGCTAGCTTACAGGTTCAGAGGTTCAGTCCATCATTATCAAGGTGGGAGCAGGGCAGCATCTAGGCAGGCATGATGCAGGTAGAGCTGAGAGTTCTACATCTTCATCTGAAGGCTGCTAGTGGAAAACTGACATCCAGGCAGCTAGGATAAATGTCTTACACCTACGCCCACAGTGACACACCTACTCCAACAAGGCCACCCCTCCTAATAGTGCCACTCCCTAGGCCAAGCATATACAAACCATAACGGAGAGTCAGTTTTTGTTAAGTTGTGGCCTCTGTTAGAGTGACCACACTCCACTGGATGGCCACACAGCCAGGAGTACATGGGCAGAATAAATAAGTCTTTTTTATTTTCAAAGAGGGCACAAAATGGGTGGATAGGTAAGGGGGATGGATTTGGTAGTAGTTGATAGTGTCAAAAAAATCTTATAGAATGATAGAGTTAAAAAATGAGAATAGCTAACATTGAGAATTATATGCAAGAGAAAGGACAACGATTTATATATTACTTAATCTTACATGTTCATCACTTCAGAGATTGCCCTATATGTAAAATTTACACTTAAAATTTATTAATAAACCAAGCATTAAAAATACTTAGCAATTGTACTTTTTTTTTTCAAGATAGGGTTTTTCTATATAGACCTGGCTGTCCTGGAACTCAGAAATCTACCTGCCTCTGCCTCCGAAGTGCTGGGATTAAAGGTGTGTGCCACCACTGCCCAGCAATTTTATTTCTTTTATAAAATACATAGTACTTTTATTGCCTGGTTTTGGATGGTGCTTTCATATTTAAATTAAATTTTTTAGGCTTTGTGATATGGAGATTTTAAATATACTCAGAAACAGTGGTATAATCTTGTCTTATACAAACCACTACCCACAGTTACCATCTGTCCTATGGCCTATGGTCACCTTTAATTAATTCATGAACTTGCCCATTTTCTTCAATTAGATTGTTAAAATAAGTTCTAGACACCATGAACTTCCATGTATACTACAGACGAGAAAAATGAGCCCTGAAGAGTTTAAATTATTTGATTAAAATCATTATGACAAATGGCAAAACTGAGACCTGATCCTTGGGCTATTTTATTCCAAAGTCCACAATTTTCACCAAAAAGCTAAATTTTAAGGCGTGTTGAAAGTGTCCTAGATCAATACAGAAGTTCAGAAAGCAGTGCAGGAGAGCTCTGCAGAATAAATGGTATTGCAGGCTATATTGGTCAGCTTTCTGTCATGATAATAAAACAGTGGAGGTAATTAACAGAGAAAAGTTTTATTAGAATACAGTCTTGAAGGTTCCAGTTCAACACTGTGCGTTGACATTGCCAAGGGCCTTGAGCGGCACTGATAGGAAGTGTGTGTCGGGCACAATGTTGAATCTCGAGCCAGCAGCAAAAGGTGAGAAAAGATAGGTTGTGGTTTAAGTCCCTTTCACAGGCTATCTCCTTCATCCTAAAGCCCTCCCACTAGGTCCCACCTCTTAAACGTGCCACCACCTATCAAAGGCAGCTCCTAGGATCAAGCCTAGAACACGGTGCCTCCGGGGGATATTGAGCATCCAGACAGTAGCATGAAGGAAGAGGAAGTCCAGAACAGTGAGAAGCTTGTAGTGAGACACAGAGAAGATAGCTGAAAAGGTAAGGAGGCAACCCAGTCAGACCCATGTGGGGACAGGCATTGCTTACAGTGCTGATCTCTGGAGTTGGGGAGTCTCAGAAAACCTTTTTTTTCTTCTTTGTCCAAGACAGTGGATCTCATTATGCAGCTCTGCCTGGCTTAGAACTCATTATTTTGACCAAGCTGGCCTTGAACTCACAGAGATCTACCTGCTCTATCTCTTAGGTGCTGGATTAAAGACATATGTACCATCACATGTAGCTTATGGATCTGACTTTAAGAGCCTCCTTTGTGAGTCTGTGCTTGTATTGTCCTGGGTAGTCTGAGAACCCAGTTGAGGTGTTAGCTGCAGCCAGCTGGACTGTAGGGACCATCATTCAGTGGTTTTATTTTTGTGTTGTTGAGTGTTCAAATCCCTAAGCAGCCTGGTGATTTTCTAAGCCATTATTCATCAGTCATGCAGTTTCTCCAGTTACCTCCAGCCATAGAGAAGTCTCAGTTAGCAAATGCTTATAAACTTCAGATTTCTTTTTTTTTTAACTTTTTTTTATTGGATATTTTATTTACATTTCATATGTTATCCCCTTACCCCATCCCCCACCCACCCGGGAACCCCCCATCCCCTTACCCCTCCTCCTTCTTCTCCGTGGATGTAACCCCCACCTACCCCCCCC
>NW_021604600.1:4574559-4575738 GCF_004785775.1 Grammomys surdaster
CCCTGGATCCCTCCATAAGTGCTCCCAGGCTGGTGGTTAGGACCCTGGGAGCTGTGGTTGGTTGGTATTGTTGCTCTCCTCATGGTGCCACAAACCCTTTCAGCTCCTTCAGTCCTCACTCTAACTCCTCCATTGAGAACCTCATGATCAGTTCAATGGCTAGTTGTGAGCATCTGCCTCTGACTATGTCAGACTCTTGAAGGCCTCTGAGGAGACATCCATATCAGGCCCTTATCGGCATGCACTTCCTGACTTCCACATCAGCATCTACCTTTGGTGACTGCACATGGGATGGATACTCAGGTGGAAAGGTCTTCAAATGGCCCCTCCTTCAGTTTCTGTCCCTCACTTTGTCTCCATATTTGCTCCCTTGAGTATTTTGTTGCTCCTTCTAAGAAGAACTGAATCACCCCCACTTGGTCTTCCTTTTTTATGAGCTTCATGTGGCCTGTGAGTTGCATCTTGGGCATTTCAAGGTTCTGGGCTAATATCCAATAATCAGTGAGTGAATATCATGTGTGTTCTTTTGTGATTGGCTTACTTCACTCAGGATGATAATTTCTAGTTCCATCCATTTACCTAGGAACCTCTCGAATTCATTGTTTTTAATAGCTGAGTAATACTCCATTGTGTAAATATACCACATTTTTTGAATCCATTCCTCAGTTGAAGGACATCTGGGTTCTTTCCAGCTCCTGGCTATTATAAATAAGGCTGCTATGAACATAGTTGAGCATATGTCCTTGTTATATGTTCGAGCATCTTCTGGGTATATGCCTAGGAGTGGTATAGCTGGATCCTCGGGTAATGCTATGTCCAATTTTCTGAGGAACCGCCAGACTGATTTCCAAAGTGGTTGCACCATCTTGCAGTCCCACCAACAATGGAGGAGTGTTCCTCTTTCTCCACACCCTCGCCAGCATCTACTATCACCTGAGTTTTTAATCTTAGCCATTCTGACTGGTGTGAGATGGAATCTCAGGGTTGTTTTGATTTGCATTTCCCTGACGACTAAGGATGCTGAACATTTCTTTAGATGCTTCTCGGCCATTCGAGTTTCTTCCGTTGAAAATTCTTTGTTAAGCTCTATACCCCATTTTTTAATAGGGTAATTTGGTTGTCTGGAGTCTAATTTCTTGAGTTCTTTGTATATATTGGATATTAGCCCTCTATCAGATG
>NW_021604600.1:4576138-4628067 GCF_004785775.1 Grammomys surdaster
TTCCCCACCCTCAAAATTCCCACCCCCTGGGGCGTCCAGCCTTCATGAGGTCAAGGATCTCATCTTCCACCTGTGCCCGGCAGGGCCCTCCACTCTTTCATATTCAGCTGAAACCCTGGATCCCTCCATAAGTGCTCCCAGGCTGGTGGTTAGGACCCTGGGAGCTGTGGTTGGTTGGTATTGTTGCTCTCCTCATGGTGCCACAAACCCTTTCAGCTCCTTCAGTCCTCACTCTAACTCCTCCATTGAGAACCTCATGATCAGTTCAATGGCTAGTTGTGAGCATCTGCCTCTGACTATGTCAGACTCTTGAAGGCCTCTGAGGAGACATCCATATCAGGCCCTTATCGGCATGCACTTCCTGACTTCCACATCAGCATCTACCTTTGGTGACTGCACATGGGATGGATACTCAGGTGGAAAGGTCTTCAAATGGCCCCTCCTTCAGTTTCTGTCCCTCACTTTGTCTCATTTGCTCCCTTGAGTATTTTGTTGCTCCTTCTAAGAAGAACTGAATCATCCCCACTTGGTCTTCCTTTTTTATGAGCTTCATGTGGCCTGTGAGTTGCATCTTGGGCATTTCAAGGTTCTGGGCTAATATCCAATAATCAGTGAGTGAATATCATGTGTGTTCTTTTGTGATTGGCTTACTTCACTCAGGATGATAATTTCTAGTTCCATCCATTTACCTAGGAACCTCTCGAATTCATTGTTTTTAATAGCTGAGTAATACTCCATTGTGTAAATATACCACATTTTTTGAATCCATTCCTCAGTTGAAGGACATCTGGGTTCTTTCCAGCTCCTGGCTATTATAAATAAGGCTGCTATGAACATAGTTGAGCATATGTCCTTGTTATATGTTCGAGCATCTTCTGGGTATATGCCTAGGAGTGGTATAGCTGGATCCTCAGGTAATGCTATGTCCAATTTTCTGAGGAACCACCAGACTGATTTCCAAAGTGGTTGCACCATCTTGCAGTCCCACCAACAATGGAGGAGTGTTCCTCTTTCTCCACACCCTCGCCAGCATCTACTATCACCTGAGTTCTTAATCTTAGCCATTCTGACTGGTGTGAGATGGAATCTCAGAGTTGTTTTGATTTGCATTTCCCTGATGACTAAGGACACTGAACATTTCTTTAGGTGCTTCTCGGCCATTCGAGTTTCTTCCATTGAAAATTCTTTGTTAAGCTCTATACCCCATTTTTTAATAGGGTAATTTGGTTGTCTGGAGTCTACTTTCTTGAGTTCTTTGTATATATTGGATATTAGCCCTCTATCAGATGTAGGATTGGTAAAGATCTTTTCCCAATTTGTTGGTTGTCGTTTTGTCCTATTGACAGTATCCTTTGCCTTACAGAAACTTTGCAATTTTATGAAGTCCCATTTGTCAATTCTTGATCTTAGAGCATATGCCATTGGTGTTCTGTTCAGGAACTTTTCCCCTGTGCCCAAGTATTCGAGGCTCTTCCCCACCTTCTCTTCTATTAGTTTCAGTGTATCTGGTTTTATGTGGAGGTCCTTTATCCACTTAGACTTGAGCTTTGTACAAGGAGATAAGAATGGATCAATTTTCATTCTTCTACATGTTGTCCTCCAGTTGAACCAGCACCATTTGTTGAAAATGCTGTCCTTTTTCCACTGGACAGTTTTAGCTCCTTTGTCAAAGATCAAGTGACCATAGGAGTATGTGTTCATTTCTGGGTCTTCAATTCTATTCCATTGATCTTCCTGCCTGTCTCTGTACCAATACCAGGTAGTTTTTATCACTATTGCTCTGTAGTACAGCTTGAGGTCAGGAATGGTGATTCCTCCAGAAGTTCTTTTATTGTTGAGAATAGTTTTCGCTATCCTGGGTTTTTTGTTATTCCATATGAATTTGAGAATTTCCTTTTCTAACTCTGTGAAGAATTGAGTTGGGATTTTAATGGGGATTGCATTGAATCTGTAGATTGCTTTTGGCAAGATGGCCATTTTTATTATATTAATCCTGCCAATCCATGAGCATGGGAGATCTTTCCATCTTCTGAGATCTTCTTCGATTTCTTTCTTCAGGGACTTGAAGTTCTTGTCGTACAGGTCTTTCACTTGCTTGGTTAGATTCACACCAAGGTATTTCATATTATTTGCAACTATTGTGAAGGGTGTCATTTCCCTAATTTCTTTTTCAGTCTGTTTATCTTTCATGTAGAGGAAGGCTACTGATTTGTTTGAGTTGATTTTATAACCAGCCACTTTGCTGAAGTTGTTTATCAGGTTTAGGAGTTCTCTGGTGGAAGTTTGGGGGTCACTTAAGTATACTATCATATCATCTGCAAATAGCGATATTTTGACTTCTTCCTTTCCTATTTGTATCCCTTTGACTTCTTTTTGCTGTCTAATTGCTCTGGCTAAGACTTCCAGTACTATATTGAATAGGTAGGGGGAGAGTGGGCAACCTTGTCTAGTCCCTGATCTTAGTGGGATTGCTTCAAGTTTCTCTCCATTTAGCTTGATGTTGGCTACTGGTTTGCTGTAAATTGCTTTTACTATGTTTAGGTATGGGCCTTGAATTCCTGATCTTTCCAAGACTTTTATCATGAAGGGATGTTGAATTTTATCAAATGCTTTCTCAGCATCTAGTGAGATGATCATGTGGTTTTTTTCTTTGAGTTTGTTTATATAGTGGATTACATTGATGGATTTCCGAATATTGAACCATCCCTGCATTCCTGGGATAAAACCTACTTGATCATGATGGATGATTGTTTTGATGTGTTCTTGGATTCGGTTTGCTAGAATTTTATTGAGTATTTTTGCATCGATGTTCATAAGGGAGATTGGTCTGAAGTTCTCTTTCTTTGTCGGGTCTTTGTGGGGTTTGGGTGTGAGTGTAATTGTAGCTTCATAGAACGAATTGGGTAGTGTTCCTTCTGTTTCTATTTTGTGGAATAGTTTGAAGAGAATTGGTATTAGGTCTTCCTTGAAGGTCTGATAAAATTCAGCACTAAAACCATCTGGTCCTGGGCTTTTTTTAGTGGGGAGACTTTTAATGACTGCTGCTATTTCCCTAGGGGTTATGGGACTATTTAGATGGTTTATCTGCTTCTGGTTTAACTTTGGGACCTGGTATCTGTCTAGGAAATTGTCCATTTCTTCCAGGTTTTCCAGTTTTGTTGAGTATAGGCCTTTGTAGTAGGATCTGATGATTTTTTTAATTTCTTCAGTTTCTGTTGTTATGTCTCCCTTTTCAGTTCTGATTTTATTAATTTGGATACTGTCTCTGTGCCCTCTGGTTAATCTGGCTAACAGTTTATCTATCTTATTGATTTTCTCAAAGAACCAATTCCTGGTTTTATTGATATTTTGTATTGTTCTTTCTGTTTCTATTTGGTTGATTTCAGCCCTGAGTTTGATTATTTCCTGCCTTCTACTCCTCCTGGGTGTATTTGCTTTTTTGTTCTAGAGCTTTTAGTTGTGCAGTCAACTTGTTAGTGTGTGCTCTTTCCAGTTTCTTTTTGTAGGTACTTAGAGCTATGAGTTTTCCTCTTAGCACTGCCTTCATGGAGTCCCACAAATTTTGGTATGATGTGTCCTCATTTTCATTGAATTCTAAAAAGTCTTTAATTTCTTTCTTTATTTCTTCCTTGAGCAAGTCATCATTGAGTAGAGAGTTGTTCAGTTTCCATGTGCACGTGGGTTTTCCATTGGTTTTGTCATTATTAAAGACCAGTCTTATTCCGTGGTGATCTGATAAGATGCAAGGGATTATTTCAATCTTTTTGTATCTGTAGAGGCCTGCTTTGTGACCAATTATATGGTCTATTTTGGAGAAGGTACCATGAGGTGCTGAGAAAAAGGTATATTCTTTTGTTTTAGGATGAAATGTTCTATAGATGTCTGTTAAGTCCATTTGGTTCATAACTTCTGTTAATGTCAAAGTGTCTCGGTTTAGTTTCTGTTTCCATGATCTGTCCATTGCTGAGAGTGGGGTGTTGAAATCCCCCACTATTATTGTATGAGGTGTAATGTGTGTTTTGAGCTTTAGTAAAGTTTCTTTTATGTATGTAGGTGCCCTTGGATTTGGAGCATAGATGTTCAGAATTGAGAGTTCACCTTGGTAGATTTTTCCTTTGATGAGTATGAAGTGTCCTTCCTTATCTTTTTTGATTAATTTTGGATGAAAGTCGATTTTATTTGATATTAGAATGGCTACTCCAGCTTGTTTCTTGGGACCATTGGCTTGGAAAATTGTTTTCCACCCTTTTATTCTGAGGTAGTGTCTGTCTTTGTCACTGAGGTGCGTTTCTTGTATGCAGCAAAATTCTGGGTCTTGTTTGTGTATCCAGTCTGATAGTCTGCGTCTTTTTATTGGGGAATTGAGACCATTGATGTTAAGAGATATTAAGGAAAAATGATTGTGGCTTCCTGTTATTTTTGCTATTAGAGGTAAAGTTATGTTTGTATAGTTATCTTCATTTGGGGTTGTTGGAAGATTACTTCCTTACTTTTTCTAGGTTGTAGTTTCCCTCCTTGTGTTGGCGTTTTCCATCAATTATCCTTTGAAGTGCTGGGTTTGTGGGAAGATATTGTGCAAATTTGGTTTTGTCATGGAATATCTTGGTTTCACCATCTATAGTGATTGAGAGTTTTGCTGGGTATAGTAATCTGGGCTGGCATTTGTGTTCTCTTAGGGTCTGTATGATGTCCGTCCAGGCTCTTCTGGCTTTTATAGTCTCTGGTGAGAAGTCTGGTGTAATTCTTATAGGTCTGCCTTTGTATGTTACTTGACCTTTTTCCCTTACTGCTTTTAGTATTTTTTCTTTGTTTTGTGCATCTGATGTTTTGATTATTATGTGACGGGAGGTATTTCTTTTCTGGTCTAGTCTATTTGGTGTTCTGTCGGCTTCTTGTATGTTTATGGACATCTTGTTCTTTAGGTTAGGGAAGTTCTCCTCAATAATTTTGTTGAAGATATTTACTGTCCCTTTAAGTTGGGAATCTTCATTCTCATCTATACCTATTATCCTTAGGTTTGGTCTTCTCATTGTGTCCTGGATTTCCTGGATGTTTTGAGTTAGGAGTTTTTTGCATTTTGCATTTTCTTTGACAACTATGTCAATATTTTCTACAGTATCTTCTGCATTTGAGATTCTCTCTTCTATCTCTTGTATTCGGTTGGTGATGCTTGCGTCTATGTCTCCTGATCTCTTTCTTAAGTTTTCTATTTCCATGGTTGTCTCCCTTTGAGCTTTCTTTATTGTTTCTATTTCCATTTTCAGATCCTGAATGTTTTTGTTTAATTCCTTCTTTGTGTTTTCTTGCATTTCCTTAAGGGATTTCTGTGATTCCTCTTTAAGGGCTTCTGTCTGTTTACTTGTACTCTCCTGTATTTCTTTAAGGGAGTTACTTAATTCCTTCTTATAATCCTCTATCATCATCATGAGAAGTGATTTTAATTCTGAATCCTGCTTTTCAGGTGTGATGGGGTGTTCAGGGCTTGCTATATTGGGAGAACTGGGTACTGATGATGCCAAGAAACTTTGGTTTCTGTTGCTTATGTTCTTGCGCTTGCCTTTCGCCATCTGGTTAACTCTAGTGTTGCCTGCCCTCACTGTGTAAGACTGGAGTCTGTATTTCCAGTTATCTTGCTTGTTGCAGAGCTCCTCAGAGTCCAGATGTCTCTGTAGTCTTATGATCCTAATCTTGGTGTCTGCTGCTCTGAGTGCAGTGGCTCCTCTAGGATGACTCAGGAGTCAGTATCTCCACAGGACAAGAGTAGATCAACTCAGTGTCAGCTGCTCTGAGTGCAGTGGCTCCTTGGCTGCTCTGAGTGCAGTGGCTCCTCTAGGATGATTCAGGAGTCAGTATCTCCACAGGACAGGAGCAGACCAACTCTGTGTCTGCCCCAGCCCACAGGACCAGGCAGGGGAGGAAGGCTAAACTTCAGATTTCAGTCGAAAGTCTTTGAAAGGGACATGAAGAGCTGCCTCTTCCTGTGTAAGGAGGGCTTTGGGCTAGCAGCTCCCCATGGAAAGGGAACTTATATTCCTGCTTTCTGTTGCTATGATACACACCATGACCAAAAGTGGCTTGGGAAGGAGAGGGTTTATTTGGTGTATACTTGGTGAAGGAAAGGTTTTATTTGGTATATACTTCCTGATCAGAGTCCATTGCTAAGAGAAGTCAAGGCAGGAACTCAAGCAGGGCAGGAGCCTGGAAGAGGGAACTGAGACAGAGACTGTGGAAAAATACTGCTTATTAGCTTGTGCACATGGCTTGTTTCTCTCTCTCTCTCTCTCTCTCTCTCTCTCTCTCTCTCTCACACACTTTCACTCTCTCTCTTCTTCTTTCCTTCCTTCCTTCCTTCCTTCCCTCCCTCTCTTCCTTTCCTTTAATACATCTTTATTTATTCTTCTCACAAACACTACATCTTTACTGCAGTTTCCCCTCCCTCTGCTCCTTCCAGCCCCTTCCATCGTCTCCTTCAGATTCACCACTCCTCCATTTCCCTTCAGAAAAGAGCGTGCTTCCCAGTGATATCAACTGAACATGGCCTTACAAGAGGCAATAAGATTAGATACAAACCCTCACATCAAGGCTGAATGAGGCAACCCAGTAGGAAGAAAAGGGTCCCAAGGACAGGCGAAAGAGTCAGACACAGCCCCACTCCTACTGTTAGGAGTTCCACAAACACCCCAAGCTACACAACAAGAGACATGCAGAGGAGCTAGCTCAGACCCATATAGGCTCTGGGGTTATCTCAGCTTTAGTTCTTATATAACTTAGGCCCACTTGTCCAGGGTTTGTACCACTTGTAATGGGTTAGGCCCTCCCCTCCCATGTCAGTCATTAATCAAGGAAATGCCCCATAGACTTGCCCACAGGCCAATCTGATGGAGGCACCTCCTCAGCTGGGGCTCCCTCTTTCCAGATGACTCTAGCTTGTGTCAAGTTGACAAAAAACTAAGGGACTCACTCTCCTTTTCCTGACTCAGGTTTCTCTTGCTTCATTTGCCAGCTGCCTCCAAAATTTCCCAAGCTTCTCCAGAAGACAGGAGAAGAGGGGAAACTAGGAGAATCTGGAGAGGAAATGATTTCAGTTGCTCAACATTTGCAGTGTATAGCTCTTTTGTGTTTGTTCCACTGTCTAACTTGGTCTTGGGTATTTAACTGTTGGAAGGATCCCTTTAAACTTACAAGATCTCAAGTTCTTTTTCTTTGTTGTTGTCAGCCTCATTTTGATTCAGAATGCACAGCTAAGCAAACATCTCTTAATGTATTAAACTTAATTATTCTATATTCTGGAATTAGCTCTGTGTCGTTTGGTGCTGGTCCTTCTGTTTGACTTCCTACCTCTCTGTCATGCCGTTTTCCTCAACAATTTGATTGTCTAGACTGATCAGTGTGGTTCCCTTAGCACAATTACTGCGCTCAAGCCGTGAGTGCAGACTTTGATTACAGGAGACTTAGCGTGAGGAACATGCTATACAGCTGAGTTTCCTGAAGGAATGCAGAACGTGCTTGGCTTTTGGAAATTTGGACTCATATTGCTCTAATTAATGTTGTGTAACAAATAATTCCAAAACATAGTCATTAAGCAATAATCACTTATTGTTCTGTGAAAGAACAAATGTATTGCTTTGGGTCAGCAGTGCTTAGCTTCGGGTTAGCGCTGCTTAGCTTCGAGTCAGCAATGCCTAGCTTCGGGTCAGTACTGCTTAACTTCCGGTTAGCACTTCTTAGTTTCCGGTTAGCACTGCTTAGCCTCTGGTGGGTTCAGGTCTGTCCCACTGTCACTCAGTCTGACCCAGCAGTTAACCAGAGTGAATTTGTCTGCCATATGGTATAAGTTCAGGAGGCTAAACCAAACTATGGGAGTGCACATACGACCTCTGTTTGACTCATGCTTGTTTATATTCTGTTGGTCAAACGATAGTCACAGGCTATGTCCAACGTGGATGAGAGAAAGGTATGTAATTCTTTTACATGGCGGCAGTGAAGGTGAGTTAGTGATCTTATCAACCACAGCTGGTAGTCTGAACTGAATCCAGTGGGTTTGGGTGTCATGAATGAGGAGAGTGATGGGGTAGAGGCTGAAGAGAAAGAAAGATAAGGGCTGAATCCTTAGAGCCTTCACGGTCTTGCTAAATATATTGTGTCCCATCTAAGTGCCGTGCAAAGCCAATGGAGGCTTTTAAACATGGGGATTCAAGTATCCATTCACTGAAAGAAGATGCTATATAAAGGACAGATAGGTAGGAGACAAAAAGACACAGAGCAGTTAAGATGGACAGGTGGTAGCAGAAGAGAGAAATACCCGTGGGTTGATTCAAGGCATGTTTTCAGTGTGGGTGTGTTTATCCTGGAGCTGGATGTGAGGCTGAGATGGTCTGAGGGATGACTTTGGATCCCTGACACCTATGGCAAGTGGGTTTTGATGGACCGATCTGGCAAAGGCACTGATTTAAAGAAGTGGATTAAAAGTTTGTTTTGGGTATTCTGAATTCCACATGCATATGCTACAATACTCATAAAATATCTCCCGATAAGCCTAACAGGTAACTCGCAGAGTCTATATGAATGAAACTATAAACCTCTACTGGGGGCCATAAAAGGAGATTTGAATCAATGGGGTGTCAAACTTTGCACTTGGGTAAGAAGACTCCAGGCTGTAAAGACGTCAGCTCTCCCTAAATAAATCTATACATTCAATGCAATTTCAACTCAAACCTTAATACTGTTTTGT
This sequence comes from Grammomys surdaster, assembly GCF_004785775.1. Taxonomy (NCBI): domain Eukaryota; kingdom Metazoa; phylum Chordata; class Mammalia; order Rodentia; family Muridae; genus Grammomys; species Grammomys surdaster. Next base: position 4,584,870 of record NW_021604600.1, read on the forward strand.
TCTTAAGTCTTGGAGCGATTACCAGAAATGTTCTCTGAAATAAGAATAATGAGAGCTAACCTGCATCGTATATTACGACGTGTTATATAGCAATGAGATTTATAGCAGCAGCAGCAGCTGGAGGGATAGCCTGACAGATCAATGGCATGCAACCGAGAAGTCCATCTGAGGACATGTGAGGATTTAGTGTGTTACAGGGAGAGCACAGGGACGTGGGATGAGGGGTGGGTTATGCAGTAAGTGGTTTAAGGACCAAGTGGAGGAGCTTCTGTACATCATTTGTGGAGTGTTGCCTCTTCCTTTATGTCAGCTATATACTGCTCAGGAGTTTCGCTCAGAGTAGTTCAGTAAGTTATATTCATATTAAGGGGCCAGGAAGTTGGCTCAGTGGATAAAGGTGGTTGCTACCAAGCCTGATGACCCAAAAGTGATCCCTAGAACTCACACGAGAGAAAAAGAGAACTGACTTCTATGAGTTCAATTATGACTTTTACAGACATGCTTGTTCAATGTTCACACACACACACACACACACACACAAATGAATATATAGACTATTAAGTGTTGTATTCATATTGATATATTTTAGGGTATTCTGATTTTGTTACAGACAATAACTTTAAAAGATTTTTAGACGCTGGAGAGATGGCTCAGTGGTTAAGACCACTGGCTGCTCTTCCGGAGGATTTGTGTTCGATCCCCAGCACCTACGTGGTGGCTCACACCATCTGCAGCTTCGGTTCCAGAGGATATGATGCCCTCTGCTGGCTTCTGTGGCTACTGCAAACACATGGCACATGGACATACATGGAGGGAGAACACCCAAACATGTACACTGTTTTTTAAGAAAGGAAATGTTTACATTGCATCCATAGGTACGTATGTGAATTCTTCCCTAGGATAGAGTCTGAGAAATGGGTTTTCTCAAAAAATATATATTTACAAAATGCTTCTAAATTTTCTCATAAAATTCTAAACCATGCCACAGCATCAGTGAACAAGGAAAGAAATAAAAATCAAACCTAAATAAAGTAGATCAAGTTAATAAAAACAAAAGCAGAAATAAGTAAAACATGAGAACCTCAGGATCAATAAAAGCTGAAGTTGTATTTTTGATAGAATGTCAAGACACATAAATTGTTTGTTAGTATGGTCAAGGCAAAGGGAGACACATCTGGGATACAGAGGCAATTTAAAAGAACTGGAGACTGCTATCTAAAGTCAGAAGGTAAGGCAAATACCGTCTGTAATGAAAACATCTTGGAAACAACTTTGGAGGCATGTGTGTGGCAGGGTGGAGGAGATGCTTTGTAAACCCTTGCTTCCATTCAGCTCTGATTCTCATTATTGCTTTCTAAATTAGACTTGCTTATGTGAGAAACACCTTTAAACTACAACTTCACCTTTGAGGTGGTGAGATCCTCGCCGAGGCTGTGATTAGCTGGTTCACATTGCTCTTACGAGGCCCAGCCTATCTAATTGGAATATCAGGAGGGATGTCCCTGTGGGCTTAAAAATGCTAGTCTCCCTTTCTCCTTTAAAAAAATATATAAAAAATTTAATGGAGCATATATAGTTGAAAATCCACATATAATAAATGTATGGATGATGTGATTCAACTGTATAACTTTATACCAATCCATTTGAAAACCTTAGATGAAATGGACAAAAATGTCAAGGAAAATATAAATTTCCAAAATTGGCCCAAGAAAAACCAATAGAAAACACTCATAAAAAAATAGAGATGGCAGTTAAAGGACCATCTACCAATCTGCCCCCCACTTATGTCATCCAGAGCACAGGCCCTTGGTAGTTATAGGCAGGTTCCATCTGATCCCAGGAAAAAGCCTGATTCATCTTACATTTTAGAGCAGAGAAAAATGTAGAGACTACCATTCTTATTTTATAAGGCCAGTTTATTTCTGATATCAAGACAAGAAAATAAAATTACAGGCTAATACAGGAAGAAACAATTTGATAAAATACTAAGTAATTGAATCTGGTGGCACATTAAAAGCATAATATGTCTTGATCAAGTAGGATTTATGTGAGTACCTCAAGCGTGGGAATCAGTGGGAACTACCTATAAACATCAACTTATTTCCAGGCTGAAAGGAGATGACCACTGTCCTGTGATGCTACAGAGTGAGACCCCAACTCAAAAGGAAAACATCATAAAGTGTCTACCCTGAAAATAGGCAAGAAATATCACAACAAATGAAGCATATTAGAAACACTGTCGTAAGTAGCAAGCTGGGAGAAGCCACTAGAAAGTCCCAGATGCCAGAGACTCAAGAGGTTTCCAGGACTCAATAGGGAGGATATTAGCTGAAATATCCAACAAAGGGGAGAGAGACCCTATAGAGACCTGTGAATAGGAACAGCTCCCGATTGAGGGATGGGGCTACCCACCCATCTCAAAAATATTAATCCAGAATTCCTCCTGTCAAAAGGAAATGCAGGGAAAAAAGGTGGAGCAGAGAGAGACTGAAGGAAAGGCCATCATCCAGAGACTGCCCCACCTAGGGATCCATCTCATCTGCAGACACCAAACCCAGACACTATTGCTGATGCCAAGAAGTGCTTGCTGACAGGAGCCTGGTATAGCTGTCCCCTGAGAGGCTCTGCCAGAGCCTGATCAATATAGATGCGGATGCACCCAGCCAAACATTGGACTGAGCATAGGGTCCCCAATGGAGGAGTTAGAAAAGGGACTGAAGGAGCTGAAGGTGTTTGCAACCCCATAGGAAGAACAACAATATCAACCAACCAGACCCCCAAAGCTCCCAAGGACTAAACCACCAACCAAAGAGTATACACGGAGGGACCCATGGCTCCAGCTGGATATGTAGCAGAGGATTGTCTTAGTGGGCATTACTGGGAGGAGAACCCCTTGGTCCTGTGGAGGCTCAATGATCCAGGGTAGGGGAATGCCTGGACACTGAGGCAGGAGTGGGTGGGTGGGTGGGTGGGTGGGGGAGCACCTTCATAGAGGCAGGGGAAGGGGAGGGGATAGAGGTTTGTGGAGGGGAAATTGGGAAGGGGGTAACATTTGAAATGTAAATAAATAAAATAACTAATAAAAAATGGGAAAAAAGTAGAAAGCAGCATTTGACACAGCTTTGATTACCTGTGGTTGCAACTCCAGTGGCTGCCTAGCCAGTGCCATAGCATGAAATATGAGAAAAAAATACTGGCCTGTAAGGGCTGTAGACCTTGCAGAATAGTGTAGGTGGGAGCAGTGCTCTCTGCGTCTGCTTCCGTCTTCACACTTCTTCCAAACACAGAAGGAGCCCGCTCCAGTTACCCTTCTGTAACTCAGCCATAAACCTGAAGTAACTTCCCATAGCCACATGTGTTATATGAGTCCAGAAGATGGCTTTAACTGAGTCTCTCCTGGTGAATCTCAGGTTTTGTCCTTTCTTGGTGGCATGCAAAGCTTCTTCACCTATGTCACTGTGTTCAAAGTTACATTTCCAGATCTTGAACTGCTAGGCTAAAAAGAGCTCAGGTGTCCTTCAAAAGATGTGGTTTGAGTTGAAATCCAAACCATAGACTATACCCTGGCAGTGGAGACCGATTGCTGTTTGTACACATACAACCTGGATCCGCCTAGGGAGTGACGCTCAATAGAAAGATATAACAAAGAAGTCCTGGTGTCATGACATCTATGAAACATTGAAATTGTATTTTATGTTTTTTCTTTTTCTCAGATTTTTATGGGTATAATTGACAACACACACAGTATACAGTGCAATATCTTACTATGTATATATTATGAAATGATTATGGATTATAACCAATCAATTTGTTGACTAGTTTTCACAGGGACTTGCACCTCTCTCTCTCTCTCTCTCTCTGTATGTGTGTATGTGTGTGTATGTCTAGGTCAATCATGGGTACTAAGTGCACATTTGATCATTAGAATGCATATTTGAAACTTTAGGTCTTCCATCAGAATCTCCCCATACCCACCCCAGGCCGGGTCAGCAGGCATTCTGCTCCCGTGTATGAACTCAACCCGCTTAGATTCCACACATGAGGTCATGCAGCATTTCTTTCTGTTTCTGGCTTATTTAACTTAGTATAGTGATTCAGGTGTATTTGTGTTGCATACTACAAAGCACCCATCCTTTAAGTGGCAGTTTATACTCCACCATGTGTCTATGTATATCATACATATGAATATCTCAGGCTGTTTATTACAATTACTCCATCCATCCATTCATCCATCCATCCATCCATCCATCAGCCACCCATCCACCCCTGGACCCTTAGATAATTCCTCATCTTGGCAACTCTCAAAAATGCTGCAATGATCTCTGAAGTGTAGCTGTCTTTGAGAAGCTGTTTTTATGTCTTTTTGGACATGTACTTAGAAATAGCATCTGGTTCACATGGTAATGCCCTCCAAATTTTTGAGGAGCCCCTCTCTCATTTTGCATAAAGGCTTCATAAATTTATGCTCCAGCTAACAGTTTGCCCTCATCCTTACCAACATTTGTTGTCTCCTGTCTTTTTCTGGGTTACTCATTTTAACTGGTGTGTAGAGGTCACCCTGGAGTTGTACGTAACTGGCATGTCCTTCAGCAGCATAGACCGATCATCCCCTCCAGATATTTTGAACTGAATGGCCAGTGTAGTCTGCGGTGGGCTTGCCTGGTGCCCACTGGGGCAGGCCTTTTGCTCGGATCTTAGTAGATACCCAGTAGGACCAGGACCTGCAGGGGTTGGCCTCATGTTTTGGGTCTGTGGGAGCTGACCTGGTGTTTGCATCCATTGGAGCATAAGTGGACCCTGAAAAGCTATATTCTCCCACACTAAACCCCCTCTTGAACTTAATAAATAATTTATCATTATTTTTGCATTTCTAAAAATAATCTATTCATGACTTATTGTTTTACGTTTCATTGAACTTGACTTACTAATATTTTATTCAGGAATTTTGTGCTTATTTTAAACCATGAAAGCGGCCATTGACTTTTTACTTTATTTTGTTTTAGTCTTAGGACTTTGTACAGAGGAAAGGATTTGCAGTCCCTGGATAAAGCTGAAGGACACTTCTTTAAGGTATGTGCATGGGTATATGCATCTAAGTGTACACATGTACATATGATCACATGTATGAGTATATGTGCATGGGGGCGTCCATGTGTATGTACTGTGAAGAAGCATCCTAAGGAACCACTGAGTACAGAGAAATGGGTAACACAGCCCAGAAACAGGAACTCTACACCCAGGAGTCATGCAGTGCATTAGTGATTTAAAAGTCAGCAGCTTAAAAATAATGCACATATTATTTTCCCAGTTCCTGTGGTTACAAGTGTAGGCATAGCTTAGGCAAGTCTTTTGCTTAGGGTTTCACAAGGCTGCCATAGACATGTTTACAATGGCTTGGTGCATGCACACATGTGCGATATGTGTAATATGCCATGTATGTGTGTGCACATGCATGTGCAGAGGATGCCTTGCTTTATTCCTTTAAGATAGGATTTCTTACTCTGCCAGGTAATTAGAAATCCAGCCCACCACCAAATATTTGCCCACAAAAGTTATTTATAAAGTATAAGAAAAAAATCCTAAATATTCTAGTTTCCTTTCTGTTACTGTGAAAAACACTGACCAAGGCCAACTTAGAGAGGAAAGGGTTTATCATATAAGTTACAGTATAGTCACCAAGGGAAGCCACAGCAGGAGCCTGAATGTGGGAGCTGAGGCAGGGACCACAAAGGAGTGCTGCTTACAGGTTTGCTCCCATGTTCATGCTCCCATGTCCATTCTCAACAGGTTTTCTTATACATCCCAGGCCCGTCTTCCCAGGGATAGCACTATTCACAATTGGATGGGCCGTCCTCCATTTACAATGAATAAACTACCCCACAGACATGCCTAGAGACCAATCTGATGGTGATAATTTCTCCACTGAAGTGCCCTCTTTCTAAATAAATTAAGTTGACAGCCACAGTCCCCCATAGTACCAAACTCTTGCAAAAAGACCCAAATCAGAAGAGAAATGCCCAAATCACGAAACGCAGAAATTACGAGCTGATAATTGAGTTCAAGAGGGAAGGGAGAGAATTTCAGTACCAGTGGTATTCAGTGATCAAAGATGCCACCAGAACTCTAAAAATGTGTCAGGCAAAATAGAAATCCAGAGGCCCAATGATGTTGGAGTATCATCACAGAACATACACCACCCAGTAAGATGGATGAGGAGTGGAAAACTGAGTAAGAAAACTTGGCACAAAGAGCTCTTCCAGCCTGTGGAACAACATGATGGAGAATGGAAAATCTAAGTCATAGACAAGAATCTCCGAGGATGGACTGTTAATGCTACACACTCAGTCTAATGACAGTTATCGAGAGAGGTAACAGAGACCAAAGGGATCATTGATAGAAATGATGGGAGACTTCCAGAGCTGGAGATGGACTCCCAGAATGCTTCACAGTGTCCACAAGCCCTGTGTTGATGAATTGGGTTAAACTCTGGGATCCTAAGAGTAGCAGAAACGTTCTGAACTTTTCAGAGGAAAGAAACAGGTCTCATGACTATAAGCTGGCTTGGCACCAGGCTTCTCAGCAGCAACAGGGAAAACTAGGAGAAAATATATTCAACACACACACACACACACACATATTCAATATATTCTAAGAAAAAAATATTCTGTACCTGAAATTCTCTGTCAGTCAACCAATTAATCAAGTGTGGGGAAATTAAAGAAGTTTGCTTTATACATGAGTGTTTAAGAATTTTATCGCTCAGCATTAATTAAGAATGTATTCTCACAAAATGGAAACAAATGAATGAAAAGAAAACTAGAACACTACAAATAAAAACAAAACCAAGCATTGACTCTGCAAATCAATAAGTCAGACACATCTGGGGACAATTGGCAGTGAAATGCCAGCTGTTTCCGGTGAGAGTGTGTAAGTGCAAACTAGGAGGCAAGAGGCAAGATGAAAGGTTTGCTGAGGTCTAGATGTCAGGTGACTACCACTGTAGAGAGAAGAACATATACTTTTGGCTCCACTTAAAGATACATACTAGAAGAAAAAAATGTGTGTGTGTGTGTGTGTGCGTGTGCGTGTATGTGTGTGTGTGTAAAACAACTAGGAAAAATTGAACAAAGAAAATATCATCAAAGGGGAGGGACTCATGGGATGTGGCCCTTCCCTGCTGATAGAGTCTGAGAGTAGAGGGGGTTGCCTCTGTTTTCAGTTGTGTGCCTGTTAGCTCACCAATCTCCAGCGGACAGATGCAAACCTGTGGTCATATGGATGGACCTGGTTAAACTCAGTGGGTCATAAAACCAAACAAATGACATGAATATGGGAGGACATGTGGGGAGGAGGGTGAGAGAGGTGTTCAGAATGTATATATATATATATATATATATATATATATATATATATATATATATGTACACACACACACATATATGAACTTGTCAAAGAGCAACTTAACATTATAAGAAAATACCATCCATCCCATAGAAATTAGAAGAAGAATATAAAAAGTCAAGAAAGCATAGTAATGGCAAATATGAATTGTAATGGCAAATTAAGTGAAAATATTAGTATTTAGAGTAACTGTAAATGAGTTAAACTCTTGTTTACAAATGTGAGCAGTAGAGCCACAATTTACCAAGTATTAACGGTGATTTAGATGCCGTGCTAGCCACTTTAAACAAATGATTTCATTTCGAGTCAACAATAAACTCTGTAAGCTTCTATTTTCAGTTTCATAAGAAAGACAAGCCGCCAAAGGCTGGGAGGGATTGAGCCGTTTGCTGGAGGTGCAGGAGCCAGGCTCAAACCAGGCTTCTCAGAGCTCAAGGCCTTTCTCTTAATCACTCAATTAAACTGTCACTCACTTGTTGGTTGGAAAAGAAATTTGCAAGTTATGTAAAAGATATAAAGGCAAAGCACCTCGAAAGTCTGAAAATGAAGTGTTGAAAAAATACCCACCGGGTGAATGATAAAATCTGAAAAGACAGGGTGGTCCTTATTATATATGTCCTGGAATAGGAGCCGTGTTGTGATGTAATTCTGTCTGTCTTACACATGGGAGTGAGTATGTCCATTGAGGCAAGAATAGAGTGTGTATGTGGATTATTCAAGTTGCTGTTTAATGTTTAGCCATATAATTTAAAAAGATTGAAAAAAGATAAGGAATGAATGAGACCCTTGGTCTATAGAAAGTTATCACTTAAGCTAGAGTCCAAAGGTGCTCAGGAGTCTAATGCAAATCAAGAGAGGAAAGGGAAGGCTGCGAATTGTTGGGTGAATATAAAACTAAGCCCTAAGAGTGGAAGTAAAATGCATGCTTTTCAATAGAGGTGTCACCAAGCACCTTCTCTCCTCCCACTTTGACAAGCTCCCCTTTCTGTGGGAGTGATGAGGGCGGGGGACCAGGAGGCAGTGCTCAAGACTGACAGTGTCAGTCACATGCCCCCTGTTCAAAGCACTGAGATGTTTTCAACCAGAAAGGAAAAAAAAAACCCTCAACTTTTCTTATTTCATCCAAGCTGGGTTGTCTGTCCCTTTGCGGTTGCTATGACAACAGCAGCTCTCCTCCTTCTTCATTTGGATCTATTTCCGAAGGAAGAACAATGAATGCAAAAGATCAGAAAATGGGAAAGGCAAGTAGGCATTAAAGGCATTAGAATTATTTACCCTGGAGAGGAGAATGCTAAGAGGTGGCAATTATATTGTTCTGGGCTATTAAAGGTTACTACTACAGAAGTTGTTCCCTGCTTGGGCCTAAGATAAAATCAGATTTATGGTAACTGTAGGGAAATAGCTTTAGAGAGAAAAAGTCCCTGATGCAAAGTTCTCAGTGTCTTTTTGCCTCTGTTGGGGTACGGAATGGGAGACATCTGAAAATAGGAGTTCTGCACAAGTTATTTTCCCCCCAAAGTCCTTAGCCAGTGAGACAATAGCAACATAAATAAACACACACACACGAATGCATGTGCACACATACAGAAAACACACACACACACACACACACACACACACACACACACAGAGGGCTTCTCTTTGTCAAATATTTAAGTAGTTTTTGTGCACATGTGCATGTGTGTATGTGTTTGTTTTCTGTGTGTGCGTGCATATACACTTTATGTGCTTGTGTGTACACATAGGTACACATGTGTGTACAGGGTAGAGGTCAACCTTGGGAATATTTTTTTTGAGGTAGACTCTTTCCCTGACATCTGAGGCTTGTCAGTTAGGTTAGGCTGGTTGGGCATTAAGTACAGGTAGCCTGTATGTATCTTTCCAGTGCTAAGGATTTTTATGTGGGAGCTGCTGGAGATCAAACTCAGGACCTTATGCTTTCCAGACAACAACCTTGTGTGCTGAGGTATGTCTGCAGCACTCAAGTGGTCTATGATCTCAGCCTCTGCAGAGACCCTATAAGGGGACATTATCATTATCCCCATTTTACAGATGAGAGCACTGAAGCTCAGAGAACTTAGTGACTTCTCCAAGGTCACACAGCTGGTGAAAGACAGAGCTGGGTCTTAAGCTCAATAAGCCTATATTTTTAAGTAACAGCAGTTTCTCTCTTGGTTCCTATTATACTGGGCCCTTGAAAGGGATCTTGGGTAAGGCCTTGGCCAACAGAAGCTATTATCTTATCCATTTACCAAGTCATTATATAATTCATCCATCCTTCCTTCCTTCCTTCCTTCCTTCCTTCCTTCCTTCCTTCCTTCCTTCCTTCCTTCCTTCCTAACTTCTCTCTCTCTCTCTCTCTCTCTCTCTCTCTCTCTCTCTCTCTTCCTCTTCCTTATTTTATTGAGCATCTATTCAGCTTAAGAGAGAACAGTACAGTGGCTGTGCCTCTAGAAAAGTCTGACTAAAGGGAGGCAAAGAATTCAACCAACTGATGGGGAGTTTACCCAAACCACAGGATGAACCACAAGCTGGAGGACGACATGAAAATTATATAGTCTGTGCCTCAGTTTCCTCACTTATAAAAGGATGGGGATAAGGGTTACAGTAGTGTTAAATGAGTCCATATACAAAGGCTCTCAGGACAGTGTCTTGCGTGTAAGTGCTAAGTGATGGGTTCAATCAGGGACACGTGTCTTCCTTAGTAAGAGTTAGGAGTCTAGGTGTAGGAACTGTTTGTTGAATATTCACTGTGTGTAGCCAGGTATGGAGGAAACAGCAAAAAGCAAGAAGCACATGGAACACAAGGTCTGCAGAAGCTTGTAGCCTTATGCAGAGCCACCAGCAGAAACAAATAGTCCGTAGAGTAGTTTCAGGTGCCAACTAGTGCTCTGAAGAAGAAAGGCCAGGCAGTCAGATAAGGACATGGATGGAGGGATGTGTGGGAAGGCGAAGGATGCACCACAGCCATGAGGATTGGGATGACCACTTCAAGGAAGGAGCTGGTCACGGTGGACTTAGGAGGACCATCTGAGCAGTGGGACAGAAAAGGCAAGTTTGAATAGCGCTTGGTAGTGAGATAATGGGGTTGGGATATACAGGAGAAGTCGTAATTGATCTGGACTGTTGGCGTGACTGCACTGGGAGAGTCCCCAGAAGATTACATAGTGCTGGCTTATACACCCAGTGTGGGAGTTTTGAACTAGTATGTTGACTACCCCCCTGACTGGTTCATACTGTGATCGCGTACTGGGAGGTAGTAAAGGGAGAGAGATGGGGCCTTTGGAGGAAATCGTCCAGTGGAAGGGAGTTCTTGGGGCAATGCCTTGCCCTGAACACATCCTGTATCTACTGACAGTTCTTCCTTTCAGGCAAGATGTGAAGAATAGCTTTGCTGTGCCCTACCACCATGATGACATTCTGCCTATGCCCATGGGAAGAGCCACCCTGGACTGAACTCTCTGAAACCACGAATTAAACAAATCCGTCTTCCTTAAAGTTAATCTGGTGTTTGTTCACAGCAGTGGGAATGATAATTAATACAATGACCCGAGGTGGTGTCGGAGTAGAGGCTGAGGGGTGGCTTCAGATGAGTTTAGAATTTGAGGTGAACTAGCTGGGTTGCCTTGTCTGGCCTCAGCAGGAAAGGATGCTCTTAGTCCTGCTGCAACTTGATGTGCTAGGGCGGTGGGTAACCAATGGGGCCTTCCCCTTGGAGGGAAGGGGGTTGTAAGAGTGGGACTGGAAGGAGCGGAGGGATGGGGCTGTTATCAGGATGTAAGTGGATACATAAATTCGTGGGCAAAAAAGGATTTGGGGTGAGACATGCATTACGCTACACTCAAGGCCTGCTCCTGGCGTCCAGTAGGTCCAGGCTGGGGACATTGGTAAGCATCCTTCAATGCACAGAGTGCCCCACCACACAGCATGGTCCATCTCCAAGTGTCCAGGATTCAGGTTGAGAAACCCTGGCTCTCCATACAGGACTAGAGCTTGTAGAGCAAGGAAAGGAGGCTGAGATTTACCCAGCAGGAGAATCTGCCAATGGTTTGAAGCAGCGCGGGGTCTTGATGGGATTTCCACTTCAGGAGACAAGCAGCTGCTGGGTGGGAAATGGATTGCATCGCAAAGTAGGGAGCAGAGAGAATGATGTCGGGCTTTAAGTTTTCTTTTTCTTTTGTGGTAATGGGGAATCGAACCCTATGCAGATGTGAGGCAACCACGGTAACGCTGATTTTCATTTTGCTTTTTATTTTGAGACAGACTCTCACTAAGTCTCTCAGGTGGCGTTGAACTTGCAGTCTTCTGACCTTAGCCTCTGACTAGCTGAAGTTACAGTCTTGTGTCACCAGGTCTGGCTATTTGTGGCACGTGTAGACCTGATGAATGGAGATGGTGGCTTGGGCTGTGGAGAGCAGTGGTAGCATTGAGCACAGTTAACAGGACATAGAAGGGTGGCTTGTGGAGTCTCAGGGAAGGATGGGATGTGGGGACCCGGGTGAAAGACAAAAGTGAGTGTCAGGTTGCTATTGGAATGCTCTGGCAGCTAAAAGTCAGAGCCATTAACCTGAGGGTAATGGCAAGCCCAGAGCTCTGTCCTTAATGTTAAGATTTGACAAAGCCCTTTACCTTTAAAGATCTGCTCAAAAAGTGATGTCATATAGGTGACAATCAGTGCAATTATGTAAGTGACCCTTGTGGGACTTCTTCTCCTTCTCTAGGACATGAGCAATGGACCTCAGAATCTCATGATCCTAGTGTTGGTAAGTCTAGGTATGCTGAAATTTTTTGTCAACTTTACATAAACTGTGTCATCTGAGAAGACAGAAGCTCAGTTGAGAAAATATCCCCATCATTTTGGTTTTTAGTTAGAACTGCAGGGCATTTTCTTGATTACAATTGATGTGGGAGGGCTCAGCTGACTGTGGGTTGTGCCATGCCTGGGCAGGTGGTCCTAGGTTGTATAAGGAAATAGGCTGAACAAGCTGTACAGAACAAATTAGGAAGCAGTGTTCCTCCTCAGCCTCTGCTTTAGTTCCTGCTTCCAGGACTTACATTTCTGCCCTGACTTCCTTCATGATGGACTACAACCTGTAAGGTGGAATAAACCCTTTCTTTCCCAAGCTGATTTTGGTTATGGTATTTATCACAGCAAGAGGGAGCTAACTCTGGGGTACACCTGGAGAGTCAGGATTTGATGGGCTCTGTCTGAATCACTAAGTTCCAAGAGGCATCTACATCAACTGAATTTTCCCCTGAAAGCAGTCTATGAGACAGGTAGGGATATCTATCTATATCTATCTATCTATCTATCTGTCTGTCTATCTATCTATCTATCTATCTATCTATCTATCTATCTATCTATCTATCTATCTATCTATATTTGTATGTATATATATAAAACTGAGGAAATTAGTTCTGTTTTGTAGAGACAAGATTATTTTACATAAGGACTGACATTCCCAAGGGACCAGTGAGCTGGGAGTTGAGGGGTAGCCTGGGAATACGCTAAGAACTACATCTGGGATCCCCAACAGCAGAGGGAGGTGGGTAAAAAGAAAATAATTTTATCATGCTTCTAAAAGTGCCATTTCATCCTCAGGAAGAAGACGGATCCTGATGAAGGCCCAGCTTAAGATTCCGGTTAACCTCTTTCCCATCGGCATGAAGCTCGTCTCTGCATCTCCCCTCCAATCCACCACATCTTTGTGTTTGTGACAAAGTTTGGAAAGACAGAGAGCAGGCATGTGTCTTGTCAAATTCCTAAGCTGTGTCCTTGCTATGTATTCACAGACTGAAAAAGGGTTATCTGGGGCCGAGTTTGCTGAGAATTCTGATTTCTTTACAGAAATGAGATGCTATGGAGGAAAAAGAGATAGAGTGAAATTCTTTTTGTGTTTAGTTTTTTAAGGGAAAGGCAGCCAGGAGGGCACCTGTTTTATGCTTGTGTGGGGGCGGGGTGGGGGACAGAAAGTCCCATGGAAATAAGTGGCTGAACTACTGGTAATTAAAGGGAGGCAGTCAAGTCTCCCAGAGGACCAGGGCTCATTGGGGAAGCAGAGAGCAATCTTTCTTTGCTGGAGGGAAAGGGAAATGAACCTTGTCTTGATGAAGTGTCTTGAAGCTAATGAAACAGGCCAGAGAGGGCATTGTCTCCACATCTCGCTGATTTCATTGTACTGAACCTAAAGCGCAGCTCAGAGTGAATCTTAGCTGGCTAGGCATGGTTGTGCATGCATAGACTCCTAGCACTGGGAGACAGAGGCAGGAGGATCTCAAGGTAGAGGCCAGCCTGGGCTATAATAGTGAAATCCTGACTTTGTTTCCTTTTATTGAACTTAGATTTTTTTTATACGATACATTTTGATCATGTCTTCCTCTCTCCCTACTCTTTCCAGCTCCTCTTTACCTCCCTTCCCATTGGATCCATACCTTTTCTGTTTATCATTAGAAAACAAACAGGCATCTAAGAAATAATAAAACAAAACAAAACAAACCCAAAACAAATAGAAGAAAAAGAGCCACAGAAAAAGCACAAGAAACGCATAAATGCAGATATGCACATGCTTGCATACTCAGGAATCCCTTAAAAACACAAAACTGGGCGGTATGGGTGCATAGAGGATACTCGGAGGTTTCCCCACTGCCACATGTAGGGGAGCCTGCTCTACCACTTGAGGTCATTTTGAAATCCTGGCCCATTCTGTCACTGGGGGCCATGTCTGGGTCCATGGTCATGTGGCAGCAGGAGTCTGCATCAATGTTCACAACTCATATTACCATCAAAGACTGTGGGGACATTCCTCATCTGGGCTGGCATCTGGAACCATGTTGATACCCAAGGACTGTGCAGAGCTGGCCTGCCCCCCAGCACTGCGACACTCTGGAGAGCAGGCCATGCACCTTGCCTAGGTAGCACAGTAAAGCTCACCCTGGTGGCAGAGTGTAGGTGAGCTAGCCTGAGGACATGTGCATTGGAGAGCTGGCTCTGACACTCATCAGCTGTGTGGTGGTATGGGCAAGGGAGAGAGATCTTTCCCTCACCTCTCCTCTTGCCACCTGTTGGAGCTGGCCCACAGGTCATGAGAGAGAGAGAGCTAACCCTACCCCTTACCCTATCCCTACCCCTTACCAGCTGCAGCACACAGGAGGACTAGCCTGAGGCATCTTGCCTGAGCAGAACAGTAGAGTTGGCTCTGGTGGTGTGGGTGCAGGTGAGCCAGCCTCAAGGGCATGAGAGTGAGAGAGCTGTCCCTGGTCCTTACCAGCTGTGACTTTGGGTGAGCTAGTGAGGCAGTGCTGAAGAGCTCGTTCTTGTGGTACGGGTGTGGGAGAGCTGGCAGCCTTACCAACACAGCTAACACCCAGATCCAGGGCTTTGAGTTGGCTTGTCATAACATATACCTCATCTATGAACTTCTCTGGGCACATGAGGTGGCTAGTCCTGCAGATCTAAAGCTACAGAATCTTCATGTCACAGGGCAATGGCAGGTTATTCCAGTGGAGTCCTGGTGAGGATCCAATATTAACAGTTGTCTTAGCATTTCCGTTGTTGTAAAGAAACATTATGACCAAGGCAACTCTTATAAAGCACAACATTTAATTGGGGCTGGCTTACTGGTTCTGAGGTTCAGTCTATTATCATCATGGCAGGAAGCATAGCAGTGTCTAAGTAGAAATGGCACTGAAGGAGCTGAGAGTTCTACATCTTGTTCTAAAGGCAAACAGGAGAAGACTGACTTCCTAGTAGCTAGGAGGAGGGTCTCAAAGCCCATCCCCCAGAGTGATATACTTCCTCCAGTGAGGCCATACCTCCTATTAGTGCCACTCCCTTCTCTAAGCATATTTGAATGACTACAACAGTGAGGCAGAACCCAGAGGCCTCAAACAAGAACAATGACTCATTGCAAAGAACAAATCGCATTTGCAAGTAAAGATGTGTGGACAAAAGGGTGTACTGTGGGACACACCATGATGCACTATATTTGATGGAGACACCTCATTGAGGACTGAGAGTTCAAAGTTCTCTCACTCTGTACATGGTCAGGCTGTGTATCTTGGAATTTGTTCTCGTCTTTTGTAGGGGAAGATTCTCTGGAGCAGGACGCTGTTAGGAGTCATTTTATTGCTACATTCCTTTTGCAGAACAGGAATATTTGGTTTTCCCTAGGTCCCTGGCCTATTTAATTTCAGGTTCTTGGCCACCCAAGTGGCATTGGACATAGTTTCCATGTTATGGAGTGGGCCTTAACTCAGATCAGATCTTGGTTGGTTACTCCCAACCCTGTCTTTTGTAAAAAAGCAAGTATTAAACAGGAAAGGATAAAAAAGGTGATTAAAATTGACAAATACTTTCCCATATACTAGTTGCTTTAGTTACTGTTGTGTTGCTGTGAAGAGACACCATGACCAAGGCATTAAGGCAAGTCTTATAAGAGAAAACATTTAATTGTGGGCTCAGTTATAGTTTCTTTCAGAGGCTTGGCCCGTTATTAACATGGCGAGGAACACAGTGGCATGCAGGCTAGCACTAGACTGGTAGCTGAGTGCTACATCCTAATCTGTTGGTGGTGGTGGAGAGACTGGGCCTGGTGGTGTGGACTTTTGAAACCTCAAAGCCCACCCCCAGTGACACACCTCCTCCAGCACGGCCACACTTCCTAGTCCTTCTCAGATAGTTCACTCCCCGAAGACTAAGCATTCAAATATATGCTTACTCAAACCACCACACCAGTATTATTGATGTGGATGCCACAATGAAATTAGGGTCTGAGGCAGCATTAGCTTTCTAGTTCAGGAAGTTTCTGCCACAACTGCCTAATCCAGTGTTGTGACAGAGAAGCAACCATAGGCATTTGTAAGTGAATTAGTGTGTCTATGTTCTTGAAAAAGGTTTCTTTTTTCTTTATGAAAACAGATGACAAGCTATACTTGGCTGTGTGAGCCAAGGTTTGCAAACCTTGGCTGCAGCACAGTGGGCACTTCATAGCCTGGCAGCACCAGTTCCAACTCTGGGAATTCTAAGTGTGATCTGTGTGAGGTCTCACATGCATCCGTTGCTTTCAGGTAATGATTTAACAAGACTGAAGTTGTAGGTTTTATTCAGTTATACCAAGTGTGTGTGTGTGTGTGTGGTGAAGAATACTTATGCCTGGCAATATTCTTAGAGATATTGACTTCATTTGTCTGGTATAGTCTAGGGATCATAAATTTTCAAAGTCTCCTATGTCAGGTTTCCATCACTGTGACAAAGCATCCAAGAAAATCAACTTAAAGGAGAAAAGATTGATCTTGCCTATGGGTTCAGAATTTTTAGTTCATGACCACTTGGTTGTATTGTTTCTGGAATTGTGCGAAAAGCTCAGTGTCATGGTAGGGGCACTCTGTGGAGCAAAGACACACATCTCATGCTTGCCAGGAAGCAGACAGAGAGAAGGGAGGAGGGAGGGATGAAAGAAGGGAGAGAAATAAAGAGAGAAAGAGAGAGAGAGGAGATGGCTGGGTTCAAAAAATCCTCTCCACAGGTATACCTCCAGAGACCCACTTCCTCCAGTGAAGCACCACCTCTCAAAGCCTATAACATGCCCCCCAAACTATTGAGTTATTAATTCCCACAACCCCACAATAAGCTAAGGATTAATCCATTGGTAGAATTATAGCCCTTATGATTCAGTCACCTTCCAAAGATACCACCCATGAACATTGTTGTACCGGGGTCCAGGGCTTTGGGGGACATTTCAAATCATCGTTATAACACCCCCAAATGGTTCTACTGTGACACCAAAGCTGAAAACCACTGTCTTGGAAGATGAGGCAAACAGGCAATTCCAATATCATCAGCTAATTGTATGACAAGAGTAATTTCCAGAAATGAATTATTTATTTGTTACCTGAGCAAACATTTATGTAGTATTACTATCTGCTCAGTAAACACAGTGTTTAAAGATACAACATTCCTTTTTTTTCAAATTTCTTTTTAAAATTTTAAAACATTCTCTAAGACAAAAATTACTATGACTATGGTGGATGGAGGTAGAGAAAATAGGACAGTGTATGCACAGAGTGTGACATCTCTATAAGCAGTGAGGGAGAGCTTGACTGGGGTGTAGATGGGCTGTGTCCTTGGCAACCTCAACGAGAGCCATTTTCAGTGGAGTATTGGGACAACATCATTTAAGGAGTGAATGAAAAGGAATGGAATGGAAGGTTGACGTGGGATGATTTTAGATGAAACCTTTTTGAAGAAGAGAAGAAATATGTGACAGTAATAAAGAGTGGTGTCGTAGAGGACAAGGCTGACTTAAAGTGACAGGTGCTTGTGAAGGCATCAAGTGCTAGGCACAGGGGAATTAGGGGTAGCACTGGTGAAGGAATACCAGACACAGCCTGGGTCAGCAGCTGGGGCTTGAGAGGCAGGCATAGGGTTTGGAATGTGGGAACACCTGTTAGGGGGCAAGACTTTCTTTTTCTAGGGAGAAGGCTATAAAAGTGAAGTTGCTGTAGCTAAGAAAGCAGGGGTGGGCTGGAGGGTGGGGATGGAGGAAGTTTTAGGTGATGTATTTTCTCCTAAGATGGGATAATTTTGATTTTAAGAAACAGACACTTTAAGCTTGCTCAAGAGAGTTTATCCATTAAGATTGTGGACAGAAATCCAAGAACATGTGCTTAGCCCAACAGATACCTTCCATTTCTCAAATACGGAGACTCTAAAGATGTAATCCTCAGAGACAGCCTTGGTACTTGAGGAAATAACAATGAATTTAAACCCCTTCTAGTTGCTGTGTTCAGTGTGTGGTTCTGGCCTCCATGGCTTTATGATGCTTGCTGGACCTCAGACATCATATGTGAACTACAGGCAGGAAGGGGCACATGTCAGTACAGCTGCCCTTCCCATGCCTTCCTCCTCTGCTCTTCCTTTCCCCTCCCTCCTCTTTAACTCTCCTCTCCTTCCTTCTCTTCTTCTTCCTCCTTATCATGACTCCCACCCCCCAGTGATCTAACAACTGCTTATCCTTTAAAAATTTCAGGACTGAAGGAGCTGAAGGGGTTTGCAACCCCATAGGAAGAAGAACAATATCAACCAACCAGACCCCCCAGAGCTCCCAAGGACTAAACCACCAATCAAAGAGTATACACGGAGGGACCCATGGCTCCAGCTGGATATGCATAGCTGGCATCAATGGGAGGAGAAGTCCTTGGTCCTGTGAAGGCTCGATGCCACAGCATAGGAGAATGCTAGGGCGGTGAGGCAGGAGTCGGTGGGTTGGGGAGCACCATCATAGAAGCAGGGGATAGGGGGGATTTGATAGGGGGTTTGCAGAGGGGAAACCAGGAAGGGGGATAACATTTGAAATGTAAATGAATAAAATGACCAATAAAAAAAAACTAAAAAAAATTTAAAAATTTCAATCTCCTTTTTTCAATATAGTCTTTTTATTGATTATTTGGGAATTTCACACCACGTGTCCTGCTCACATTCACTTCCCAATCCTCCCATGTCGTCCTCCCCATCCTTGTGACCTCCCCACCTTCATCCCCCAAAAGGAAGAAAGTTTAAAAAGAGGAAAAAAGAAAAGGAAGAAACAAGATCATCTTGTGTTGCCCACATACTCCCTGGAGCATGGCCTAACTCCCAGTGGCCAAGCCCCGAAAGGAAACTGAGTCCTTCTCCACCTGCACCCCCAGCAGAGCCATCAGTTATGGAGAGCTACACTTCATCATCCTTATCACATTTTAAGAGTTCTTTTTGATGGCTTCCTTTTTAGACTATTACTTTCTGTTGAGTGGGGAAAGGATTGTCACAGAAGCCTTCTATGTCCTTCCTTCTCAAATGGCATCTACAGCCATTGATGAGATCAGGGCAAAAGTAGCTTCCTTGCCCTTCACAGTCAGCAGGAACACAGATCCCAGGCTTCTACATGTTCTCTGGCAAAAGCAAGGACCATGAACATCCAGCATCAGAATGTACCAAGGACCTCCGCCTGGGCTCTGCTGGCAGCATATCATAACCCACAGCACAGACATCAACATGGTCTCTAGGATAACATGGGCCACAGACACTAACATGGACCTCAGCAGCAGCCTGGCCTATGGATACCAACATAGCCTCTAGTGGCAGCACAAACCACAGATGGACTGCAAATGTCAACATGGCCCCATGTAGCAGCACAGCCTATGCACATGACATGACTTCAGGTGGCAGCAGAGACCATGGGCATTGCCACGGCCTTAGGTGGTAACATGGGCCACAGACACCACCATGGACCCCAGCTGGACCCAGACATAGTCCTCAGTGGCAGCACAGACCATGAACTTCAACATAGGTTCAGGCCTCTCACATCTACATGGTCCTTGGCAGCAGCATGGCCCACAGATATTAACATGGTCCCAGGCAGTGGCACAGATCATGGACAATTGCATGTCCCTAGATGGTAGCATGGGCCCCTGAACATTCACATGGTCTTCAGACTTCATCATGGCCTGGGGCAGCAATATGAACCACTGAGACCAGCAAGGCCTCTAAGGGAAGCATGGACCGTGGAGGGGGGCGTCCTTCAAGGAGGTCCAACCTACATCCTGGATATCCCACAACCCAGAGCCAGGGTGGGTGGACAGCCTGCTGGGGATGAAGAGTCTGTGTAAGCTCTGGAGCTACTCTCACACCTGTCACAGCTTCTATGTCTCTAGCTCTGCCTATCTCCCTCTGCTGCTGATCCACGGATCAATCTGCTCTTCCATCTCTCCGTCACACACTTGTTTGTCATAGCGGCACTGGAAGCTGCAGTGTGTCACACAGTATATATATATTTCCCATGCTAATGTTCACTGCATTGAGTCATTGATTTGGTTCAAGGCCTCTGGTCTCTGACATACCATCAGGACTGGACCATTACAGAGATTCCTTTGGGTGTCCTGCTGCTGTCCAGAGCCATGGTGATCCTGTGGCTCCAGTTCTGCAGGACCTGTTCTTTCACATGTTCCAGCAGCTCTCAGATGGAATGGGTGTTGGGTGGACTGACCCAAAGCACTGGATCTGGGCTGAATGGTCGTTGGGCTGGTCACTGGACTGTTGGGGCCTGCCTGCCCTCCTCCAGATCACTGGCAAGTGGGGCCTGCCTGGAATTTCAATCTCTTTTTAAAAAGATTGTTTCTAACCCAGGCTGGCTTAGAACTGTATGTGGCCAAGGAAAACTTTGAACTTCTGATCTTCCTGTGTCTCCATCTTCTGTGTGCTGGGGTTACAGATTTGCATCATCAAGCCAGGTTATGTGCTGTCGAGGGCTGGGTCCAGCATCAGGCTTACAAGACCAACACTCTACTAACTGTGTTCCATTCCAGCTTGACTACCGTCATATAGACATTGGGCTGTCCTAGGGCTATAGTAGTAAATGTATTAATTTTTAGTTTAGTTTCGTGAAGTCATCAGATGGGTAAGACAGATATGAATCAAATAATTATGAGGGATACAGGAAACTTTGTAAAAGATATTTATTTTTTAATGAATATTCTGCCTACATTTGTATCTGCACCGTGTGTTTAGTGTCCAGGGAGAGCAGTAGAGAGTGTTGGATCCCCTGTAGCTATAGTTACAGATGTCAGTGAGAGACATGTGGGTGCTGGGAATCAAACCCAGGACCATTGCAATAACAGTCAGTGTTCTTAACCACCGAGCTGTCTTCCCAGCACAAGAGAAACGTAGAAGTCACTCGAAATGGAGACATAATGTACATATTTCTCTTTTCTGTCTATTCTCCTCATGCTTTCTGTTTGCGCTGTTCTGCTCCTGAATTTTTATTTGCACAAATGTGACCTATTTTCAAGGTCTTAAATCATCAGGCGATTCATTTGAAAAGACTACAATCCTAGAGCTATAGGGATTCACTGCCTTCCACTACCGTGAGATGCTGGGTCCAGGGTCACTGAGACAGTATCTGTCTATATTGTCAGTGGCATGTGAGGTCACAGGAGATCTCAGTGGGATACTGTCAGCCTATGCTGGGCTGGGCCCCGGGCAGGATCAGCTCTTCCTCCCTACTCCTCATGAGTCTGGCTGTCAATCCTCCCAGTCTCACTGTGTTTCGCTTGAACCGTAGCCAGTGTGCTGCCTTATCTTGTGTGCTCATGTTTTCCTCTTACTTTCCTCTGAGCTCCTGGGGGCAGGAACTATGGCTGACTCATTTTTTTTTTTTTTATCCTTCCATGGCTTAGCGGAGGTGCTGTCACAGGGAATCTATTTACTCAATAAATGTTTACAGAATTGAATTGTGGGGGATACCATCGCTCCCCAGGGTACTATTAAACCAGGCCTATTCTTCTTCTTTAACACCATCCAAAAATATTGTCAACACATTGTCATTGATTCAGAGAACGTGTTTCCAGAATTTTATCTATTAAAATTAAGAAATTTGATCAGAGCAGTGAATATACATGGCGACAAGTCTCAGAGCATCAAAGCATTTACAGATAAAAGCTGCAGCCTTCACCCCACCTGCAGGCTTCTCTCTGGAGGAAACCCTCTTTTAACCATTTCTGTTTTCCTTTTTTTTTTTTTCCTACCCAAAGTCTGAGTCACATACTTATATCCATTTTTTTCTTTTATCTACTCTGGGCAGTTTTTATTTCTTGCTTTCTATGACAGATGAAGAGTTAGTTCAGGTGCATGGAACACCCTCTCCCCACCCCCACCCCCCGCTTCCCCTAATAGTTGGTGCTCACTCCTAGTTCTGCTCTTCTGTTTCTCATCTCGTCAGCCCTGCTCATCAGGTGCATACTATAGTGAGGGTAGGGATTTCCTTTCATTTCCCCCCTCTGCCTCTGTGGGCCCCTCTCTCTCCACTTAACCCCTGATGTTCTCACTTTCCTGTCACCTATACAGCAGCTGCCTAGCATCCTTCAAACACAGTCAAGATGTTTTTGCAGACAAATTGACACTTAAAGTTGAACACAAACTAGTGCTTTTGTTACTTCATAAGTATCATTCATTAGTAGAACAAGGGTTGACCTGGGATGATTATTTATTATTATTATTATTATTATTATACAAATCTAAAGTTAAACCCTCATATCATAGGTTTCAGAGGTAAACGACTCTTTAGCTGGGCATAGTCTCACTTCCTTCATCTTAGCACTTGGGAATCTGAGGCAAGAGAACTACTGTGGGTTCTGGGATAATCTGGGCTACATAGTGAGTTACAGATCATCCTGGGCTACAGAGTGAGGCATTCTCCAGAAAACAACAGTAATAAATAAACATGTACACACACACACACACACACACACACACACACACACACACACACCTTTTTACACTGCTGGCTTAAATCATGGAGTATTTTATTTGATGTTGAGCCTCGAGCCCAGGATCTCATTCCTGCTAGACATGTTCTTAGCAGTGGAGGTGTACTGCATTCTTCTTTTGGTTTAATAACTAGTTTAAAGCCTGGACTTTCTAATCGCTTCTCCACTTGCCCAAAGCACAAGGCTTCCCTATGCTGCCTTCAATCTTCCCAACCTCTCTATTAAACCATTTCTGGGAATAATTCTCTGCTATCTTCTCTCTTATAAGGAGGACTGGGGAGGTGGGAGTGGGAGCGCGAATGGGGTACTCTAGCTTGTTTCTCTTCCCCCCCTCAATACCAGGACCTTGCAGCGGAGCATTTACAACATTCTTAGCCCTCTTCTCCAGTTTGGACCTTCTATTTTAAATTACAGTTGTTAAGTGAGATTATGACCAGGAATCATTCTTGATTCTGAGTACTTCATATGCCAGACTTCTCACTGGCTTGTCTCACATTTAAATATGCTGTTCTTGTGCTTTCGTTAAACAAGCATGGATGGTCCCCCCAAGGCTGCTGTACTGTGGTCTGCGTTTCCGGTGATGGGCTTGTAGGAAGTGATTGGATTCCCAGGGCTATGGTCTAATCAGATTGCTCCCCTGATGGCCTGTAGTATGATGTCATTATTGGGAGGTGCTGACAGGTGAGAGGTAGAGCTTAGCTGGAGGAAGTAGATCACCAGGGAGAAGACATGCCATGCCCTCTGCTCCTTCTTTCTTCTCTGCTTCTTCCCTGTGGTGAGATGAGCAGCCTCTGCTACCTCCTTTTACAACCATGGTGCTCTGCCTCACCTCAGGCCCAAAGAGGTAGAGCAGGTGATGGAGATGGAACTTCCCCGTGAGCTCAGCAGAGCTTTCCCCGTTCTCAGTGAGTTCTCTCAAGTACTTGTCATGGTGCTGAAAAACCTAATGTGGTGAGACAAGAAGTCCAAACTTTAGTGCAGAAAACAATGGCTAAGAAGTATTCTTCTGGGCCTTTTATTAGAGAAGAGCTTGTATGTGAGTTACACTATACAATTATTAAGCTTTTTAAGAGAAACTAAGAATGCCACAGGAGAAACCACCCCAATGGGGAGTGTGAGGATGCTGTAAAGGGTCCAGGCACTATGCTTCAAGTCTTCCTGCTGTTGCTTGGACTAGAGCACAGTTTGATATCAGATGGAGGACTAGGGCTTTCCAGTGCCTGAGGGTATAGGGGGCACCCAGGCAAGCTTGGATACCCTGTTAAACCATAATTTCTATCACTTGGAAGAGACACAATTTCTCTCCTTTCTTTCATGTCTAGGAAGAGGCTTCAGGCACAGAGAAAGAAAGCACCCTGACTACAAGCTTCTTTATCACAGATGGAGTAGGGATGTCACTGAATCTATAGGATTGCGTCCCCATAGCAACTGGAACAGCATCCACCCAGATCCATGTCAAATGCCATCGAAAACTACGAATGGCCTTCCTAATAGTGTGCATCTGATCATGAGGAGTCACTACAGCAAGGAACATGGGGTGCACTCAGATTGCTCTTGGCTAGTCACATGCTCACTCCTAGTCACACTCAACAGTATCTCATGGTCTGCAAAGAGGAGCTTTATTGCAAAAACAAACAAACAAACAAACAAACAAACAATAAAGATGCTAGACATTATAATGGGAAACAAAAGTCCATTTTAACCGAATCTTGTATTTATTTATTTTTTATCTAGACACAAAGATGTTGATGCTTAAGCTTGAAGGTTCCTAACTCTAAACCTTTTGCAAAGTGTATAGAAGGAAACTATTTTGAAGATTGACATCTCTCTGCACTTTGCCTTGTCCTTGACTTCCATTAGATTACTTCATGTTGAGTGGTGCTAAAGAAATCACAGGCTGACTTTTAGCTGAGTAGAATTAACGTTGTGGACACCGTCTCGGGAAGTGGAAACTTCTAGTTCTTTGGAAAGTTAGTTATGCCAAATTGTGGTTTGCTGGGGAAACACAGGTGAAAGGATGTCTTACTAAAGCAAACACATGGAAAACTTTTTCTGAAGCAGACACAGGTGAAAGGATGTTTGGATATAGCAGACATGTGAACAGGACGCTTCATGAAGGAGTTTAAATATGACCTCACAGAGAGTGGGAGAAGAGCCCTGAGCTTTAGTTTGGTTTGTTCCGCCTCGCTATTCTTCACTAAAGACATGCATTTATTAGTTTCCCTTTCATAGTGTTATTGAGCTCAACTTGTGATAACTCTGACCTTGAGAGAAACTTGCCCAAGAACTGCTCTGGAGGTTCCTTGCCTCAGGCTGGTTGGCAAGCCTGACACTTTCTTCAGGATTGAACTGTAGCTGTCTGGTGTCTGCTTGCTGAAAGGACTGAACTGTAGCTCCTTGTTTATGCCTGGTGTCTTCCTGCCTAGAGCATTGGTCTGCAGCTGCTGAATCATATTTGGTGTTTGCTTCGGAACTGAACTGCTGCCCAAGAAGATCAAGTTTGCCCCCAAACAACTATTTCTGAACAGGTCCACATCCCCCCTCATAACTTTTCTCTTTGACTACCTCTGCTGGGTAAGGGGTTGAACCCTTATCAAAAGTAGGTTTGCAAAAAACTTATGCCTACATTCTGGTTTGGCTATACTGAGTAGTTTTCAGTCATTTATGGGTACAGGTAAATTATCACCAGATATCTCATAAGGGAAATGCCCTCCACATTTGCTTCCATGACAACCTATACTGTGATGTGACATAACAGATCAAGGATATGTTGTTTAGTATCCAGCACCAGAACATAGGAGTGGGTCAGATAGGAGTTTAAAATGTGTTAACCCACAGCTGTTTCTGGAAGGTGTCCAAGCACTACAGCTCACATATTGATGGAATTTAACAGAGTTTCTGACTTGCAAACATTTCAGAAAAGGCGCTTGACATTACCAACAATAAATTATGAAGCTTCAATAAACAATCCAAATAAACCAGAGCTAATTAAATGGCTTAGTGGGCAGAGGCTTTTCTTCCAGGCCTGACAGACTGAGTTCAGTTCTCAGGACCCACATGATAGAAAGAGAACAGACTCCTACAGGTTGTGTTCAGGCTTCTGACCTTCACAAGTGTGCCCTGGACACACATACTATATAAATAAGTGTACAGAAAGTGTGTTTGTATTTGTATGCGTGTGATGTATGTATGTATGTGACAGTGCATGTGTGTGTGCATATTCATATGGCTGCCAAAGGTCAGCATCAGGTGTCTTCCTCAGTAGTTTTTCATCTCATTTTATGGGTAAAGGTTCCCCACTGAACCCGGAAACACAATTTGGTTAGACTGGTTATCTAGGGAGCTCTAGTGATCTGTCTGTGTTTTCTCTGTTAGAGTCTCAGAGTTTCTCTCTCTCTCTCTCTCTCTCTGCCTAGATTAGATTGCACATGGATGGACAGGATCCTAACCAACTCCAGGCCTTTGAGATTGTGCAGCAAGCACATTACTGACTGAGCCATCTTTCCAGCTTTAAATAAAATGACCTTTAATCAATCGTTATAAATGAAAATACGAACAATCTTTCTTTTGCTGCATAGAAAATTATGTTTTCAAAATTGACAACATACGAAGAGGCAATGAAAGCATGTGCAGACAAAGCAAACAGATAAAGAAATAGAAATATTATAATTTTTCTGGATTTTGTGGTTGATGGTTTTTGACAACTTTTCAAAATATGTAATTTCTTATGATGTACTTATTTGTTATTTTTATTATATAGTAAGAACATGAGCCCTTTCCTCCTGACAAAATTATGAATGTCCAGTACAGCACTGTAATTATGGATACAAAGAGGCCATGAGTTATGTGTGTTGCTGAAATTCTGCGTCTATTCAGTAGGTTGCATGGCAAGAACCCCCAGTGCTTGGAGTTTGAAGCCTTGGGCCCAGCGTGCTACTACTGGGAAAGAAGTAAGACCTTTAAGAGGTAGAGCCTAACAGGAGGTCTTCCAGTTAGTGAGATGTATTAGTAAGGAAATTGTGGGACTTCCGTCAAGTGCCTTCAACTGCTGAACCATCTCTTCATCCCAGCATTGTTTTTGAGACACAGTTTCTTTGTGTAACCGTGGTTGTTCTAGAACTAGCTCTGTAGATCAGGCTGGCCTCTAACTCTCAGAGATCTGCCTGCCTCTGCCTCTTGAGTCCTAGGATTAAAGGTGTGCAACACCATTATCCGGCTCCCGGCATTGTTTTTAAAAGCTGAGCAATTCCAATGTTTACATGCACAGTATTGTCTTTATCTATTTGCTCCGTAGATGGTTATTTAATTTACTTCTACATCTTAGATATTCTGAAAGGCATTGTAATGAGCATGGAGTAAAGTCAGCTTTGGGAAGAAGGTGGAACTGTTAATGTAGAGGAGGCACCGTGGCATTGTGTGGCTGCACTGGTGTTAGTTTCCTTTAGAAGCCCTGTGATGTTTACCAGTGTGCGTTCCCACTAAGGTACACAAGGGCTCCATTCGCCTGAGCTCCAACCAATGTCTGTTATGTGTTTTACCTGGTTAGTACTCAGAGAGCCAATTAACGCCTGTAATATACTTCTGTTGTATGCATGTGCTTAAATCAAAGATTATCATCGGCTCTACAGATCTTTCAGTCTAGATTGGGAGAGAGGGAAAAAAAGGAAGAGGAGGAAGAGGAGAGAACGAGGGATGGAGAGATAAAGCAGAAGACTGAGATAATTTCAAGTTATGGCAAGTGCTGTAAAGATCATTAATAACATGAGCCTGGGGTTAAAGAATAACCACAGAGAAATAAAAAGTGAAAGAGATAAGAGAAAATAACTTGGGGAGATGGAAAGGGCACTCACTGTCTTAGATATGTGGTCACATGACACTGGAAAGGAAATGAGCTGAGACCCAAAGAGGTAGATGTTAGTCATATGACTGGCGAAGAAAGTATTTTCAGGAGAATAAGTTTCATGAAGACCTGGGGTGAGACAGGGCTCGGTGGGTCTGGGGAACTGAATGATGGCCTGGTTGGGAAGTCAGTGCTGAACTAGGAACGTGTCAAGCAAGATCAGACACTGGTAAGGAGCTGGCTGTTCCTCTGAGTGCCCCTCAAAATGTTTCGTTGAAGTGTAACTGACATTGTGACAGTCTTAAGAGATAGGACTTTTAAGAGGTAAGCAGGTCATAAAAGTGTTTCTGGATCCTTATCCCCAGAGAAGGTTCCTAATAGCAGGAATGAGCCTCATTTTCTCCCCCTAACTCAGGTGTGCTTGTTCGCTTCTTCAGCACACTGAAAAAAAACCTTTACCAAATGCCAACACTATGCACTTAAGGTCTTAGACTTCAGGACCATCAGAAGTGAGTCTTTCTGTTAAAAATTATAGACTGTAGTATTATGTTATAGTAACAGAAAATGGATCAGGACACATTGTAAAGCATTTAAAGCTTCAAGTAGGGTAGAGACCAGATAGCATTTATGTTTTGAGAAGATTCTCCCTCCTGGTGTGTGAGGAAAAGGAGCCTGGGCATCATTACACCAGCAGAAGTCCCTACAGGCATCTTCACCTATGTAACTGCCATGCGGATGGGAGCACGGGGTTGTTCTCTGGAAGTGGCCCTTCTACAAGGGCAAAGTGGGAGAACAGCATATCAGACAGTGATTTTCCACCTGGATTACACATTTAAAATTTTATTACACTTATTTATTTAATATGTGTTTGTGCATGTATGTGTGTGTGTGCATATGCATGCGTATGATCATGTTTGTGTGCACACAGACACACGTGCAAGGCTGTGCATGTATGGAGATCAGAGGACAATCTGTTGGAGTGAGTTCTCTCATTCCACCACCATGTGGTACGCAGGGATTGAACTCATAAAGCATGGCAGCAGGTGCCTTTACTCACTGAGTGAGTCATAGCCTTGGTCTTGGGTTACACATTTTATTCCTTGGTGGAGTTTCTAAGGAACTCAGGTGTCACACCCACCCTCGACCAGCAAGGACGAAGAGCTCTTCTCCAAGCAGTTTATTCAGGAACCTTGAATAATCTTCTGACTGACCCCCAGGGGAAGCGTCTCCCAGGCTTAAGTAGTCAAGGGCTAGCCTACCCCAGCGAGCCACGTGGCAACAGCAGATAGGTCCACAAACACGGAAGCAAGCCAGATCACCAGCCACAGCCAAATAAGGACTTGTTTACTCCTGAGAGCACTCGCCAACAGGTGGCGGAAGGCACCATCTTAAGGGCGCGGCACGATGTGGCTCTTCACACTCAGGTGCCTGGCTGTGTCACACCCAGGCACACCCAGTAACTCTAAGCAGCATCCAGGGCTTAGTGCATAGTTACTACCAAGGACATCTATTTAATGTTGGACAGCCTGGGAGGAGAGACTGGGACTAACAAGAGTGATAGCAAGAGGAAGAAACAGGCGACTGTGAGCCAAATGCAGTGAGGTCCATGATGTACACAATGGCAGCATCACAGTGAAACCCGTTTTCTTATGTACTAACTAGAAAAAGAAACATCTGTTTTGAGATGTTGTCAGGATTCCCCAGGAAAGAGATGATGGCTATTTGCCCTAGGGTAGTGGCAGAGATAAAAGGAAGTCGTGTCGGGGTGGGCTGAAGTAGAGCAGACAGGTTTAACTGAAAGTGTCTGAGATAACATGAGCATGAAGATCAAGAATCATTCTCAGATTTCTGAGGAGACACTGTATGATCAGTGTTTCACAAACTCTAGCATGTTTCAGAATCATCCAGGAAATTTGATAAAATGCTCTGTTGGGGCTCTGCCCATACCGTCTCTGGCACCTGCACACTGTAGTGCTGGAAATCTCCCAGGAGCTACTGTTTCAGAGATAGCTTGCTTTTGTAAAAGTCACTGAACTACTGCTTGGGATCCTAGCCAATTCTCCAAACTCATGATCAGGCCACAGATAGATAAATTAAACCACAGTCTCTGAGGTGGGGTCCAGGTCTGGCCAGTCCACATATTCTAACTTGACTGGCCTAGAGTAGGGTCTGGACACTAATATATTTTAAAAATTCCCAGGTTTTTTTTTTTTTCCCCAATCACAGGTCAAAACCTTTGAAAGCCATAAAAAGAGATGCCATGTACTAAGATGGGCACAAGTATCTTGTAAAGGGCTTTAGAAGTGACCTACTTCAGAGGAGTTTGCCGGCACACTGCTTAAGCACAGGAGGCTCTCTGAAACATATAAACCTTTGCTGTTGTGAAAACAAAGTGGCACGAAGCTTCGAGGGATCTAGCTCCCAACTCCAAGCCACAGTTTTATGAATGTAGGCAATGGGAAGGGGCAGGATCTGTATGTATATCTCTTTCTGTATAATATTTATTTACATTTTATATTATATATTTAACAATCATATATAATTATATGATATAACTATAACTAACTAACTATATATATAAAATATAGGCATCAGCAGAGCTAACACAATGCCCACCAGCATTAGACAAGTGTTTGTTAGCTGAATAAACTACATTGGTTTATAAAAATATCAGAAGCTTGGAACTTCACTATTCTACTTGTAAAACAACAATTGGCGAGTTCTACCTATCTATGAAACCTGTGTGAAGTGGAAACTTCTGGTTTCTTTGGTAAGTCAGTTGTATCTGATGGTGTTTTGCTAAGGCAAGCACATGAAAGGACATGTGATGAAGGATTCTTCACTAATGTTGCACATGTATCGATTTGTATGTATTGTTGAGCCCCATTTGTTGTGACTCCATAGAAAGAAACACACCAAAACACTTCTCGTGAGGTTCATACAGACTCACATGGATTTTGCTAAGACAGACACACATGCCAAGGCAAGCCACATGGTGAAGCAAGACTTGTGGAGCACATGTGAAGTTTGGCGGGAGTATAACTAGGACTCAACAGACAGTGATGAGAGCTTGCTTGCTTGCATACGTAGCTTTGCAATGCTTCTGGGTCTCGGGTCTTCTCTGATCTTTGCTTCATTGAGAGAGGCACTGCAGAAAATTTCTCCTAGTGTCCCTAGTGGTCTTGGTTGCTCCTGCTGACTTGTGCTGACTTGGCAGAGGCCTGGCTGGTTTCTGCTAGGTCATGCCAACACTGCTGATTTCTGTTTGCTATCCTGTCACTACTGAACTGGACTGCTGGTATATTCATGAAGTATTTGCAAGTGGATTGAGCTGCTACTGCTGAAACCTGTGAACTGAATTGCTGATTTCCTGACAACATAGATGGGATTTGCTCCAAAGAACCTGTCCACTTCCCCCATATCCTAATAACCTTTCTTTTCCACTACCTCTGGTGGATGGTGGGTTAGAAGGAATGTTAAAATGCTTAAGAAGTCATATTATAAGTAGATTTTGAAAAATAAAAGACTATGCCTATGTATCATACAATGATGAGAATGGAAAGATAACCCTTAGGGTACAGTGGTAACATTCATCTCTTGGACCAACAATTCTTTAGTTGGACTTAAGACTCACTCAACAAAAGGGAAATCATGCCTGTACTGGAAAACCTAGCCAACTACCCAGGGCTAGTGAAGTCATGGGTCTTGGAGGAGAACCTACAACCACCCCTTGATAAACCAGCATGATCCCTAACAATAATCTGAACATTTGTTCTTATGCTCACAGATAGGTGTAGTTTTCACCCTTTTTCAAGTAAAGTTTTCTTTGAAACAGATGGAGACCATTACGGAAAACCACAGCTGATCAGAATGTAGAGTTGTGGATCTACTAAATCCCAGTCCTAGTAGATACATCTATGAAACAAGTCCTATACCTAAGGCTCAGGGAACCCTGCGGAAGAGGGATGGAAAGACTCTAAGAGCCAGAGAACCAGGATATGCAATTGTGTCTCCTAGAAATATCAGACAAATAAAGTCTCACCAACATGACTCCTTAGCTATGAGGTGAACAAGGACAACAGTAGACATGCCAGACTGGCCAGAGGAAAGTCCATGAGACCTTCACCTGACACAAAGAACTAAGGATTGCTGAGAGTGGGAGATATAGTCTTCCTCAGGGAAGAGCACACTAGTTTGTTATACAGCACTAATGTTAGTCCCAGACACATACACAGAAGTAACATTATAGGACCTGGATCCAGTTTGTAACATGCTTAAGTTCCACAGCTTCAGGGCCTTGAAATGTGGTAGGAAAGTCTCTTTAGAAATAGAAGCTCTGGTAGCATTTTAGTGGAAGGGGTCAGGTTACACCATCAAAGCCTTCTAATGACACAGCCATGAATTTGCAGCCAACCTGCAGAATGTGTAGGAAATGTCATTATTTTCATTTTATTTTTTGTGAATTCCACACTGAATCCACAGCTTGACAGCTGGTAGTATGTGTTGTGCATGTGTGTGTGCATGTGTGAATACATGTGACGCTGCTCTCCTAGTGTACACTAGTGGAATGAAATATTTTAGGATGTATCTTCTCATCTTGTTTTCATTTCTTTAAAGTAATAAATCACTCAGTACCTAGAACTGTGGAAGCTAAGTTATCATTCTATATCTGGGAATGAATATTTTCATTGGGGCAAAAGATATGGTGGGCTGGAGGTCCAGCTTCTCTGGGATCACTGCAGTCATTACTGTTTTGTTGGGCAGTGGGTTAACAACTCTTCCACTGGACATCCCATTCCCCTCCCCCCTTTTTTTGTGGACTCTTATTCTTTGAACACCTGCCAACCTCCCATCATTCTCCAGGTAGCTTAGCATCACTATTAGAATTATTTTCTTGGTGATCCTATGTTTTTATAAAAGACACCAATGAGTGATGTTGTCATTCACAAACACTGATTTTACAAATACTTTGAAGAAGGAGAAAATAAAGGCTTGGTTGCACATACATTCAGAGAGACAGAGAGAGACAGACAGAGAAAGACAGACAGAGATAGACAGAGAGAGAGGAGGGGGGAGGAAGGGAGAGAGAATATTGAATTCAAAAGCACAAATGTATTCTTATTGTTGTAATTTCTCAACAAGTTAAAATCTCAAAAATGCCACAAGTGTGAATTGGAGTAGAATCTAACTCTGGCATCAAATCATTCTAAAAGCTATGGTGGTATAACTGCTCACGGTTTCTGTGGCCATCAGGGGTGACAGTGCCCGAATCTCCTTGACTGTAAGTAATGAGATCTTTGTTGTTTAGGAAGACTTCTAATGAACCCACCAGTCACAATCCTTTGCAGATGAAATGTTCCAGAACCTTCTCTTAGCATTAAATTGGCATTTCATCAAAGCATCTCTTCCCCACCAGAAGTGTTCTTAGGCAAAGAAAATACAGTCTAATTCTGTTTGCAATATAGGCTAGATTACATGAAGGAATCTTTCCACAGGGAAGATTTAGCCCAGTTTGGGCATTATTAGTAAAGCTGGCTCCCCGAAACATTTTCTGGGTATCCCCTAAATGTCAGGTGCTCAAAAGTCTAAGTGAAAATGAGCTTTGAGAAGCTCTTCATGTAATAGGGAGAGAGCAACAAATGCTGATAATATGAGGTGATAAAATATGGATAAAAGGCTCTGGGAGCTTGGCAGGAGAGCCAATAGAAAATTCATAGAGGGAATGACATTAGTTTGGGTTGTGAAGGACACATAAATATTTTCCAGGTGAGGATGAGAGAGGCAGAGGCAGAACAAGGCTCAAGGGCATCCTTCTTGTGATGGGTAGTTGTCTGCCTACACACCAGTGTGATCCCTGGAAAGTGAGTAGGACTGGCCAGAACTGAATTTGAAAGAGGATTGTGAGGCATGCAGTGAGCTTCTATAAGGCTAGCCTAGTCTCATAACTTATGTGAGACTCTTCTTCAGCTTCTCAAATCCTCTTGCTGTTTCTGATGTTCAGACTCACTAGTATTCATTGTGCTCCTACTGTGCCCAGAACAGAGCACCTTGTAGGGACTTTCTCACTTGATCTTTACAGGAGTGTTATGGATAAGCTCTATTGGTGCAGTCTTTTAATGGAGGTCATTTTTCCTCTTCTCTTGCTTCTTCTTCCTTTTTTGCGGGTAATATACTAGGTCTTGTACAGTTTGTATACCTTTGTACAACTGGTTTACCTCTATGAAATTACATAGTCATTTTTTTCTTCTTTCTTCTAGAAGTTAAGAGACAAACTGATGTGACCTAGTGTGGTGTCCACATTTGTCATGTTACAGGACATTGTGACCTCAACATGTTGACCCTTCCTTTTTGACTTTGGGAACAGTTTCTCCTGCTCTTTTGGCTCTGAGAACATTTTGAATTTGACAATTTTAATTAGAAATATATCAACTTAAATGGACTTTCCATCCAGACAATATTTTCCAGAGTGATTCCATTAAGTCAATTTAATCCCTTGATCAATTTTCTACATAGCACAGTTAGGCCATTTCTAAAAATGTTAACTCTACTGAAATCATTTTCATTTGAGTACATTCTTTTCCACTTAAAACCAGAAACAAAATTGATGTATTGATTAGATATTATCCATATCAAATTTTATCAATCCTGGATTTTACTTTGTGTAATATTCATTATGTGAAGTCAATGCTTTATTTCTAGATCAAAAACTGTGATTTTTTTTTTTAGAGAATAAGTTAGATCTTTTGTCAATTTATGTGAATAGCAATTTTGTTGGATGCAACACTTAAGTGCTGCCTATTTAGGCTAATAAGTTCACCATCATGCACAAAACGGTATTAAAATAATGATGCTTTGTGTTTATTCTTTATTAATGAGGAATGGTTCAAATTATTTGTGTACAAATTTTATAAGAGAAAGAATGAATAAAAATACTGAAGGAGTGAAAGAGGGAGCAGAAAATGGGGAGAAGGAAGAATTGGTGAGGGAGATGGGAGACTCTGAGCGATAGTTAGAGAAATGCACACTGCTTTCCAAGCTCCCCATGTATTAGAGAGGCTACATCAGGGTGTGGATGGGTGGGATATGAGCATACTGTTTGGCATTGGTCTGAGCAAGCTTGGTAAGGTTGTTCTGAACAGAGATAGGAGCCGAGACTCCTGTTCATCTTAGTAATGAGCCTGGAACAGGAATCTGGAGGTTCTGAGTTCTGCTGTCCATATGAAGTCGTGATATATATTTTGTAAGAAGCACACAGATGTTGCTTGACAGATATGGCTCCCTGGTTTTGCCAGAGGAGTAGAGGCCACTAGGCAGTATTCTGATCACCTGTCCTGTAGTAATACCTAGCAGAAGGTCTGGGATCCCTGACGTCTTCTGGGTTTTTAAGACAGGAGGTATCTATATGTCTTTCTGTTGTACCTTATACATCTCTGGAGAAAAGGGATAGCAGTTCCTACTGCATCCTTTTCAGTGGATTTATTACTCATTGGTTATGCTCAGTTCTCTCCAGTGTAGAATACTGGATCCTTCACAGCTATGCTGCTGTCTGTCACCCAAGCTTCTGTGTTCTTTACTCCTGTCCAATGCACACTTCACTTCAGCAACTCACCCTGTGTCCACTGTTTGCAGATTTTTCAAGCTCTCTTTGGTTTTCATGTTGGCTTTGCCTGAAGTTCCAATGACATGCTTTCCAAAGAGGCTATCTTCTGATTTATGCAGGGGAATGGAGAGATGTGAAGAAAGCTCTTTGGAATGTGGGGCCTGAGGGAATGACTGGAGAAACTGGGCATGGGACAGAGCCTTGGAAGTGATAGGGACTTGGAGGGAGACTAAAAGTAGCAGTCCTTGGAAAGGGATTGAGGAAAGGCTGGAGATGTGGCTCAGTGGCAGTGTCTGCTAGCAAGCACAAGGTCCTAGAATTCAAACCACAATACTTTCAAAATAAGAAAGTAAAGAATGAAAGAAAAGATTGAAGAACCAAGAAGACACAGAAGAGGCCGGGGAACCTGTGGAGGATGTTTAGGAGATGGAGAAAACCAACTATATCCCATTAGGGTTTGAGGATGGTTTGAGTGTATCCCCTGAACATTTACATATTGAAAACCTGGTACCCAGTGTGGTGACTATATGAGATACTGGAACTTTCTCAGTGCGAGATGAACAGATAATGAAGCCCTTACACTCTCAAGAGATTAATGTTATTCTTGTGGAGTGAGCTAGCTTCTGTGAGAGCAGTTGCTTTAAAAAGAACAAGACAGGCTCCTGAATCTGTCAACACGTGACTGCTTTATCCTCCTCTCATGCTTCTAAGATGATGCCAACATCATGTGATAGAAGGCCAAACAGAAATAGCCACCCGTTGTGGACTTTCAGCTTCCAAACCCATGGGCTAATAAACCTGTTTTCGTTATAAAGTACCTGGTGTCATGTGTTTTATTATGTTACTATGAAATGAACTAAATCATGCCTCCCTGTGTTCTTTACAGCACTACTAATATTGTCTTACATTCAGAAGCTTAATATGTGTCTCTTGTCCCTTATAGTCTTTAAATCCCTGGCAGTTCTGGTTGTTAAAAACATGCAGTGACTGGGTTCTCATTCTCCCGGAGGAACCTTCTTGAAATGAAGAGACGGAGTTGGTGTCTAGGACTAGTCCTGCCCTTTTGAGAGGTACCTACTCATTTTTCCTCAAGACAATCACCACTACGTGACTAAATCATGTAGTTACAGCCCTATATCCCCTGTTTAGATGGCACAAATCTCTTTTCTATGGCATTGTTCAGAAAATGGATGACCCTTGCGGGGGGGGTGCTCAGGTTGTAAGAACGGAGGTTTTTACATGAGTATCATTTTGAACTTTGAATAGATTCTTGGAGGTCTGGGCTGTGCTCTGGGCTGGCAGAGAAGATTATGTGTTAAGACTTCTTAGCTGGGTTGAGTGCAAACACATAAGGATAGTTCACCTAATGGGCATATCTAGTGCACAAAGCATCTGTGGGTGTTCTCTGAACTCCCTATATGGGGCCTTGTGTGACTCCAGGTAAGCTACACCATCTTTCAGAGACTCAACATCTACATTTTCAAAATGATAAAATAGTTATCCCTTGGGATGTTGAAATAGATAAATGTGTTATGGTACATTTAGTGTTTATTTTTTCTATTTAGATTTCAATTAAGTTTCAATTGATTTTTGTGTCTGGTATAAGATTGGAATTTACTCTAATTTTTTTCTGAATGAATAGACAATTATACCGTAACACCATTTAATGACTAACGCACGCTTGCTCTTACCAGTGAGAAATCCCATTTTCTCTTTTATATTTTAAATCCATTTAATTTTGTGAACTATCCTGATATTGGGTACCCTTAGTTAAGAATTTCCACTTTATCAGATGTTAAGTTTTGACATCTATTTCTAGATTCTATTCTTTTCCTTGCAGACACATTATTTGTAACACTCCCAAATTGGACAGCCAAATTTCCATCAGAAGTAGAACGGAATTTTTAAAAACTATATCTATTCAATGAACTATCATAGCACAATAAAAGGGAACTAAGTGTTGAGACGTCATATGAATACATTCCATGAGCATAATGTTGTTAAAGAAGCTAAACGCAGAAGAATTCATAGTGCATCACAGCTGTGAGATTCCGTTTATATGCAGGTTTCCAAAATGGGCAAAACAAATTCATGATTTTAGACATCAGTATTGTCATTATCTCCAGGGGGAAGAGGAAAGGCATAAGGCTCAGCCAGGGGCAGGAGGAGGCTGTACCCTGAGTGATGTGTTCATGTGACAAGACAGGGTTCAGATAGCCAATAATCCACTTAAAAATTTCCAGGGCCTCTTACTGGGGTCATCCTAGTACTGACATGGGGAAGAAGACATGGGCTTCCATCCTGAACTAAGAAGCTATTGACATCCATTTTCAAAGGATGAATTAGCTTTCTTCGGTGGAGACTTACTGGGTATACTAACCATACCTAAGGGTAGGCCCCCATGCTCACAATAAATGGCTAGCCAATACAACATGAACTCGGTGACATGTTAGACCTTTTGTGCCATACTGATGGGGACATTGTTTTGTTTTATTAGTCTTTTGCTTGAGTATTATGGCTTCTAATTTTGTGTTTCCATTTGCATGTGTGTGTATGTATGTATGTATGTATGTATGTATGTATGTCTATGTATGTTTAATTCTGGCTGGTTTGTTTCATAAAGAAAAAGAAGGAAAGGAAATGAAGTTGGGTGGGTGACAAGGATCTGGGAGGAGTTATGGTAGAAAAACCGTAGTCAGAGTACAGTGAACAACATTAAGAAAAATTCCTAGGGCCAGTGAGTTTTCTCAATGCTTTTTTACAAATATTATGACTTCAGTTTGATCCCAAGAACATATGATGGAAGGAGAGAAACAACCTCTGAAAACTATCTGTCCTTTTCCTCCACATGATCACTGTGGCATGCATGCTCTCCCATCACACATACATAATAAATCAAGTTAATTTTAAAATTTAAAAAATGTCCCCAAATTACTGAAATCAAAGCCAGGACTAGCAGCACCTGTCTGTAATCTCAGCATCAAGGAGGTAGAGGCAGGAGGATTATGAATTTAAAGCCAACCTCAAACTAGAGGATACAGAAAAGTTCCTTCACCTCCTACTCTCCCAGGCTACCTCTTTGTGGTCACATCTACCTGTGCCCTGAAGCCTGGGCAGCCACTGAAGCCTAGGCAGCCACTGAAGCCTGGGCAGCTACTGAAGCCTGGGCAGCCACTGAAGCCTGGGCAGCCACAGAAGCCTGGGCAGCCACTGAAGCCTGGGCAGCCACTGGTTGCATGTTTTCTCTCTACTGTAGCTATGGCTTTTCAAGACTATTTGTCTAGATTTTGCTATTTTTAAAAAGTGTAATAAATTTAAAGAAAGATAGTTGATTAGTATTAAGAATTGCACAAGAATTTTCACTGAGAAGCAACAGACAGTCATAAGTTAGGGGCAGACATGACTGCCCTTGCTGAAATATGTACCAAGGGAAAGTAGTATGGCAGTCTCTTCCCTACAGAACTCTTCGTCTATTAAGTTTTGTGGTGCTGAAGATTAGAACACAGAGCCCTGCACAAGATAGAGAAATGCTCTACCAGTGGATATAGCCCAGTACCAAAGAACATTTTGAACAGTGTTATATACAGAAACACACCTGAATATTTATGGTCAGTTTATTGTGTTTTTGGTTTTTATGATTTTTTTCCATTTTTTAATCAAAAACTCCATGAGATGAAATCTATACTGCTTGGGTAACCAGAGACTAGATAGCCCAGAGATCTAGGACAAAACCAAATACTACTGTTCTAAAAAAAAAGGATCTTATCATACAATATATTCAGATTATGATTTCCCTCCTCCCTTCCCGGTTCCTCCTCCCCTCCCTTCCCATCGAGGTTCACACCCTTTTTGTCTATTGTTAGAAAACAAACAGGAATCTAAGGAATAATAATAAAACAAGATAAATAAAAACAAACATATCAGGATAGGATAAATCATTCAAATAAGAAAAGGAGCTGAAGACAAATCACATGAGGGGTGGGGACAGCTCTCCTGTTCTTAGGACCCCAGGGCCAGCTCTTCTGTCTGCTGCAGATGACAAGGGGCAAGACATTTCTCTCTTGCCCACACAAGCACATGGCTGATGAGGGGCAGGATTGGCCCACTCATGACAATCTCCCCTCCCCCTCCAGTCCCCATATCTCTTCTGATTGGTTTTGTTTTGAAGCTTATTTTGTCAGCTATTAAAATGGCTGTACTGTTTTATTGCTTAGGTCAATTTGCTTGGAATATCTTCTTCCATCCTTTTACCCTAATGGAATGTCTATTTTTTTTGATGTTTGTGTGTATTTCTCTGATACTGAAGACCAGATCTTGTTTTGTATCCATTTTGTTTGTCTGTGTTTTTTTATTGGAAATGGAGACCATTGATGCTGAGAAATGTCAATGAGCAGTGTTCGTTGATTCTTGACTTTATTGTGGTGTGTTGCCCCCACTCCTTGATTTGCTGGCTTGGTGTAACTTATTCTTTGTGTTTTCTTGGGTGTAAATAGCCTCTTCTTGTTGAAAATTTTCTTCTAATGCCTTCTGTAAGGCTGAATTTGTAGAGCAATACTGCTCAAATTTGGTTTCAATTTCACTGTTTTTTTTTTCCCATTTCATTCCACTGGCTTTTTTGTTTTGTTCTCACCATTTTAAAATGGGATTTACTAATTTCTTCTTCAAGGACCTCTAACATAGTCATAAAGTCTATGTTGAAGTCCTTTTCTGTGGTTCAGCTATATGGCATTTCTCAAGGTCTATTGTGTTAAGGTCTCTAGTGGAGACCTTTTGGGCTGGCTGTTATTGATTGTGTTTTTAAGCTAGTGTCTAGGTACCCAAGTTTGGTCAGATTATAATTCTAGGTCCTGATGTCTTGTCTTGTCCTTATTGGGTGGGTGCTCCATTCTGTTGCCTTTTCTGGTTCTTAGGAGTGTGGTGACTGTGGGTTTCCTGGTAGGAAATACCTCTGAGATCCTGTCAGATGTAGCCATTGGGAGTTCTGTGTAGAATGTTTTTCTTGGTATTAGGAGTTGACACTTTGGAATGGGGATGGGCTAGAAAGGGGTTGGACTGAGGAGTTCCACAGGAGGAAGGAAAGCAGGGTGCATTATCAGGATCTGCTTGGTCCCCTGGGAATGGGGACAGAAAGGGAGGAGAGGCCACAGCAGGTAGACTGCTACTGAGCTTGGAATTGGAGTAAGGGATTGGATTTGGAGGAGAGGAGGGAGAGTGGAAGTCTGAGGATAGCCTATGTGCTTCCCTGGTCTATCTGCTTCTGGGGCTGGCATGGTCAGGGGGCTCCCAGGGAGTGTTTTCGGAAGTTGGAGGCTGAGATACAGAGGTGGGGTGATGAGGGAGGGTGTTGGAGAAGATATGAGTGATCTGCTGGAGATGGGGGCAGAAAGGAAAGGATCACAGCAAATGGTCTTCTTTGGAGCTGAAGCTGACCCTGGGGGATTGGATTTGGGGAAGAGGAGGGAGAGTGAAGGTCTACCTGCTTCCTTCCATTTCTATATTCTTAAAATGTATTCTATTCATCTATTGGCTGATTCCTGGGTTGGTAACATATTATTTTATGATTTTTATTTAAAAAAATATGTTGTAGTATGTGATCCTTTATCATCATTTTCCTCTCTTAAGACCTTAGCTGTTCATGTGTGTATGTGATTGTATTCATATAAACAGCCAAATTACTAAGTTCCAAAATTATTGGGACTCTATTTTAACCATGTACAATAGGTTCACGTATGCATTTAAGGAACAATGCCATGTTTCTGAAATAGCAACTTTTCCTAATTTAGACAATGGCATATGCTTCAACCTTTTAGAGTTTACATTTTTGTCTTTTCATTTAAAAAACACAATTCATCCAAATTTTAAATTAAACACCTCTGTGGCTCACAAATATTATGATTAGCATCTCCTTCATTTTACGTTTCAAGTAGATATTAAACACATTCATGCTGAATGGTGACTCTTCCTAGTGCTGCTCCCTCCTTCCTCTGCCATGCTCAAGATGCACCGATGTTAAGAAACTACCTTATGGAGATCACGTGACCCTGAGCCCTGGGAACAGGTCATTCCAACAAGATTCCATGTTTTAGTGTCCAGGCTTCACATTTTTGGGATTGGCTAGTGATGAGGACAGAATTAAGGATCACCTATGGGGACGGAACTAAGGCAAAGTTGGATTCACATCCTGGCTCCATAAGGTGGCCTCTAGATACAAGCCTATTGTACCTAAGGTTGCATCCAAGAAGCCAGTTAAACAAAAAGTCTTCAATTTAGTTTGTAATGTTGACAAGAATGGTCAAGGATGCAGAAACAGCCAGGGATGGAATGGGACTTGAGAAGATCACCTGTGGCAATGTTACAGGGAGGCACATATGGCTTGTGCCTGCAGAGACCATGTGATGCTAAAGTGATTTGAAAGAGATCATAATGAGCATTGACATTTGTCTGGCTTGGAGATGCTATTCTTCTCTCTCTGGTATTTTCTAGATACCTCCTAAACATCATGTGCACACCCACTCTCCGTTTCCTTCCATACCTCCCTCTGCTTTTGGCCTTCTGCTCTCCCCTCCTCTACTCAACTCTAATTCTTTCATGCTTCATTTGGTGGTAATCACAAACTCTACGGCAGCCTGTTCTTTTCTGGTTTGGGGAGAGAGTCCATAAAACAGAGAAACGACTTCTTCCTCTTTTATCTGAGTCTCTCCTAGCAGTGAGTAACTTAGCATAAAGGCTTTGAGCCACTGCAACAATAGATTGTCCCACAAGTGACACATAACATCAAAACTGGCTTCATCCCCTGGAATAACAAGCATACTGCCATGTATCCTATGCAATGCTCTGTGTGAGCCAGGCCTTTCCATCTAAGTTCCGGCAGATGGTGCAATTTTCTTGTCCTTCTTGAGACCACAGCTTAGCCAGAGAAACGAGGTGCTGTCACTTTCCTATGCTCCCTCTTTTTAGGTTGTAATTGCCCAGGTTCCACTGGCACTTGATGGAACACCTCCCATTATCGCATCACTCAGAGTCGCACAAGGAAGGTAAACACGGAAGAGCCTTGTTTATTGAGATAGATATTCAACAGCCAATTCAGAAACTCTTGAGTGCTTCCTATTTGTGCTTTGTCACTCAGGACGGGGCATCAAACTTAGATAGGTGGTCCTTACCTTAGAAAGCACAGCTGTTAGCAGAGACAACAATCATTAGCAAAGGACAATACAATGTGGCAAGTGTGATAAGGAAAATGTCTGAAAAAATGCTCCGGCCATAGGTTGGAGTTCGATGGAGAAAGCATATTTGAAATACATTTGACAGATAGGGCTGTGTGCTAAGTGCTCCAATGAGCAGCACAGCAATGCCCAAGAGGACAGTGGAGAGAAGTGTGGACAGAAATTGGGTGGCCAATAAACAGGCATTAATTAAAAATGAGTTACCTTTAAGCCTTCAGACTGGCAAAATCTGAAAGTGAGGGGAAGCTTCTGGAATTGCAAGAATGCCTATGGAAGTTTGTGCTTTCATGTATCACAGTAGAAATGCAAATTGTCATGGGCCCGTTTAACTTCATAATCATGGCGTACTCAGCTTAAAAATATACAATTTTGTCCTGAGCTTCCTCCTTTTGACAATCTATCCTATATAATAAATGTAGGTATTTTTTAGTCAGTAACATGAAAGAGCTTAAGGAAACATGATCCTTTCTTACTATGAAATATTAAGTAGTTAAGGAGAAATAAAAGTTAAACCTATGTTGTCGGCTTTTGTTTGTTTGTTTGTTTTTAGCTGCAAAAGGATGCCTGTTACATGTTATCAAAGAGCAAGGCAAGCTGCTGAGGATGTACGTGGTACAGCTTTGTTCTGGTAAAAATCAATGACAAGACCTTTCTCTCTCCCCTCCCTTCCCTTCCTCTTTGTCTCTCTCACTTCTTTGCTTTCTTCTTCTATCATTTCTTCGTTCTCTTTCCTCTCTCTTTAAATGAGTATGGAGCAAAAGGAAGCCAGGGG
The DNA here is from genome assembly GCF_004785775.1 of Grammomys surdaster. Lineage (NCBI taxonomy): Eukaryota > Metazoa > Chordata > Mammalia > Rodentia > Muridae > Grammomys > Grammomys surdaster. The sequence goes on from NW_021604600.1 coordinate 4,628,003, forward strand.
AGGCACCAGGGAGGCTGAGGCTGAGGCTGAGGCTGAGGCTGAGGCTGAGGCTGAGGCTGAGGCTG
>NW_021604600.1:4628077-4636103 GCF_004785775.1 Grammomys surdaster
GGCTGAGGCTGAGGCTGAGGCTGAGGCTGAGGCTGAGGCTGAGGCTGGAGAATCATGAGTTCTAGGCTGCATATCAAGATTTTGTCACAAAACAAAACAACAAACCAAACCAAAGGATGAACTCCAAGTGGTAAGTAACACTGGTGACTTTTATAACCTTTTGGTTTTGGCATGACTGGTTTCAGAACTCTTGTCTCTGAGAAGCTGCAGGCTATGTACTTTCTATATTTTCTCCTGCTAAGTATGTGGGCTGCAGCGATGTCTCAGTGGGGAGAGGTACTTGCTGCCAAGTCTGATGATCCAAGTTTGATGTTTGATTCCTAGAACCAAAATGGTAGAAGGACAGAAAGGACCTGGGCATGGCTACCATCACACACATACTTGTATACCAACACACACACGCACACACACACACACACACACACACACATCATCATCATCATCATCCTGTTGAGTCCATTTACTGTTATCTGTATGAAATATGTTTAGGGATGACCACCTGGGGTTGAATAATTTATCATGGGGCTCACCCCTGGAAAATATTGATTCTCCCTCTCTTAATGGTCATTAAGTAAATGCCTGTAGCTCCTCATCTATGAATGAGGTCTTATGAAAGTTTACCCATCTAGTATGACATGTCAACTGGTGTCATTATACAGAACATTTTTAGGCAGCTATATTGAGATTTCATACATATGACTTTCTTCTTTTATATAGACGACATTCTCACAATAGATATCGCAGTCTTCTGTTTCTTATTATCTTTCTTCCCACTCTCCTGAGTCTTTAGTATAGGAGTGTGTCGTAGATGTTTCGTTTGGAGATGGGCACCTTATCTCTATCTGATGAACAACACATCAGTTATTCACAACAGTGAACAACACAACTCATCAACACAATCAGTTCTTCTCTGCATTTTTTGATCAGTTGTGGGTTTCTATGATGGCCTCTTCATGCTGCAAAAGGTAGCTTCATAGTAGCTTTGGTCTGAAGTTTTCTTTCGATGTTTGCCTGACTTTGTATAAAATACAGAAAGAGAGGGTACCTAGTAGGCTCTTTTTATACATCTCCCACTGACATTTCTAGTTGTGGGTTCTTCAGATCCAAGGCTGGAGTGTGTGACGCATAGCCAGGGATAAGTGCAGTTCTCAAACACTGACCCACTTGCCAGCTATACCACCAAAGGCTCAGAGATGAGCAAGACTGTGTATTAGCAGATACCTAGGTCCTGCTAGCACAGACCCATGGAAGGCTGATGGCAGAGCCGTCCTCAAAACACAGAGAAACTGACTGTGGGGAACTCGCTTATCATCAGCTGATACATCTACAACACATTCACTAATCAAAGGCTCAGAAAAGTGGAGGAAAGAAGGTCTGAGTCAGAGGACCAGGGTTTCTGCTGTGAGACAGCTTTTTCTTCTTTCTTCTAAATGTCATTTCTTTTATTTTTTACTTTAAAAAATATTTACATTATCCTCCCTTTCCCTCTGAGCCTTCTCACATGCCTCTCATTACTCTCTGTAAAATTCCTGGCTTTTAAAAACATACACACTAGTAACATTATATAGACAGAGCAGGTTACATTTAAGAATATACATGTATGTTCATATACCTTAATGAATGTAACATTTTTGTTTTTTATTTTTGATTAAGTTATTTACTTTGTAACCTTGATTGCAGCTCCCACTCCCCTTTCTCTCCCCAGTCCCTTCCTCTCTTCTCTCTGCCTCCTCCAACACACCCCTCCCCTCCTTCTCCTCAGAATAGGGGAGGCCTCCCATGGATATCAACCAGCCTTGGCCGATCAAATTGCCATAAGACTAGGTGTATCTTCTTCTACTGAGGCTAAATGAGGCAGACCTGTTGGGGGAAAGGGAACCAATGGCAGGCAAGGTAGCCATTATTCCTGCTTCTGCGTTATGAGTTCCACATGAAGACATGGATACACAACTGTTGCATATGTGCAACGGCCTAGGTCTGTCCCACACATGCTCTCTGGCTGTCAGTTCAGTCTCTATGAACCAGTATGGGTCCAGGTTAGTTGATTCTGTCTGTTTTCTTGGTGTGCCCATGACACCTCTGGCTTCTTTACTCCTTCCTCCCCTTCTTCCACAGATTCCACAAGCTCCACTTAATGTTTGGCTGTGGGTCTTTGCATCTGTCTCCATCTGCTGCTGGGTGAAGCTTCTCTGATGACAGTTATGCTAGAATCCTGTCTGCAAGAATGGAAGAATATCATCAATAGAGTCAGGGATGGGCTCTCTCTCATGGCTTGGGTCTCAAGCTGGGCTAGTCATTAGTTGGTCCTTTCCTCCAATTCTGCTCCATCTTTTATCTTTGCACATCTTGTAGGCAGGATAAATTGTGGGTCTAAGATTTTGTGGCTGGGTTGGTGTTTTTATTCCTCCATTGAAAGTCTTGCCTGGTTACAGGAGGTGGCCAGTTCAGGCTCCATATCCCCCATTGCTAGGAGTCTTAGCTAGGACCATGCACGTATATTCCTGGGAGTTTTCATTGTTCCAGGTTTCTAGCTCATCCCAGAGATGCCCTCTACCATGTAGTTGACTCTCCCAGTACTCTTTCCCTCCATCCTCCCCCACCTCATCCTTCCTATTCCTATCCATTTTTCTCCTTCCCCAGTCTGCTCCCTTCCACCACCCTTCAATGCCTAATCTATTTCTCTTTCTCTGTGAGATTCAAGCATTCCCCCTTGGGATTCCTTGTTATTTAGCTTCTTTGAGTCAGTAGATTGTAGCATGCTTATCTGGTACTTTATGACTAATATCCACTTATAAGTGAGTACATACCATATTTGTCTTTCTGGGTCTGGGTTATCTCACTCAGTTGATATTTTATAGTTCCGTCCATTTGCCAGCAAATTTCATGATGTCATTATTTTTAATGGCTGAGTAATACTTCATTGTGTAAATGTATCACATTTTCTTTATCTATTCTTTAGTTGAGGAACATTTAGGTTGATTCCAGTTTTTGGCTATTATCAATAAAGTTGATATGATCACAGTTGAGCAAGTGCCTTTCTAGTATGGTGAAGCATCATTTAGGTATGTGCCTAGCAATTGTATAGCTGGGTTTTAAGGTAGATCTATTCCTAATTTTCTGAGAAACCTCCAAATTGATTTCCAAAATGGTTGTACAAGTTTGTACTCTCACCAGCAATGGAGGAATGTTCCCTTTGTTCCACATCCTTGCCAGCATGTATTGTCACTTGTGTTTTTGATCTTAGCCATTCTGGCAGGTGTAAGATCGAATCTCAGAGTCATTTTGATTTGTATTTCTCTGATGACAAAGGATGTTGAACTTTTCTTTAAGTGCTTTTCTGCCATTTGATATTCCTCTGTCAAGAATTCTCTGTTTAGGGCTAGAGAGATGGCTCAGTGGTTAAGAGCACTGACTTCTCTTCCAGAGGTCCTGAGTTCAATTCCCAGCAGCCACATGGTGGCTCACATCCATCTGCAATGGGATCTGATGCCCGCTTCTAGTGTGTATCTGAAGACAGCTGCAGTGTACTCATATACATAAAAAATGAATAAATCTTTACAAAAGAATACTCTGTTTAGCTCTGTACCCCATTTTAAAAATTGGGTTATTTAGGTTGCTTGTGTCTAATTTCTTGAGTTCTTTAGATATTTTGGATATCAGCCTGCTGTCAGATGTGAAAAGATTGTTGACCTCAAAGGGGTCGTGACCCACAAATTGGGAAACGCCAATGTAGTGTATACTGTAGCATCTTATTGCATTAATCAGGGCATGGCAGGCTAGCGGGTCTTAGAGTATGGAGCTATGACCCTAGGGTAGCCCTGGGACCTGTTTAGGGCCTCAGTGTATTATCTAGATTTTTCATTGTCATCATCAAACACCTGATTGCCACTCAGAGGAGAAAAGATTTAGGCTCAGAGTTTTTAGGGTACAAGTTCCTCATGATGGGAAGGCATGGCCACAGTGGGAAGTAGGAGCCTGCAGCATGGTCACTTTTCTAGATCAGAAAAAGCTGGGGACGTTGTAAGTTCACTTTCTAGGCCTCAGAGACCTACCTCTGCTTGCTAGACTGCAGTCCCAAAGGCTTCACAATCTCCCCAAATATATACCAGGTAACCACATGGCCGAACCATGAATCTGTGGAGAACCTTCCTGACTCAAACAAAAACAATCAGAAAGGTAGGGGGTAAAATTTATGAGGAAACAAAAACCATCTCATAACAAGACGGACACTTGTCATGTATCAAGGCGTTGCAGCTCCTCTCAGTAGTCACTCGGTGCCTCATTACTGCATACATACATGGGCAGGAACACTGTCTTCATTTATAAATGCCCTTGGTGGAGCACTAAAAGGGATTATTAAAAATTCCCAAGCCTTGAGTTTAGCTGTCTTTTACCGTTCTGTGTGATGAAATGGCTTATGTGCAGCAGACTCACTGCAAGCCCTGTGCAATGGTTGCCTTGAGAAAAGAAGAACTTTCAAAATGGTCAGGACTACTATCTTTCTTGTTATGTTGTTTGTTTTAAAAAGTGTAGTTATGTTTTCTAAGCTATCTGCTGTTTCTTGAGGCCCTACCCTGAGCTGAAGAGTTGTCATTATTCTTTGTGGGTGTGGCCATTGGTGGGTTGTCATGTTCCAGCGGATGGTCCCACATGTAGACAGCACTAATTGGACTCAGTGGAGAATTAAAAAAAATCTAATAATATTTTCATTTGAAAACATGATAGAAAGACAAATAAGGGTTTCTGACATGAATATTTGGAGTACAACTTTCTTTTGGAGAATCGCTGAAAAGAGCCTGACACTTTTAAGAAAAAAAACCAAAAACAAAGTCATGTTCATTGTCACTGGTAAAGTCATTCTTCTGGGGCAAACAGAGGTTTGAATTATATCTGCTGTAGTGAGCACAGTAGCCTCCTCGTTTGTAGAGATGTTTTGGATGAGATTGGGGGCATTGATTGTTGTCATTTAAAATATATTTAAGAAAATGTCCTAGCATTTGAACGATCTTCATAACTCAGTGAACCAACATGCCCTAGATGGCCAGCTACTGATGTTGCCAAACACACAGTTATGACCTCCATCACGTTGCAAGACAGTTCGATGTCCTTTGATGTAGCAGAATATGAAAGTTCATTCACAGGACTTAATAGTCTACACTGAAAACAACCTTTAAGAAAATAAGCACTTGTCAAATTCTAGTACAGATTCAAAGAGGAACTATCCACAACCATCTGAAAACATTAATTATAATATTCCTCTCTTTTAATTACACACATGGAGCTGAATCTTCTTCATTCTCTTCAACTAAAGCACTACATCACAACAAAGTGACTGTAGAAGCAACACAAGAATCCAGCTTGTTCTAGTTAGTCAGATGTTTGCAAAAGAACATAAAATAATTACATTTTTTCTCACAAAGTTTTGTTTATCTAGGATTTGTTATATAGCCTAGCCCACCTTACCTTGTCTAATGCAAGCCTATGTTTCAGGACGATAACTGGCATTAATGTGAAGGGTTACACAGGGATGTATATATGGATTTAGGTGGAGAGAGAAAAACAGGGAAATGGATCCTCGAACTCTTTCAGTGGTCTAGATAAGGGTCTGTACTGAAGCCATGGTGGGGACGTATGTAGAAGAAGGAGAGAAAAAGATACTACAAACCCAGAAACATCTGCTTTTCATCTCAGACTGTAGAGAAAGGGAGAGGTGAGAGAGAAGGTTTAAGAAATTGCATTTTGGTCCCTGAGAAAATGCTGAAAAGGTTAAGAAGGCCAGTACCTCAGTGTGATGAGCAGAAAAAAAAAACAAAACAATCTCAAAGGATTGCATTTAGATCAGTTACGTGTGGATTCCTTGTTAGTCAGGATAGAAATGACAGTAGCAGTCTTACGTGGCTCTTGCTGTATACCACTCATCATTCCAGTCTCCAAATACACTAGCTTGTTTATTACACAGAGAAACTGAGATGTGGGAAAGGAATTATTTGTCCAAAGGCCACCGTTAGTCGGTGGCAGACTGAGGATGAGGCTCCAACATCTGAGCCTTCGGTCAGTTATTCTACATGTTGTTCAGTAGCCAGTTAACAGTTTCCTCACTGTAACAAGTACTTGAGGCAAATAATTTAGAAAGAGGAAATATTTAATTTGGCTCAGAGTCTCAGAGCTTTCTGTTCAGGGCAGCCGGCTCCATCCTTGCTGCTGTTTGTGTGTCAGGTCATAATGGCATCACGATACAAGGCTGCAAAGAAACAAAGTTGCTTGTCCTGTGGCATCCAGGAAACACACAAAAGAAGGGGACCAGGACAGGACAGAACCCCAAGAATAAGCCTCCCAGAGACCTATTCCTTCCAACTAGGTTGCACCTCTGAAGGTTTTTTCCCTCCTTCCTCAGTAATGCCTTTAAATTCTGATTCCATCAATAGATTAATCTATTGATTAGGACATCCTCTTCATGATTCACCTGGCAGTGATTGGCTCTTTCAGCTGAGGACTAAGCCCTCGATACATGGTCCTTGAATGGAGTGGGGTGTACTTCATATTCACATTGAATTTATTACTTTTCCATTGTTGTGATACAACATCATGACCAAGGCAACTTATAGAAGGAGGAGTTTATTTAGAGTATTGTTTCAGGGTGGTAAGAGTCCATCATGGCTGGAAGGTAGAGTAAAAAGCTGAGAGCTTACATTTTGAACCACAAGCATCAGAAAGAGAGCAAACTCAAATGTCACAAGTCTTCAATTCTTAAAGCCCAGCTTCAGTGACATACTTCCACCAACAAGGTCACACCTCCTAAGCCTACTCAAAGAGTACTACCGACTGAGGACCAAGCATTCAAATGCTTGAAACTATAAGGGCAGGGATGGGCATCTCATTTGAACCATCAAACACACCATATTTGCAAAGGTAATAATTTTTCTTCTGTCTAGCCAAGTTGGGCAATCCAATGTTGAGCAAATTGTATTAAACATCCTCTGTAGATGATGTATGAGGATGTAGCAGAGCCTCTTTGGATTCCTTTTTTATGGTAGATAAGCCAATCTATAACAAGTTTGTACCTAAGAGCAATAACCTTTAATACTGATGGGAATGCCTGTCAAAAGCTAATTGTTAGTCATGAGGTTTTCCAAAGAACTGCAAAAATGTGCTACATTAGTGACTTTTGTGTTACTGTAATCACAATACCTGGTAGAGACAATTTAAGGGAGGGAAGATTTATTTTGGTTCACGGTTTTAGTTCATCATGGTAGGGAGGTATAAAGCAGCAGCTCATTTCATGGCAGTGTGGGCGTGTGGAAGGCTATTCACATCATGGCAGAACAGGAAGTAGAGTAAGCCTGGAAGTGGGCAAGAGTAACATCTTCCCATGGACTTGCTCCTGTGATCTGTTTCCTCCAGTTAAGCACTGTCCCCTAAGGGTTAGATCCTATCTCCCAGGTGTTCTACAGATTCTCAAATAATATCAACAACTTGGGAACAAGCAACCTAACCATGGACTTGTTGGGAGTCATCTTAGGTTTCAACTATAACGCACATCTCTCTAATATCCCAAGGCTGATGAATGAGTGTAACAGCCTGCACATGCATCTTCAGGGGGCAGCACTCACATAACACTGAACTTGAGTGGTGCACTCTTGGGCTGCCTCATGCAGGGCAGATCTCTTTCCTTTTCACCCATTAACATGCTTCTGTGTCCTAGTATCCTGTGTCCATTATGAGGCTCTGTGCCTTGTGAACATTTAGTTTTACTTTTTGGGTTAACTTGTAAGTGATGACATTTTTTTCTCAATTTTGCTTTGACCACATCAATCACAGTTTGGAGCTTAGCTCATGCTGATAAGACACGTCTCAGGGTTTGTTTTTTCACTCCTATTTCGTGTTGACAACACAGTACAGGTTCCCAACTCAGCATCTGGGAGGAGTGAAGAGGAAGGAAGATAAGAGTGTTCTTAGAGTCTATGTGAGTTTATGGGTAGTTAGGAGGGAGCCTCTGATACAGATGTGTGCTTCTTTTTTTTTTTTT